>NC_053022.1:575142268-575280361 GCF_003073215.2 Triticum urartu | reverse complement strand
AGATGGTCCATAATTCGATAATATAAGTTCATTGACCCTCCATACTAATTTGCCTCACTATCGGGCACGACTACGCCATTATCTTCGTCCTTTGAAAGTTTGGTGGGGTTGCTACCGCATAGAATACAAAAACCCAGTTTTGTCCATCGCCGCAACCGTTGACAATCTATGCACCGAGTATTGCAGGGAAGAATGTGGTTGCCTCACATGTCGCAAGAATGCAACTCTTTTGCCACCGGCAGCCTGCATCCCATGCAAAGAAAAATTGTACGGTCACCATGGACACCACACTTGATGCACACCCACTGATGTATGCAGATGTCTTCAAGCTTGGCGAACAACTCGTTGACGCATGCTTTGAGATGATCGTAATCCGCGGACGTCACTTGGAGGCGTGCGCGATGACTCTCAATGAACTCCTCATCATCAACCATGACTTGATCACCTTCCACAAAATCCAAGGGGTGTTTGGTTTTGCTCTCCACCTCCACCACGACGGCCTCTCCATCTGAATCCGCCATGATCTTGTCCTCCACCAAAACCTCTCCACCCGCCTCACCTTCAGCCATCGCTTATGTTCCTTCTAAGCAAGAAGAGGAGTCAAAAGGAACGAGAGGAGCATGCACAGTGCCAAACGTGTTCACACCTACCAAAAGTAAATGTGTTCGCACCATGCATGGAGCTTTTCCATCCCGCGTACACTCCTACGAAGGAAAATATATGTGAGAAAATTGGGAGCTTGATTCCCGTTACCACGTCCTAATTTATTAACCAAACACGACTAAAATTCCTCCGGTGGTGGAAATGCATGAGAATCAAACCACACCGAGTAAACTGTGACGAAGGGAGTACTTAAACCGAAGAGGCGTGATGCATTTATTCAGTTATTCACGCAAAAAAAAAATTGGCCACCAATTGCATTTTTATTCAATAAGAACTTGGTATGTCAAGGTAAATTAACATAAACCAGATTACTAAAAAAATGTTTGCCAACTCTTCTGACAATGCAACCTAACAGACCATTGGACATATGAAAACTAGTAAGCTGAAATGTACAGCGTGCAAAGATTAGTTGCCGAGTGCAGATATTACTGCAAAGAATGACACTTTTGGAGTAATACAGACATGATAATGTTCATGCTTCCAAACTAAGCAAAACAGCACCAACGTTTGTACCTAAAATAAGATGAGAAAGTAACAGCTTCATAATCCACAAGCTTAAGGGTATCTTCACTGCCAACCCGCAAATTTCCTCCAACATTGTCTGCACCAACAATTTGTGCCAACCAGATGACATTCGTGTAAACCGGATGGATTTTGATATAAACCGCAAGTTATTCATGCAAACATAGCGGATTTCATATAAACCAGAAGTAACGATGGCCTTCTTGGCACTCGAGCGGCGACGACCTACCGTGCACTACTCTTCCTCACGATCGGCGACGCCCGCGAACGTGCCGGCTTCATGGTCATGACAGCGGGGTGCGGCCTCGCCGGAGCTGGCGATGTCCTCCTCCTCGTCGGTCTTGCCCCACACCTCGTCTCCCGCCTCGTCGAACTCCTTGTAGGTGACCTCTAGTTCCGTCTGACGCTGGCGGTACCGCCAATGGGCGAAGTAGTAGGACTCGAGCAGCGTCGCCTGCTCCACCACATCTGCGTCAGGCGCGATCTCCCTGCCGGCGTTGACCTGCTTCTCCACCTGCTGGTGCTCCTAGAGCAGCTAGAGGTTGTAGGCCACTCCTCCCGCACCATGTCCATGTAATGGGCACGGACCTTGCCGATGGTCACGGCGCAATGCACCGGCGAGGGTGGCGTCGGCTCGTCCTCGACCGCGTCCTCTATTGAGACGTCGTCAACCTCCGGCTGCCTGCCGCCCTGACAACCGGCAGCAATGTCAGCCATCTCCTTCTGCTCTGGCGATAGTTCATACCAAAGAGCTTCCGTTAATTTAGTTATATGGATAGCCAATCTTTGGGCTGACTTGGTTGACATTGGTATATACTCCCTCTGTTCCTAAATATAAGTGTTTTTAGAGATTTCAATAAGGCCTACATACGGATGTATATAGACATATTTTAGAGTGTAGATTCACTCATTTTGCTCCGTATGCAGTCCGCATTGAAATCTCTAAAAAGACTATATAGACATATCTTGAGTGTAGATTCACTCATTTTGCTCCGTATGTAGTTCGCATTGAAATCTTTAAAAAGACTTATATTTAGGAACGGAGGGAGTATATTCTATGTTATACTGTTAAATAACAAGCCTTCTGTTATCTATATTCTAGTTAATACGTGCGCTTGGGAGTCTTTGCATTTTGAATAAACCAAGATCTTACCATGACTGCAATTTTAGAGAGACGTGAAAGTACAAGCCCGTGGGGTCGTTTCGGCAACGGGATAACTAGCATTGGAAATCGTCTTGACATCGAATGGTTTGGTGATTTGATGATCCCTACCTTATTGACCGCAACTTCTGTATTTATTATTGCCTTCATCGCTGCCCCTCCAGTAGATATTGATGGTATTCGTGAGCCTGTTTCTGGTTCTTTACTTTACGGAAACAAATATTATCTCTGGTGCTATTATTCCTACTTCTACGGCTATCGGATTGCACTTTTATCCAATTTGTAGCACGAGGAGGTCATGGTGTGGGAGTGGTGTGGAAGAGGAGAAAGTGACCGGAGGAAGATGAATGCGGCTATGGCCGGGATTGCAGTTTATATGGCGGGCGAATGGCAATGGTGGGCGGCAGAGGGACGGACAGGTGGTGCCGGAGTAGGTACCTCGAAAATTGCGTGTCATTAATGTGGGCGTCGAAAGAATGGACATGGTGTCACAGTCGCGTGCACTGGGAAGCGGCGCGGGCGGTGCAGTCTCGGCCGGCGCGTCGCTTCAATGCTGGCGCCAGTAAGAGGTCACGTCCGCTCTGGCGGGCATGAATGCGGCACTGAACCGTTTCGGGTGGAATGGCGCGGAGGCAAGGGAGGGGGGTTTGGGTGGGCCAGGGCGGTCAGATGCGGGCGTGGTGGCGGTCCAGACACCAGCAAAGCCTCCTAGTTTGTCTCTGGTTTGCGGGAAAAACTGCGTCCGGACCTTTCAGCGAACGGATACATCCCCGCGTTGGATGGCACAAGACATCCGGACTGCACAGTCCGCACGTATGGCGGTTTGATTGTCAGCGTTGAAGATGCCCTAACTGATAGTTATACATGTTCTCTCCTAGCAGCTATATATACATGTAATTGCCAAATCTGTCATTGTTTAGATATAACAGAAATGCAGCTATACATATTCTCTCATGGCCTCTATATATGTAATGGACAAATAAGTAACAGTAATACGGAGGGTAAATATAACAGATACGCAACAGAAGAGTTTCGCACCATTACCAGGGAAAGTGGAAGGTCCTTTTTGCTTGGAATTTCGGAGTAGCCATAGTGGAGGAACCTCGTCTGTTGCGTATGTGCATATGTGGACACTGGTAGATAACTCCATGTCATATAAGATGATCTCCGCGTATATACTGTAACCCCTGCATATCATCTCCACGCACAGACCTATGAGGAACAAATCCGGCAGAATACAAGTGAAAGCAGTTTGAATATTGCGATGATATAAACATCTCAGACGAATACATGGATCTATTACATATTACTACATGGATCTACCCAGCTCTTGGATCAATCCATCCAGATTACTACATGGATCAACCCATCTTTAGTAAGGAAAATTAATTCTTGGATCGACCCATCCAGATTGCTACATGAGAGCGGTT
Organism: Triticum urartu; assembly: GCF_003073215.2. Classification (NCBI taxonomy): domain Eukaryota; kingdom Viridiplantae; phylum Streptophyta; class Magnoliopsida; order Poales; family Poaceae; genus Triticum; species Triticum urartu. Next base: position 575,276,584 of record NC_053022.1, on the reverse strand, counting down.
TTCAGTAGCACGAGCTACACGATACCCCCTATCAAAGCCATCCAATTTAATCTCCAATGCATATGGATGTGTGCATGGATTTCAAAATAAGCAGCTACCATAGACGCTAAATACTCTGGCAAGGGGTGAAGGCCCGTGACAGCAATTTCCAAGAAAAGCTACAGTGTCTGCCACTATCCAGCACTAGCATTGCGATGGTACAGTTCTACACAATTAAAAAACACTCTCTCTCCAACGGATGACATGCTGTCAAACGAACCTCATACTAGTTGACTTGTTGGGACAGGGCGTTTTGGTGCCCGAGCCCACCTGATCCCGATATCTGTGCCTTCCCTTCCGCGCTCGGGATGGGTGAATAACGAGCTGGCGTGTCAGACGCGAACCGCAGATAATGAGGTGTGAGGCGAAATACGGTACAAAACAGTGCGCGCAAGGTGGGCCCAGAGCGTATGGGCGAGCAGGCGGAGACGCGGGTGTGGCCTGAGCCGTGGGCGTCCGCGGAACACGGCGTTAACCAGGACGTCTCATCTTTTCCTGAGCGAAGGTCCATGACGACCGCCGCTTATTCCGAGCCCCGTGCGTGAGAAATCCTGAATGGAACGGCGATGGTGAGGCGATGCGAGGGTGCGCAGGTGATGCGAGGAAGGGGAGCGGCGACAGGTTTGTCCTCCGCGCATCAACCGACGGGGTGAAGGCCGGCGGGATGGAGATCTTGATGGATCCTGTGGACAAGTGAGTTCCCCTTTCTTGATCCAAACCTCTACTGGTCATTCAGCCCATCTGCCGTCGATGATTGATGAGTTCGGAACAGGTTTCCGCTGCGAGAGGAGTTCGCCGACAGCCTCGAGCACCCAGATCTGATGGCCCTTGTCGTGCTGCGGCGTGGAGGACCGGGGCACAAGCGGCCAAGGAGTCGAATGTCGCTTCTGGGGGCGCACAGGCGGTGAGCGTCAACGACGACCGACGCAAGAGGAAAAGGTTCTCCTATACATTCTGCGCAGTCGACTGGGAAGGTAAAATCGGACGGGCCCGGTTGGACAACATGGTGATTTCCTTGAAATGCAATTTATAGTTCTGATTTTAGATGGCTTGAACTAGAATGTTACGCATGAAGCTCTCAAGTTTAACGAACAGGTAGGAACTGAATAATTTTGTGAACGCATAACCAATGATTTAGCTGTTTGAGGCATGCACGAGAACCTCAAAAGGAAGCGTCTGCATTTAGGCAAAGTCGGCAAGGATTTTGTGTGGCTCATAGTAAATGGTCTTAGAGTGAAATGCTTCTGATGTATATAAATATGCAGAAAATGTAAAATAGATAGTGACATGACTATAACGACTGAATGTTACTGAAGTTTTTTGAAACCGGGTTGTTTACAGGTTGAGGCTCGGTAGCGCCTCACCAGACAGAACCCCATGCGTGTCTAGGATGGGTGCGCTCGAGCAAACAATTAGGAAATTTGCGAAGGAACCATCGAGAAGTCTGATCAAACTTGAGCTGGGACTAAGTTCCGAATCCCTCGGAGAGGCGTACGACTTCTACAACTTGTACTCGTTGGAAGTTGGATTCGGCATAAGATATGGTAAAAGTAGGTTGAACGCTGTGAGGATGAAATCAATGCAGGAAATTGTCTGTGGATGCCCGGTGAGAGTCCTGATCCGAACTTCATAAAAATGCCTGCTTCCGTTGGTTTAATATGCTGAAATGTTTGTGGCTGAATGCTTATGTTTTGATTGTCTTTGCATGGGAAGCCTGAAGCAGAGAACAGTTGGACTTGTCAATGTGAGTGCCCGGCACTGATCAGACTCTTGAGGGCTGCAGACAGCCAGACACCACTCAGTGTCTCCTACCATGGGGGGAGAGAGTGCACTGGCAATCGCAGAAGCACATAGATAGAGGTCATCATTTGTAGTTTCTTCGGGTCTATGGAGAAATTACCATTAACAAAGAGGACTTTGGGAAACATATGTGGCAAGATAAGTTGCTAGCAGGCATGCAGATGATGACTTCTGGGAAACGTTGGAGGTTTCCACGGACCCAGATTTCACTTACTGCGTACTTGCTTACAGTCAGATGAAGATCAAGAATTTGATGTGGACTAACGGTAGCAGCAGGATGCCGAACGGGTTCTATGATGTGGTCACTTTTGACACGACGTAAGGATGAATATATGACATGCCTTTCGGGCTCTTCATGGGTTTTCAGAGTGTGATACTAGCAGTGCTAATGAGAAACGAGCAAGTCGAGAAGTTTGAGTGGGGTTTTGCCGAGTTCCTGGGAATGATGGGTGGACCAGTGCCTGAATAATATTGACAGATATTTTAATCAAGAAAACATCAGTTCTCTACATTTTACTGGAGTGAGTGTTCATGTGTTAATCAGTGCAGATCAGAACAGAGCTATGGAGGTGGCTATAAGTTAAATCAATCCTGAGACTGTGCATCGGTGGTTCAAATGGCACATATTGAAGAAATCTAAAGAGTGCTTGGGACCTCTGTACACGAAGAAGAATGAGTTCAGGGCGGAGTTCCACGACGTTGTCAACCACATGCTTACAGTGGTCGATTTTGAAAATGCCTGGGCTATGTCGCTGAAAAAGTACAATCTGAAACATCACCTGTATATGACGCAGATTTATGAGGTACGGACAAAGTGGGCAAAGCCTTATTTCAATGGTGTTTTCTGGGCAAAAGTGGCAATCACATGGTGGACTGAGAGCGCCAATCATACGCTGAAGACCGATGCATATGTTTGTAAGTCAGTATATTGAGGTTGCAATTCGACCGTGAACGGGATGGAAACGAGATGAGAGCTACGAGGAAAAAAGAACAATGATTGTAAGTCCCGGTTTTCATTTCATTGACGAGCATTTCTAGAGTGATGATTGATTCGAGATTGTTCTAACACTTGCCCCCTTGTGTAGAGTGGAGTTGAGGCAGACAAACCTTGCGATCCGAACACATACACGCGACCACTTGGTGGTGTGCAAAAATAGATGTGTCATTTGAGTTAAGTTGTGTAGCTTATGATCCGTGGATTTTTTGATGTGTTTCAGTGAGCAATGCTCCATGCTTGTTCCTCCAGTGCATGAACTGTGTACCCCTTGTGAACGTTGAGTAAAATATCTTTGAACTGGTTTGCATACTTGGCTGACTTATGTAGAACTGATGCCAAGATGCAGATGACAAATGTTTCTGATGAGCTTGTTGTTGGTATCTCTGTAGAATGATCTGCGGCTTTGTTGCATTGATGTTTTTTCATGTCGTGGTGGTCTTGCATGCAGAGAACGAGGCACTATGTCACGACCTGATGTGAAAACATGTCTTTCTCCTGTCGCTTAGCACGGAAATGTAATGGTAGTAGGTGGCCATTTTCTTTAAGGGCCAGGCAGCCGTTTGGTTATTCAGCGTAAGCTACGGTCTAGCATGGCCCAGGATTAAAAGCAAGGCCGTTTCCTTGTTCTATGGACCCAAACGGGGCTTTCTCCAACTACCATAATAAATGCGATGGCCTGGTTAGTGTTTTTTTGCAAATACACAGAAGATACGAGAGAGAAATACGGGGATAGCGCTGCCATCCCAAGAAGAGTCGATGGCAGGGATAGCGAGAGCATCTGAGCTCGGGCTCAGAATCGAATTTCCCACTTGTTGGCTGGTATAAAAGAAAATATTTCCTGACAAAACGAACTGTCTTTCCTCAGATGCAAATCGAATCCACATGCAAAGATTTTTTTTTCTTTGAGTCTCCAACGAATTCACTTTCTCTCTCTCTAAAAGAAATTTTCTCAATTATATTTTCTCTCACTCTCACATGCTACCTCTCTCTTCAAAATTCTGCAAATAATTTTTTCTCTCTTTGAGTCTCCCACGAAGGCACTTTCTCTCTCCCTCTCAAAGAAATTCTGAACGATTTTTTTCTCACTCTCACATCTACCTCTCTCTCCACTTTTGCACTAGCGGTACTACACTTTTCTATTAGCTGTCGCACTCTTTCACTCTCTTCCACTGTTGCAGCAGTGAGCCTAGACCCTGTAGCCATGCAGCGACCACATGTGACATCGCTGCGCGCCACTGGCACCATTCTGCCACAAAGCCCATGCAGCGGACTGCATGTGATTAGATGGACAAGACAGCACCTGCTAATGACGAATTGTTGCATGGCTCGTGATGCTCCTTTCTAGCACAAATCCCGAGACGCACCAATGGTCCAGATAAGAGGCACCGTGAAACTTTGTGTTGCTAGGATGAAACTTTGTGTTGCTACATGGATCAACCTATCTCTATAGCAGGCAAATATTAGAGCATAGATTAAGCAAAAATAATAGTACCTGACGTCGTCAGACCATAGCATCAAAGCTGCAGAGGTAGCCGCAATGTCTTACATGCCGCTGTTCAGTGGGGCGACGAGGCCGGCGTGTCCGCGCAAGGAGTGGCGTGCATCAAGGCCAACAGATCTGCGCGATGGCGGACATCATGCATCGATGGTTGGCGGAAGTTTTCGGGCGATAGAAGCGGCCAAGCCGGCGTGGCGTCGCTGATTTGCTGCCTTAGGGACCGATGTGAGGGACCATGAGGTGGAGTGAGGGTAGGCCGTCGTGAGCGATGCGTGTTGCCAGCGGAGGGCATGGGGGATGGGGATGCCAATTTGTCATGTTGCCTACTCATTGATGGAGCTGCCCGTGTGCCATGGTTGATGAGCGCATCGCCGCCGCCGCCGAAGCCGGCCACAGAATAGAGGGAGATGGAGTGGCGTCATGCCAAACCTGTCGGTTTGTCATGTGCAGCCTTATGCGGTGTGCGGGCGCCGGCAGGGTGAGGAGGAGCGGGCTGCATTGGATGGCGTCGGTCGGTTGAGGGAGGCGAGTGCGTTGGGGTTTAGGGAGGGTGGTGTGCGGCGAGATCGAGGGCGTGCGTGATAATGCTAGGTTTTGGTGGGACTCTGGTTAAGGGAGGGCGGTGTGCGGCGAGATCGAGGGCGTGCATGCACTCGCCCTTGAACTAGGAGGTAATTTTATTTTTCTTCTTTTCAATGGCAAGGGCTGGCTTGTGGGACAGCCAATGAAGACATACCTCTAAGAGGGCTACGAAGAAATGATTGACTACACAATATGCATTGTTTGAGAAAAAAATATTTCATGTCCACTAGAGAAGTTGAAGAAAAGCGTTAATATTTACCTCCTTGTGACAGGACGAGGGCTGGCTAGTAGGACATCTCCTGGCATTGTACATTCAACATCAATTTCGGTGTTTGGCTTCATCTTTCTAGATTTTGGGTTCCTGTCAACAAATTCAACCAATGTTACAAACAAACAATAGAGCAAATGTGAATCAATAGAAATTGCCTTTTCTTCACTCCATTAGTCGTGCAACCGGCTTGCCTATGTCCCAATTGCTTACACTTCTTACACTAGCAAATCTTTTTCTTCCCATCTCTCAACAAAAGCTGTTAGCAGCTTCCAATAATTATCAATCCTCCCAACTGATTCAAAGTGATTGTCTTGCACAAAATATGGACCTCTTGCCTACTTCCCCAAATAATTTTGGACCGAATGAGTTCTACCATTTTTTCAACCGTAAAATGTTTCATGTTAACCTCAAACTCAATATCATGCTCGGCAACCTGATTCTCGCTGCCATCGTCAAGCTTTGCGACAAATTGGAGAAGGAGAACTCTAACAGTTAATTTATAAATGACAATGCACGACTCTGCACCTTCTTCCCTACAAAATTACACAAATTTTTAAAACACAAACAATGGTTAGGTTAACTATTCATAAAAAAACTGACGTTAACAATTCACAGAGTTTATGGCTAACCCTTCTGGAACTGCACGGTGGCTAAAAAAATTACAGTCGTGAAGCCAACACACTAGCTGTCCTCCACAAAATCTCCATGATCCAAGGTTCCTGGATGACTCGGCTTCCTGATTCCACATGTGAGATCAAATTAGAGGAAGACAGATATATAGAGATAAGGGGGAGAAAGAGAGATCAAGAGAGAAGATGGGAGACTCATGGCAAGATGAGGCGGCGGCGGCAGAATGGGTGGAGCGACGGGAGACGAGAAGAAGCGGGGCGAAGCAATGGGTGATGACGGCAGCACGTCGGTGCAGAGGCACGGCGAGGCAACGGCGATGGAATTCACGACGCGTGTGGGAGGAAGCCGGCGAGGCGGCGGCCCGTCTTCCTCTCTGCCGCGCTTGCGTCGCTTTCCTCTGTCTGTTTCGATTGAACCTATTGACCGGGCAGAAAAGACCAAAGGGAAAATTTGTCCAAAATATTATGAAGCGTAGGTCCATACCAGAAATCTGAGGAAAAAAGGTCAGTTTGTGCCATTTTATCCAGACATGGAGGAAAAGTGTGCCATTTAATCAAACAAAAAGAAAAGTGTCCTATTTTATCAAGGTACGAGGAAAGATGTGTTATTTTATCAAATTGCTCGGATTTTAGGGTGGCGCCGCCAAATGTATCACAGGGAAAGGGCAATGGTTTCGCTGCAAATTTAACATGGGCCGAGCCCACCATGCGAGGTACGGGCTTTCACATTTCTTTTTTGTCTACTCTATATTAGGAAAGAGGCCATCACAATGCGAAGTAATTATATTTCAAAGTTTTTTTTAAAATATTTACATGTTCACTAGGGATCAGTAAAATTGTGTTTCAAATAATATGGTGATTGGTAAGCTAACAAAAGGTCTTGGAACAACAACAAATCTTCCAATTTTGATATAGGCATTTGCCTTTTTGTATGCCACGCATGAAAGTGTATTGTTATAAAAATTCATATTTATGCAGTATGCACATATATGCGTATGCACAATTTGTTTTTGAATTTATTAGGAACATAAATACAATAGTTGAATACCGGCGACCGTGGAGCCCATCCTCCAATAGACCTGTTGGAAAGCCATCATGACTATATTTATTAATTTAAATAATAGTTACAGCATCAATCAATAAAATGAATTCCTAACCTCTCCTTTCTCTGAGGAGGAAATTCGGACTGCGGTATTTCAAATGGAACATAACAAATCTCCGGGCCCGGATGGTTTTCTGGCGGAGTTCTATCAATATTTTTGGGATATGTTAAAATCTGACTTGGTTTAGTTGTTCAATGAACTGCATGCTCATAGACTCGACATTTCCCGTCTTAATTTTGGTGAAATTATTCTTGTACCCAAGACGAAAGATGCTAGTCGGATTCAACAATACAGACCGATTTGCTTATTATATGTAAGTTTTAAAATCTTCACTAAAGTTGCGACTAACCGGCTGAACGGGGTGGCAGACCATGTAGTCAAGCCAACCCAAACAGCTTTCATGCAAGGACGGAACATTTTGGACGGTGTTGCTGTCCTACATGCACTACAACAAGAACCCCCCTTCAACAACACATCGATGCGTTGTCGTATGTCCATATAATTGTTGCTAAGGTATACACCAACGGATTATTATGCGTTGCCGTTGGTGGCGTTGCAAGGGTCTACAACAACATATATACATGCGTTGGTAAATGATGTGAATAAGCGTTGCCGGGTAGCTACATATAAAGTTAGAACCTAACAACGCTTCATATGCGTTGGTGACTACCCTGCACAAAATGTTTTTCAAATGGGCATAAATGGTCATTACAATGCCTAGAAGCATTCCTTCATAGCATGAAAATTAATGGTACTTCATATATTGCCATCTAGAGTTACCATGTCAATGCTGATAAAGCACATATATGAACCACAATATAATAAGCAAAAAAAGTCTCATTTATTAATTTGACTGTTGCATTACAAAGAACGCGATCCAAAGATTACAAGATGTGAACTATCTAGTAGCAGCAGCCTAATTCTCGACCTTGCAATTAACATCTCAGCCATTGTAAAAACACAATGTTTGAAGCATTGATCTTGCAAAAAAAATTCTAAAACATCATGTGGAACTATCTAGTAGTAGCTTCATTCTCGACCTTGCAATTAACATCTCAGCCATTGTAAAAACACAATGTTTGAAGCATTGATCTTGCAAAAAAAATTCTAAAACATCATGTGGAACTATCTAGTAGTAGCTTCATTCTCGACCTTGCAATTAACATCTCAGCCATTGTAAAAACACAATGTTTGAAGCATTGATCTTGCAAAAAAAATTCTAAAACATCATGTGGAACTATCTAGTAGTAGCTTCATTCTCGACCTTGCAATTAACATCTCAGCCATTGTAAAAACACAATGTTTGAAGCATTGATCTTGCAAAAAAAATTCTAAAACATCATGTGGAACTATCTAGTAGTAGCTTCATTCTCGACCTTGCAATTAACATCTCAGCCATTGTAAAAACACAATGTTTGAAGCATTGATCTTGCAAAAAAAATTCTAAAACATCATGTGGAACTATCTAGTAGTAGCTTCATTCTCGACCTTGCAATCCACACCCGAGCCATGCATATTAGTTTATCTTCGCAATCTGCAACAGCAAAGAAATGAGATAACTTACATTAGAGAAAATCAGATTAACAGAGAAGTAAAATTTGGAGGAGCAACGTACAGAGAATGTCATGCGATACTCAATTCCACTACATCTATTGAGCAGCATGTTCTAAGCCATCAACATTTTTCCACCTTCTATAGTGAATAAGTGTCTTGATACAATGTAAATTGTGGGTTTTTTAATCAAAAGTCAGTAGGGAAGGTCATACAAACACATAAAGGCTCACAAGTTACTTACCTTACATCTGTTGTCCAACCGAGGCTGCCACCCTCAAACCCAGCACCATATAACCAATGAAGAATGAATGCTGAGAGGTGGTAAGCCAAAGGAAGAGTTAGGCGAAGAATAAAAACAAAAAAAAGGTTATCTAGTTTACTGAATTTACAATAGAGAATATAGCTGGCCCTAGATCAGCCTTGGCTCTATGTAGCAGAAGGGAATAATCTCGCTTAAATACAGTTTTCCAGGAATCAAATGATGGGTCAATATTCCAAAATATCTTGTGATTTCTTTCCTTCCAAATGATCTAGGTTGCAGTTATGAAGACTAGATGCATTGTGTGATTATTGCAAAAAGAAAAACAAACATAGAACTTCATAGATAGCTTGATGTCACATCGTTAACCTATTAAAATATAAAGCTATGTTGTATGCTGAGTTGCAAACATAAGACATTAAGGAGAAAATAATTGATATTCCAAAATTTAGGAATTAAAGATGCATTGGCTCTTATCCATTTTTAGAGGCATTATATGCTTGAAAATAATAGAAAAGAAGGCATGACTGATATATAATTTCTACATTTAGGGGTAGTAATAGGAAGATATGCCAAAAAAGCAGATTTAAAATGCTTTGTGAAACTGAATGGGAAATATGTGCAAGCATTATGTTATTAGTTTGTCATAAGTTTCAGTTTCAGTATAGTATGGTACAAGAAAGACAAAAAAATAAAAAGGAAGAATTTCAAATGCTAGAGCCAAATATATTATATGTTGATAGGTTATAAATCTTACCATCTTACTTTTATAAGAGTGCAGCTAGCTATCATTATGTAGTCCTCTCCTCCGACGAAAAAAATAAGTCCCCTGCAGTACTCCCGTAACTGTACTCTTGTACAAATAAGGTGGGGAAAAAGATGAAGGCATATGGTAGATAATAAAAATATTTAGGATTGCTATTAATAATCCAATTTAGTATATATACATTTTGTAATTAACCTGCAGATTCATTGTACGGATTGGTAAATTTTGTAATTAACCTGCATATTCATATATAATATGGATTGGTAACTTAGAAGTCCACGAATCATTATTTCAAATGTATATATACTGAAATCAAATATGTCTAGACAAGCCGTCGCCTCAGCTAATACCCTGGGTGGACCAGAGAAGCAAATTTTAGGTTCTGCTATTACAATCATGCAGTAGCTGGGTTGCCAGTCATCAGAAAATCATTACTCAAACAAAGGTCTCGAGCCTAAAATGGTTTTTTCTGAAAATGAACCTTCTAAGTTAATCCGGATACTGAGAATTTGATGCACGTTCGTACTGTCAATATATATGACAAGTAAATAAATTTTCTCTAGGGAGATGGTTCAGTATTTCAGGTATAAGATTATGGTCCTAATTGGCAAGCAACTTTTTCAATAGTAGTCCATGTTGTTTCAAAGAGGAAAATTAGAGACTGCAAGTTGAAGATTGTGTAATCAGTTTCTCGTATATTTCTAAATAAGATCGGTGATGTAAGAAAGAATATCCTCGTACTTGCCTAGGTATCTAACTGTTCCTCCTTGGTTCTAGTATCCATGTAACTTCTAACTTCTGCATCTTCAGTCTAGTGTAGGAATATGACTAAGTTCCGCTTAAAAATTATACATAAATCAACAGAAATGCAAAAAACACAAACCACAAATCAGAGGAAGACGAGCAGCAAAATGCCCCATGGCTGTCCCTGAACTTGATGGTGTCGTAGCGGAGCATCCCGGGGACGACGACAAATGACAGCATAGTGCACACGTTCTTCCACTCAAACGCTCTGCTGATGCACGAGTAGCACTGCTACACGAACATTGGCCCCACTGTGTCCCCCACCGTAGACCCCTCTACGTGCTCCGGCAAGCTCACCACCACCCTGCACGCAGCACCACCCAAATTCACAGAGTGTGTGTTCATCACATCTTATACATTTGCCTTTGTCCCCGGCCGTCTTCACATACTCATCAGCCGCAAAATCCAAGAAACTTAACCACAGGCCTCGTGTCCTAAGAAGATCCTATGAAACCGAAAGTGATTCAGGAACAAAGTTAGTAGCAGGTACTACACTTTTGTACTTCTGAATCCTTCGCTGTATACGTACCTTGCCTTGCAAGAAGATGATGTCGGTGTGGCAGGGATTGGTGCAGATGACCTTCATGTGGATCTCATAGGCTTTTGCAGTCCATCGAGGATCCATCAACCCTGCCCCTGCACTGTTGACACATCATCCAAATTCCAATCCAGCGAGGGTCAACCAGATGGATTAGTATTGGTAAGAATGATGATTGACACTAGCTGGATCAGAGGGGCAGCACAACAAAATAGGGAAGTAGAGATGCAGACCTAGGCGGAGATTTGGAATGGAAGGCGCCGCCGCCGATTATGGATCAAGAGATTCTTCCAGGGCTTCTCGCGGCAGAAAAGTTGGGAAGTTTCTGTTACGGGCGGGAGAAGATGAGAGATCTACGGAGACTCTTCTCAAGACATGCGAGAGGTCAAATAAAAAACATGGGAGAGGTGGGATACGTGGGGCTACTTGCAACACATCTGATTTTTCGTTGGAAACTATCCGTTGCCATAGGGGGGTTGTTGTTGTAGTGATGAAACTGTCCATGAGCTTCATCATAAAAAGTTGAACGGTGTCATTTTTAAAATTGACTTCGAGAAAGCTTATGATAAAGTGAAGTGGCCCTTTTTGTTACAAACATTACGTATGAAAGGGTTTTTCGATACTTGGTGCCGATGGGTTGAGAGCTTTGTGTCCGGAGGTAGCGTGGCCATTAAGGTAAATGATGATGTAGGCAACTATTTCCAGACAAGGAAGGGGCTCCGTCAAGGGAACCCCGCATCACCCATCTTGTTCAATATTGTGGCTGATATGCTAGCTACTCTCATTGAGAGGGCCAAGTCAGCTGGTCAAATCACCGGGGTCATTCCTCATTTAGTAGAAGGAGGCCTATCAATTTTACAGTACGCGGACGACACTATTTTGTTTTTGGACCACGACTTAGAAAAGGCTAGAAACCTCAAATTGCTGTTATGTGCTTTTGAGGATCTTTCTGGACTTAAGATTAATTTTCACAAGAGTGAACTCTTCTGCTTTGGCGAGGCCGCAGAAAACTCACAAGATTATGCTGAAATCTTTGGCTGTCAACTCGGACAATTTCCGATTCGCTATCTAGGTATCCCTATTCATTATCGGCGATTGACAATCGCTGAATGGAAGCATGTTGAAGAGAGACCGGAGAAACGGTTGGCTAGCTGGAAGGCCAAACTCTGTCCTACGAGGGTTGATTAGTTTTGATCAACTCGGTCCTTACCAATATGGTTCTTTACATGCTATCATTCTTTAATCTGCCAAAAGGAGTGCTCCAACGTCTTGATTACTTTAAATCAAGATTTTTTTGGCAGAGTGATAATGAAATCAAGAAATATCATTTGGCTAGGTGGAATATATTATACCGTCCTAAAAGCCAAGGGGGCCTTGGAATCCAGGATCTTGAGATCAAAAACATTGCATTGCTCAACAAATGGGTATACAAATTACTCATTGAGAATGGTGTTTGGCAGGAAATCATTCGTAATAAAAACGTGGGCTCCAAAGCAATTTCTCAAGTCTACTGGAAACCGGGCGATTCACATTTTTGGAGTGGGGTAATGAAAGCTAAAGAATTCTTTTTCCAATTTGGAACGTTCTCGGTTAGGGACGGCTCCCAAATACGTTTCTAGGAAGACACCTGGCTCGGGACCACCCCATTAAACGTGCAATACCCAAGCTTATATCGGATAGTTAGACATAAGTTTGTCACGACTAAGCAGGTGCTGGGCCAAGAAAACCCAGATATTTCTTTTCGCAGAACCCTCAGTGGACCTCGTTTCGTAGCATGGGATAATTTGCTAACCCGATTGGGAGCCATCCAACTGTTGGCAGAACCGGATATCTTTAAATAGAAACTGCATCAGAGTGGGAAGTTTTTGGTCAAATCTATGTATGATGCATTGGTTCATAACGAGGTTCCAATTGACAATAGAAAATTGTAGAAGCTGAAGATTCCTCTAAAAGTGAAAATTTTCCTATGGTTTCTCAATAAAGGAGTTATCTTAACTAGGGACAATTTGGCACGACGAAATTAGCAAGGTTGCAAAAAATGTGTTTTCTGCCACCATGATGAGTCCATTCAACACTTATTTTTTGATTGCAAGTTTGCTCGATCTGTATGGGCCATTGTCCAAATAGCTTCAAATCTATATCCTCCATGTAGTGCACGAAATATGTTCGGCAATTGGTTGAGGGGTATAGATAAACAGTTTTCTAAACACATTCTTGTGGGGGCGGCTGCCTTATGTTGGGTGCTGTGGCTCACTAGGAATGACATTGTTTTTAACCGTAAATGCGTTTCATCTCCTATGTAGGTTATTCATATATGTTCACGATGGCTCCGTATGTGGTCTATCCTGCAGAGGCCGGAGGACAGAGACCTTTTTATGATGGCTTCTACTCGGCTGGAGCGTTCGGCCAGGGAGATTTTTTACCCCCATGGATGGCGGTGTGATCTTCGGTTAGGATCGGCCTCCCTATAGGCATTTTTATTTTCTCTTGTTCTGGCTATTTTGCCACTTTATTTCGGTTTACAGTACTTCGAACTTTTGGCTGTGTGCATCTAACTATGCAGAGGCCGGGTGATCTTTGATGCGGTTGTATCAACTCGATATTTCAATTCAATGAAAAGCCCTTTATCGAAAAAAATCAATCAATAAAAATTGAATTGAAGTCTGAGAGACATCTAGCCGCAAACGAACACTCGAGACTACTCCTAGTATGTGTCCAGTATGTGGTCTAGAACCCGAGGATAACTTTCATCCCTTCTGCAGATGCCCAAGAGGCCGTCAACTCTGGAAGTGCATGTCGGAAGTATGGCACCTTCCGGCTGTGGATCAGGTCAAGCATACTGGGAAGGAATGGCTATTTCATATATTGGAACCCCTATCTGAGATTGAGAGAAGCAGGCTGCTCATGACTCTATGGCGTTGTTGGTTCATTCGGAATGATATAGTTCATCTAAGGAAGCCACCCCCACTTGAAGTTTCCAAGAAATTCCTCGTCAGTTATCTTGAGTCGTTAGTTGCTATTAAGGTGAATTCAAATTGTGACCCACTGAAAGGAAAAAACGGTTATTTCTTATGATCATTTGCTACACAAAAGACCGAATCAGAATGTGGAACCCTTGCCTCCTTGGGCTCCCCCACCGGCTGGTTGGGTCAAACTAAATTCAGATGGATCATATGCTGTGGATAGTGCAGGAGCAGGTATGGTACTGCGAGACTCTGAAGGTAGTATCATCTTTTCTGCTTGCAAGAAGTTATTATCGTGTCGTGAAGCACTAGAGGCAGAGTTGTGTGCCTGCATGAAAGGATTATCATTGGCAATCCAAAGGAGTGATCTCCCGGTTATTATTGAGCTGGACTCATCAGTTGCAGTTAAGATGATCCAAGGTCGAGACCACGATAAATCGATTTATGCTTTTTAGTTAAAGAGATTAGATATCTCTTGTCTCTTTGAGAAAATTGTATTACTCATGTTAGCCGGTCACAAAATAAGGTTAGCGATAGTCTAGCAAATTTCGCTCGTGTTGAGGGTAGAACCATGACTTGGATCGGCTCTGGTCCCTCTATTGTGGTTGTGCTAGCCTCTGCTGATTGTAATCTGTTGGTGGTTGAGTAATACAAATTTTTCACTCGCAAAAAAAAAAGACATCTAGCCGCACTCCTGGTGGCTTATCCCTTCAAAAATGAGCTAGCTCATGAGCCATCGCGGTCGACTCATGATAAGAGTGTTGAAAAATAATCTTGTGACTACCAGAGGGGATTTCCATATTGTTAATGTTAAAAATACTATTAACGTTCAAAAAAACTAAGACTGACTAAACAGACCACACTTCCACAATTTCTCCAACCAACTCCCATACTTCCTTGAAACAAAGGACTCACAAGCTGCATACACAGATGCGCCCCAACACATGCTTCAGGTCAATGTGGAGAAAGAGCAAGAAGCCTTCAGGTCCTTACTGTCACCCTTGCGGCTCCTGTACTTCTACAACATCCTCCTCCCCCTATTTTTTTAACACACATAAAAGGATCTGTCCAAACTAAAAAAGCAAACCAAATTGTTACCACAACAGTTTGTTTTGACCTTCCGTGGTGGGTGCATCCCTCTTATAGGAGGAGAAAGGCGACATCACACCCCACCACGATACCATTGGTGCAATCGGTAGCGACAGACCCACCGTCTTCTTCAAATAACAAATCGATTCAATGAGGCACATCATAATTTTACAAACATACAACTGAATCAACAGGAAACCATAGCAAATAGAAATAGAGTATGAACATGTATAGCTCGACGGTGGACGATGCGCAAGTGAAGCGTCCCTTGGAGCAAGCAACACCAGTGATGTGTCAACCGCAAAAAAAAGAAAAAAAAAACACCAGTGATGTGAGAGCGGTAAATGGCCCCAGCAACCGCCCAGCCAGCCCCGCATAAAGTCGGAGGAGATGCATGTAGGCATAAATGCAAGTTTGTGTTGGTTAGGATTAATTAGCAGGAGCTGTCTTGTTGTGAGTCAAGTTAGTTTCCAAGTTCTAGGAAATGAGTCTTGTTTCGGTACACCTCCCCTTAAAAGTTTGCATGAATCTTAAAGTTATTTAATAAAGCTATGATCATATCAGCCTTTTTTTTAGAAAAGGAGGAAGATCATCGGTCTCTGCATCTGGAGGATGCATGCAGCCATTTTATTAATGGTTCACACAAGATCTTACAAAGTAATACAACAGTAAGACTAAAGCCACCGTCTAGACAACATCCGTCGCTACACCTATCCAATTGATGAAGGGATGCTGATAGTCTAGGCCTAATACCAAACAGACCTCACAGCCAAACCTAACATCTAAGACCTGAGGTCCCATCCAGGACACCTGCTGGGTATGGGCCACCCACCGGTCCGGCGCACTCCTCACCCAGGACGTCTGCCGGGAATGAGGCCGCCGCAGCCACCTGTCATCAATCCATCTTCAGAGCTGTACTGCTGCATCTACCTTGCCCAGTCTAGCTTTCGTCGACGCCACCACGACACCAGACCACGTCACCCTCCTGCGTGAGTCCATCTCCGTGCATCGGACACCGAGTCACCACAGCGCCATGCCGCCGAGACCCGCCGCCATCAATGAGTGAGATGACACACCGCTCCACCAAAGAATTCGTCCTCTGGTCCCTCGATCACGTGTGTGCCTCCAAGAAAGATGCCCCCAAGGAGGGAACGACACCAGAGCGCCACCGTCATCCGATCATCCAATCTAGGGTTTCCCCCGGAGGTACTAGAGAGTGGCCTTGAACTTCTCCACGACGATGCCTTCAAGAAGGGAACGATGCAGATAGCGCCGCTACCGCCGGCCTTGGCAGTAGCCGAAAGCAAGTTTGCACCCAGATCTGTTCGAAAGAATCCAACTCCCATGCACGGCCGCCGCCACCACCAGGCTAAGCACACGCCGCCTCTGGTACCTCCACGATCGAAGTCACCGGCGGAGCCTGGCCACCAGATGCACCACCACCGCCATCCCGCAGGGCCACCAGCCACTCCCATCTCCAAGCCTCCATCCCCGATCCAATCTGGGAGTACCTAGATCCGCCGCCAGGAGGCAGCGCCCATGCCAGGGACGCCGCACCACCGTAAGGGATGCCACGCCGTCGCGCTAGCAGGGCGTCAGGGGAAGGCGCTGGGGACGGAAGTGACCTGCTGCCCTACGGCGTTGTTGAGGAGAAGGAGCCCCGCAGCCCACCACGCGGAACAGGTGACGAGTTGCCCCGCCGCCGCCAACGCCACGAGGGCTTTGCCCAGTGGCGCCCGTCAGCGGTGGCGAGGGGAAGGGCGGCGGGGAAGGAAACCCCTAGGCGGCGGCGGCGCCCTCCTGGGTCGCCCATGGGGGGGGGGGGGGGGGGGGGGGGGGGGGGGGGGGGGGGGGGGGGGGGGGGGGTGGGTGGGGGACACGGGAGTCGCGTATTGTCTGCAGATCAAAAATATTGAGTAGTCTAATTTGATTGGAAAAGATTATATTATCATTCTTTATTGAAGGGTACCTTCTGATCTTCACCTTTAATCTACGCCGAGATCCTTAAACTTTTCTGAGGGGGAGGGGGGGTACCAAATAAAAGTTTGATAGATTATACTAATAAAATGTGCCATTACATAACTAGAAGTCAGTGAAGCCGATACTACCACATAAGAAAGCTTGTGCAACCATGTGGAGTCAGTGAAGCCGATACTACCACATAAGAAAGCTTGTGCAACCATGTGGCCCGCTTGACATGCATGAGTACATTTAGGGATCACAATCAACCGAACATTTATGTTTCAAGCTACAGGTGTAGTGGTGCAAACACAAAAGAAGATGAATCCTACCATGTAGATACCACTGCAAGCTGAGAAACAAAGAAGGCCGGCCAATCCATTTCAAAGGGCACAGTCTTTTCCCGATTGAGGCGACGAGTGTGTGGCGAATCTATCACCTCTTGCACCACCCCCGTGTTGATATCGATAACGTAGGCATCATGATGGTTGTCCTTGATGATCAATGTTCCGTTCTTCTCTCCCAAGCAAGTGTAAAGAACTTCTCCTTGAGTCTTGTTCTCATTTTTCTTCTGGTTCGGTTGTTTTAGCTTACGCGCCAAGGCATGGTGCCACCTCCCGTTGTTGTGAGACGTGCATATCTCCAGCCAGTAACCTCTCTTGTTCAAGTAGACCAACATGAGCCTCCCGTTCCCGTTGACAGCGAGGTAGGGTGCATCATAAGTAGGGCGACCAAAGTAGTTATCGATCCGTCCCATGTCCAACAAGTTTGTAAAGGACACGTGATCAGTCCGGGCGTCTACATCTAGCGTGTACAAGCCCGATGTGCTCGAAAAGAGCCAATGCGCCATTCCGCGGCACACCACCGCGTTGTGCTGCCTAAGTACCATGTAGATGCTCTGGCTCTTGTTCTTCTCGAGACTCCCGAAGGATATTTTCCATCCCGACTCATTGGCCGATGAAATTGTTTGGAGATTGTACTGCATCATGTTCACATCGATGGTCAGGATCATCACCTTGAAAAAGGGCAACTGCTGCTCCTCGGGGTGGTCCCCCGAGCTCGAACAATCTCTAGCCGTCAGTATAGCATAGCCAGCCAGGTGGTTGCTGTCGGAACTCCATGTATGCTGTAGAGGGGGGAGCACGTCGAATGCGCCGGTGATCAGGTTGCACACGCCAAGGAGGCCGCAACCCTGATACCGGTTCAGGCGCACGAGGAGGAGGCCCTGGCGTGAGGTGAGCGGCACCGGCTGGTTAAACTTGTCGTTGATGTTGGGGACGAGGGAGCCAAGGAAACGGCGACTGGGGTCTAGAACAGGACGCGCCCCTGGAATGAAGGGGACGCCGTCGCGGCACCGTTGCTGCGTAAAGAAGCCAACAAAGGGATAACATGCGTCCTCCGGCAAGCAGCGGCGAAGGAAGGTGGGGTTGGCGACGACAAGGCGGCACCAACCCTTGCATGCCGTCGCGCAGCGGAAGAGGGTGGCTACGTCTTTGACACGTTGGAGAACCTCAAGGACAAGGTCGTCCGGCAGCGACGCCGAGGCCATCTTTCTTCGATCAATCTATGCACGGCTGTAGGGAGGCACAAAAGTAGCTAATCGATTAGCCGGGTATATATAGTAGGAGTGGTATATTTAATCTTGATTGTTTCGCGATGTTTGTACACGAGTCCGAATACTAGTTCCTCCCGATCACGGCACGAGGTAGCCAGCCTGCTGATTACTTTCATATGTGGATTGTGGTGGGTACGTACTCCTCAAGAGGAGACTAATTATGGGCCCCGATCAACCTCTTTTCTATTATATATGGGCCCCGAGCATCATCTAAGTATACCTTCTCTCGCGACTCGTTCAAATGTTTTCTCCCTCCTGTATCGACTGATCCACCTGCCTCTCAAGCCAGACAGCTGGCCCATCTCCCTCCGACAGTGAGAAGTAAAGAACATGTGGGTTTTTCGACAAAGGATGAATTTTATTAACTTAAAATAAAACATCAAGAAAATACAAAACATAACAAGTACATATCTGACCTCTGCATAGGTAGAATGCACACAACCAACATCAAATATGCACACAAAAACACGCCAGCAAATAATTCATATGTTGTTATTAGATCACTTAATGAACATAATGTACCGACTAGCCCTAGTTTTATCAATCATGCATCTAATTAGGTGCAAGGGCCGATTTAAAGTAACTTACATGCCTCAACTTCTTATGAATACTAGTAACATGCACCATATGTATTCCAACTCTCATGCATCAGCAACCCCACAAATTCATATGCCGATGAACAACATGATCAGTTCGGTTAATCAACTTGAAACACCTCACATAAGAACTTCCAATGGTATGCAACAAAGTGTTTCACCTTTTTATTCAACGGCAGTCATCCTCCTCCGATCCATTTCTCCTCTCCACACCACGCCCTCCATGGCCTCCTGGCACTCCAAAGCCCTCTAGGACAATCTCTCGTCCGAGCAGAAGAAGAAGATGGCCGCCATTGCTGCCGGCTAGCAGGCCTGTAGGCAGACGGAGGTTGATGACATCCCAATGGAGGACACGTCCGAGGACGAGCTGACCCCACCCTCCTTGACGGCGCATCCCGGCATCACCATCGGCGAGGCCCGTTCCCACTACATGGACATGCTGCAGGAGGAGCAGGAGGCCAAGTTCCGACAGGCGTAGGTCGATGAGGACTACAACCTTGGCCTCCTGGATGAGCACTGGCCTGCGAAGGGAGCAACTCGCCGCAGGCATGGACATCGTGCCGGACGTGGACGTGGTGGAGCAGGAGGCACTGCTCTACTCCTACCGCTCCACCCGTGACATCCACAGCGACCGCTAGCTGCACCCCCACCATCAGGCAGAATTACAGGTCGCCTTTAAGGAGACTGATGAGGCAGAGGATGAGGTGTTCGGCAAGAGCGACGACAAGGAGCACATCGCCATCTCCGCCACGGCCGCGCCCCGTCGCCACGACCACGAAGTTGGCATGTCCGGGGGCGCCACCGACAGCTAGGAAGAGTAGTGCATGGTAGGTCTCCGTAGCTCGGGGCCGAAGAAGGCCACCCCTCCTTCCCTCCCGCTGATGCTAAGCTTGGCGGAGGCAGAGTTGGAGAGCGTCGATGCGGAACTAGAGAAGATGAAAGCAGGAGCCAGAGCTTCAGTTCTCAGGGTTTATGGTCGGACATGGGGAACGGGCGCCGGCAATCATTTATATTATGTTGAGAGTGGAGCTTAGTTAAAATTTGTTTAAAATATAATGAATTGTGTCCGGTTTATATAAAAAAATGTCCGAATTATAATGAGTGTGCTCCGGTTTATATGAAAATTTGCCAGGTTTGCATGAATTTCGTCTGGTTTATTGAAATGTGTTTTCCATTGTATGCGGGCAGCCTTGGATGGCCAGCTGGAGCATTTCGTATTCGCGGACTGGTCCCCCCCCCCCACCGCTCCCGCAGTGCACGGACGGATCCAGGAGAGAATTTACGGATCAGCATTGAAGATGTCCTTACATATTACTGCTTTATCTTTTACAAACCACCAGTTCCGATTATAATTTATTTTTATTTTTATTTTTTTGAAAAGAAGGATGTATACCCGGCCTCTCCATCTGGGCGATGCATGCAACCATTTTATAATTACCGGAGTGTATTAACAAAATATGCATATATTAATCAACTTCTTAAATCAATGTGTAAATTTTGCTTAGGTATCTTCGTAAAACATGAGATGTGTTTTAGTGCTGATCAGAACCAATTAAGATCTTGTTTCCATGAGACTCATGGCCGCTTTTCTCCAGACAGCAATAGCTCGGTGCATGTGTATCGAGGAAAAGCACTTCCGGTTTAGGCCTCACATTCTACCTAGGTTGCATTATTACTAGAACTTAGCCCGCAATAATTGGCAAAAGTTTAGATGCAATTTGCCAAACCAAATACTCAACAACAATTGCTAGAGTACTCGATCTTATTGCACAACTGTATTTCCACACATATACTAGGCATTATTTGCATTTCCCGGGACAAGTAAATATGCATGTAAGCAATTTGACTAGGCTGGAAAATTAAGGAGCAGGTAAAGGAGGAGGGGATGTCCTGGCCCGTAGTATGTCTTCTGAAGATGAGGATTTTTTACATTCCCTCGTGCACTCATCCATAGTCGAGTAGCAGATCGAATCTACCAAACAACAGTCGCATAGTCCATGAGCGCCGCAATGAATTCAACTCTCATGGGCGCATAGCCCGTTTGGTAAATTGATCTTCTCGATATCCATGTCAACCATGATTCGGCCTATGGAATAACAAACAAATATTCAATTGTTATGCAATTGTATACTTTAGAGTAGAATAAATAAACACACAAGAGATTAAACAAAAAAAAAACCTCCTTACTAGCTGTACTACATATAGACTTCCAAGAGAAGTGAAGAAATAAAAATTGATTGGTGTGCTTACATTGTACAACAGTAGCAGAGCATATGAGCTGTAGAGACAGGAGGGCTAGTGCAAGGATGTGAATTGTGTACTTGTCCATACCCCACCTGATAAAACACTAGGTTGTCAATCACTTAGGTTGTTAAAAAAAATACCAGCGAAAAAAAACCACTTTGGTTGTTGATGTGAAATATTTGCTAGCAACACATGACATGACCCGTATATATAGAGAGAGAGGTTAAGAGAAGAGAGATCCGATGCTATAGCTCATCCCGATCCCATGCAGTAGACATCGAGCGATAAAATTGAAATTATTTATTGTCTTTTCGTAGTATGAACCTCATTATATAGACATAAATGAAGTAAAATTAAATTTTCTCCTCTTTTAGACAAGTTCCCAAAATTAGGAACTTATTATTTGTCAAAGTTATCTCGTACAATGTTTACATTTCTGAACTGTACTTCTCCAATATTGATTGCCTCGTTTGAAGTTATTGTTTGGCAATAGCATTAATTAGTTCTATAGTTGGAAGGAGAGATTTAAGGTGGTGTTTGGTTCTTCTCTAGTCCTAGGACTTTTTCTAGTTCCTAGGATTTTTTGAAAAAGACTCTCAAGCAGGTGTTTCTAAAGACTTTTAGCAAAAAGTCCCGCCCTGTTTGGTTTGCTAGGGACTTTTTCTAGTCCCAACACAAAAAAGTAAACCAAACACCCCCTAAGTAACACTTCTCCTAATTTTCAGCCATCTGTTTTTCATTTTTCCTGTGTGAGTCAGGTTTTTCTTTCATTTTAGAGCATCTCCAATAGATATGTAAATTTGGAGATGTAAAAATGGATGTTGTATAATAGACTTCACCAAAAAGTGACTTCTACATCACCAAAAAAGAGCCAACCCCAGCAAATGATGTATATTTTTGTGATGTAAACCTCCTACTCCAACAGATGATGTATGTTTGGTGATGTAAACCTCCTACTCCAACAAATAATTTGGTCGAACACATTGCGTGCGAGGTGGAAGAAACCGGCCAACGGCGGGTCAGAGCATTGCAGGGCAGCACAAAGCCCGTTTGGGGTGGGTGGCGGCTGCTTCAATAGCCTCTGGACAGCCACGCGGCTACCGGAGGACTCCGTCGTGGCGACGTAGTGGTGGCGGCAACGATTGAGAGACCCCTAGCTCGGCGGGTTGTGGTGGTCACGTGGCTTCCCTACTAGCTTCGGCGGTATGCAGCAGTACCAAGGAAGGCGGCCGTGAGCTAGTACAACCATTACGGCCGTCGGAGCTCCAACGAAGCTCTGAATCGGCCGTGCGGTCATTGGCCTAGCGGACGCAAATCGGAAGGTCATCGGCATCTGGGATAGCCCGCCTGGCCGCGGCGGGGTGGGGGATGGACGGACGGGCGGCGGCGGAATTTCCAGGCACAAATCGCCGGCGACGGAGGTGGGCGGTCGTCGGCGGGGCGGACCCAAATGGTGGGTCGTCGGTGGCTAGGGAGGCGCGGCTGGCGGCGGGGACGAGGATGGACGGATGGGCGGCAGCGGCGTTTCCCGGCAGAAATCGCCAACGGCTGAGGTTGGCGGGCGTCGAGCGAAAATGAAATGAATGAGGTTGGGTGGTTGGCGCGCGACTGGACTTTTACATCACTTGGGAGATTAAGATGCAAATTTGCATCTCCTAGTGTTGAATTTTACATCATTGAAGGAGGTGATGTAATTTTTTGCATCTAGATCATCTATTGGAGCAACATTTTGGGACCTTGAAGATGTATAAGTTAATTATTTTTGTGTCTGCATCATCAATTAAAGATGCTCTTAAGGTTTGTAGGTCCCCATCGGGATTTTGCTCCCCGAGTCGCATGCACAATTGATTTTTTTTCTACTAGCACATATGCCCGTGCATTGCAATGAGAGAGATTTTTTTACGAGAAGCAGCAGAGAGATAATTGATATGTCCATTAAAACAGTCTCCGCGGTGGTGGGGCTACAGAGCGAGGAGCTGCGATGTTCTCACGGGTCATGTTTGGCCCATGAGATCTTAATAGTGATGAAGTTGGTCGGAGTGGTGGCCACCACCCAACTTGTGCCTTTTTTTGTTTGGGTCCGCCACCGTGTCTAGGTTGTGGTTGCCTCATTTTGTGGTAGTACGGCGACCTTTAAGGCATAGTTGCTTCAACCACCCACTCCTATGATGGCGTAACGGATATAGTATGAATTGCAGTGAATCCTGTATCATTGGTATAATCAATACATAACCATCTAGTCCCTACTTTACCAGGGTCTATTCTCTGTAATTATTTCAGCGCTCACTTGTCCAAATATTCTTAGTCAGCCAAATCAACATATCCTCTTTTAGTGACATGTGCCCACAATTTCTTTTACTTATAATCAACCAACATATTCTCTTTTATTGTCAAATAGCACGTCGGATGCACAACAGTTCGAGTCTGCCTAGGCCAATGGCAGGCACCAAAATGACATGTGTTTGTAAGGTGCGAACAAAAATCGAAAACAACCACTGAGTTGAAGGATCAAACTCACAACCTAAAAACTCGACCACGTGCTGCTAGCCACTTGAACAAACAACTCTTGTTAACAAATGGCCAGCGCGAATGTTTAAGAATATACTGTAGCATACCATTCAAAACATTTTTTATTTCTCTCATCTTTTTTGAACTTATCAAAAAATAAATTAATAATTATGATATTTTGAATATTCTTCAAAACGTGAACAATTTCTTGAAATTAACAAAAAATTAGAAAACATTAACCTTTTGTAAGAAAACAAACATTTTTTGAATATGTGAACAATTTTTGAAAATGAAAACATGTTTTGAACATTGAAACAATTTTCAAAAACATGTTTTATAACACAAGCATTACTTTGAATTTGTGAACACTTCAATAAAAATGAATATTTTTTGAATTTGTATCATTTTCTAAAATGCAATTTATTTTAAAAATATCAAACAATTTTGGAAAACATCAAAATACTTAAAATGCGTACATTTTCTGTAGTTTTGAATAAATTTTGGAATGGGAACAAAAATTTGAAGTTTGGAAAAAAATTCAAAATGGGAACAAAAAAATAAATTCTAGAGATTTTACGAAAATTTAATCAAAAACTAAAATTCTGAAAATTGAAAATTTAATTTATGAAAAAATAAAAAAATAGAAATAAACCTGGAAGAGAAAAAAGAAAAAGTAAAGAGAAAAGAACAAGGGAAAAGAAGCATAACAGAGAAAAAAAATGAAAACGGGCCTTCCCAATACTGGGCGCCATATGTGAAACTTCGTCTATTTGCCGCACTGTGGGGTAAATAAGGGTTCTCGGCTGAATGGGCAGGAAATAAAGGGCTGGCTTCGCTGTGTGCGGCCACGTATGAAATTTTGGATAAAATTGTTTTTTTTTTAGCAGTTGGACAGACAAAAAATTAGTATCACCTTGGATAGAATGAAAAAATTGATGGTGAACGGATGAAAAAAATGAAAGAAACGCACCTTGCTTTATTAGTAGGGGTATAGATATAGATATAAATATAGATATAGATTCAGTTCGTCCGCAGCCTATGTTTCACTTTTTGTCCTTGCATAAATGACGTAGGGACTGTAAAGCAGAGGGGACGGAGTCGATGGAGGAAGGGGCATCTCCCCTGTGAATGAACAACATGGATTGATAGATATGGTTGGCGGTGCTATCGCACCCGGGCTCACCATTAGCAAGCAACCGCCGGGTCGCAGGCACACGCATGTGTCCCAGGCAAATTGAGTGTTTACATTTGTAATTCTATGTGGTGTATGGTTAACCAGAACTGTATAGAGCCTCCGTCTGTTAGTTATTGTAAGGCTAAGGCATCTGAAACGGCAATGCTTGCTGATGTGATTATGATGCACTGTTGATCAGAATGAGGGTTAGTGTCAAGGATGATGATACGTTTAGAGCATCTAATTAAACTGCAGTTACTGATGTGATGTGGCTTAGATTGATATGCTTGTTTGGTTCTTGCTTAGTTGCAAGTAGCAACTGTAAATGCTTATTTTTCCAATTATGATGAAATGAAAAGGTCCTTGTACTTCCTAGAACTTTTGAAGATTATGGCAATGTGATGTGATTTTTAATTGTATTGCCACGGTGCCTTTTGTTAGACTTGCCTTGCCCGTGGATGATATCTGTGATTCGACAAACAAACTACTCGTAGTAAAACTAGGTAGAGTTGGTGCAATCCAAACTCCAAACTAAACAAGTGGCAATCAGTATTTATAGAGGAAGTGTTTGATGTTCCTGATCTCAGCATTACTTCAACACATCAAGACTAAGTTTTAGTTTTCATATTTAGATTAGATCCAGTTTTAATTGTTTTCTTATATCATTTTCTCAGCATTAGTTCAGTTTCTTAAGTCATTCAGTTTTCAACCATGAATGTGATTCATTTTTTTTTAAGTTAACACTATCCGTTATATTTAGAAAGGACTTTTTTGCGAGAAACTTTCAATCTATTAATTTTCAATCATGGCAGTGCAAAGAACAATAGTTATAATAAAAATTACAACCATGTTAGTGGACCACCTAGCGACGACTACAAGTACTGAAGCGAGCCGAAGGCGCGCCGCCATTATAGCCCGTCCCTCGTCGGAACCGAACAAACCTTGTCGTAGTAATCAGTTGGGAAGTCGTCGTGCTAAGGTCCTATAGGACCAGCGCACCGGAGTAGCAACCATCACCGATGAAGAAAATCATAGATCAGAAGTATCAAATCATGTAAACACCCAACGAAGACGAACGAAGACCGGATTCAAACAGATCCACCGAAGACCAGCACCGACCGAATCCCGCGAGATCCAACAGAGACAAACCTCCACACGCCCTCCAACGATGCTAGACGCACCATCTGGCTGGCGATAGAACGTGAGAGACATTATTCCTACCAAGGGACATTGCCACGGCCACAAAGCCCCAACCAAAACGCTGAATCTAACAAGAATAAGAATGGGGTCGCTCCCGTCGGCGAGGGGCCGAGATCCTCCGCACCTCCATGGCCCAGTGGCAATCGGAGATGGGGCGGACCGGCGGTGGCACCGACGGGAGGAGAAGAGCTTCTTGTGAAGGAGGAAAGAGGAGCCATCTTTAAAAAAAAGGACTTGTCATAATTAATGTTTGTTCTTAGTTGTTCAGTCAGCTTTATGCTAACAATTATTTTTCTGCCATAGGTCTAAGAGGGATGGTGTGCAAATCAGCAAGGCTGACTGCTCTGACGGTACCTGGCAAAAACCATAGATTGTGCATTCCACGAGTACCGGAGCTTCATCGCCTCCTGGCAGCCCCATTTCAGTTACCACATCTCGAAAGCCGCTATTAATGGCGAAGATCATTTCATCCTGATACCCCGTACGTTGTTGCGGGAATATTTGCAATACATTTTGATGATATGTGATTTCTATGGAACGTGAATAGTGATACTACGAAAACTAAAATTGCAAATCCATATGCTTTATTGTGTTTGATTAATGTATTGTAAAATATCTAATATATGTTTGCATGTTGAGGTGGATATTTTCATGTGCATGAATGCAAGTTGTGGTGGGCCGTTTGCCATGCATGTTGCTTGATGATGTGGCATGCTTGCATGTTGAGAGAAATATGTTAATGGGGGCTAGCTATTTAGATATAGAAGATGTGCCAAACCAAATACTCAACGACAATTGCTAGAGTATTACTCAATCTTATTGCACAACGGTATTTCCACACACATATCAGGCATTATATTTATTTCCACACACATATCAGGCATTATATTTATTTCTTGGGACAAGTAAATATGCAAGAAAGCCAATTTGACTAGGCTGGAAAATTAAGGAGCGGGTAAATAAGGAGGGGATGTCATCGTCCGTAGTATGTCTTCTGAAGACAAGGATTTTTTACACTTTCTCTCGCACTCATCCATAGTTGGATAGCACAAATCATCTACCAAACAACAGTCGCAATATCGTTCAACACTACAATAAACCCGACCCACATGAGCGCATAGGCCGTGTGGTAAACTAATCTTCTCGATATCCATGTCAGACATGATTCGGCCTATGAAATAACAAACAACCAGTTAATTGTTATGCAACTATATATTTTAGAGTGGAATAAATAAACGCACAAGAGATAGACAAAAAAAGTAAAACAAAAAGCCTCCTTTATGGGAGGGGCGCTTTGACTCCCGGGTGAACAGTATCCCGAAGAAAAGAGTAAATATTTTCAAAAATTTCTGAATTTTCTTTTGTAGATGATGGTGTTGGTGTCGCAAGTATGCTTGACAATTTAGGGCATCTCCAGCCATTCGGCCCCCAGGGCGCCTAAATAGAGCGGCCTGGGGGCGTGCCGACGCTAGTTCGGCCCCTGGGGGCGACCTAGCTCCCAGTCACGCCCCCAAGCGCCGGCCCCAGGATGCGGGAAAATTGAACTAGGTCGTTCCCGCTCACAAAAGACGCCACAAATACGGCGATCGGACGTAGTTTGGCGTTACAAAAAACAGAGCGCCGCACGCCGCAAGTTCGCGTGCGCAACGAATCACTCGGCAGGGTCGGCTCCAGGCGTTGGCGGAGTCGGCATGCGCGGGCTCGGCGGTGTCGGAGCTACTTCGGTGTTGGGCTGTGTCGGCGCGGCTTCGGTACTGCTGGGCGGCGATGTAGAGGTGTCGTTCGGGCTTGGCATCTGTGCGGCCGTGGGCGCGGGAGCTGGCGTCGTCGGCGTTGCCGTCTGCATCTGGTTCAGGATGAGGCCGCACTCCGCCATATACCACGCCCTGAGCTGCTCGTCGTTGCTCTGGAGCATGTCCGCCCCGCCCATCAGAAAAGCCATGTCGGTGTTCCTCTTCTTCGCGGCGACGTTCGTCCGGAGCAGGTCGTCGTTGGTCTGGAGCAGGTCGAGCTTGATGGCGCTGTTCGTCATCAGCGACGACCACCGCGCCTCGGTCTTCTCTTCACGTAGGACGGCCCGGGCCTGGGCGTTGGCGAGGCAATGCTCGATGGACTCCTGCACTCGTGCGGTTGCTGCGTCGGCGTTTTTCCCCTTCTTTGCCAATTTGTGGCCGTCCGGCCGCCCCTCTAACGCGTCCGGAGTCGTCGCGTCCGGCTTGTATGTCTCCTTGGCCTTGTCGAGGGTACGCCGGACTTCCGCCCACTTCTCGCACTTGTCAATGCGCTTGTAGACGTGGAGGAACTTGAAGTCGGCGTCGAGGTTGTCACGCCGATACATGGTGAACATGCGCAGCAACTGCGCGGAGGAACAAACAGTTGGCGGGCGGCAGGCGTAGACGACGAAGAGATGCGGGCGAACGGCGTGCGTACCTGATCCTCAACGCTGGCGCCGCTCTCCGGGCGAGCCGCGACCTCCTCGACGATTCCATGCCATTTGTTGCACGCCCCCTGGATACGCCCCCAATGGTTCGCCATCGCCTTGGAGCCGCGCTGCATGTAGACGCCTTTGAAGTAGGGGTCGACGAGCTTCCGCTCGTCGAACTCGGCCTTGATGCGGTCCCAGTGCGTCTCGAAGCTCTGGTTCGTGCCGGTGCTCGGGTCGAGGCAGACGACTTTCCATGCTTCGGCGAGGCATTCCTCCTCCTTGGACGTCCACTTGATGCGCGGTTCGCTTGGCCTAGCCGCCCGCTTCTTCTTCTGGCGCCCCTTCGTCGGATCAGGAGCCGGCTCCTCCTCCTCCTCGTCGTCCTCCTCCTCCTCCTCGGGTTCCTGCGCTTCATGCGCGTCCTCGCCGTAGACGTAGCCGAGCTCGGCCTCCATGTCGCCGCTGAGATCCACTACCTCGTCCTGGGTGGCGAACCCAGGAGACGCGGTGGCCGCGGTCGATCCTGTCGCGATGATGTCGTCCATGTCGGCTCCTGTGTCGTCGGTGTCGCCGAGGTGCGAGAAGGGCAGCGGTCCACGGCGGAGATGGGGCGTCGGCGTGGACGCGTAGGCGGGCGGCGAGTAGTTGTATGGAGGGTACTGCACGCCGACGAAGGCGGGCGAGGGTGTGCGCGTCGCGGGGTGGCCATGGGGGAAGGTCACGTTTGGGTTGAACCCACTGTGCGCGTCGCCATCGCCGTAGCCGGGCGACGACGATCCCCATGGAGATCCGACGCCTTGCTGTCCCCAGGGCGCGTACTAAGCGTGGCTAACGACGGGTGGGTTCATCATCCCCGCGTGGTCGGCCAATGAGGAGGACGCCGCCGTGAGCGCCGCTTTTTCGCGGGCCTTCTTAGCGATGGCCCTGTTCCGCCGGTCAGCGGTGACTGCGTCGCGTCGCTGAACTTCCACCCTCCACTCGGCGTTCGACATGCCCGGTGGCTTCAATGGCGGCGCCCTCGGCTTCCTCTGCTTCGGCTGGGCCACGATGCCAGTCGTTGTTGCCGCCGTGCGCGGCATGGCGTACTTCTTCGGCGGCATGGCGGCGACTGGAAGGCGAGCGAGAGGGGGTTTGGCGGGAGCAAGGGAGGGAATGGCGGGAGGAAGGCGAGCGAGCGGGAGGGATGCGAGGGAAAAGGCGTCAAGAAACGGCGGGAAAAGGCCCTCGGGTCGCCGCCAGGGCGAACCCATGCGCCTTTTTCGCTTGTGCCGGCTCCCCAAGCGCCCCCCAGGGCACCGGGTTCGGCCTGGGTCCGCCGGCACCAGTTTTGGCCCGAGCCGGCGAAAAACGGGCTTCTGGGGCGCGATTGGGCCGTTTTTTTGGCGCCGGCGCGGCAAAAACGTCTGGGGAGGGCCTGTTGGGGGCGCGACTGGAGATGCTCTTAGTCTTTGTCTGTGAAAAAAATATTGGGGTGAAATTTGGTCGGTGAAAAAATATTGGGGTGAAATTTGGTCTTTGATTTGTTTTTTTTCTTTGCGCAGGCCAATATGCTTAACCTTTTTCATCAAAATTTAGCGGTAGCATTTGTATGACACAAAGATCACAAAAAAAATTGTTTGAATTATTTTGACATTTGAAAAAAAATCGGCCCCGCCGGGAGCATGAGCTCCTGGAGCCAAATTGGATTTCCGCTTCTTCACTAGCTATACTGCACATATTCTTTCAAGAGAAGTGAAAAAATGAAACTCAATTACTGTGCTTACATTGAACAACAGTGGTAGAGCATACGAGATGTAGAGACAGTAGGGCTAGTGCAAGGATGCGAATTGTGTACTTGTCCATACTCCACCCGATACAACACTAGGTTGTTGATCACTTTGATTGCTGATGCGAAATATTTGCTAGCAACACATGACATGACCCGTATATATAGAGAGAGAGAGGTTAAGAGAAGAGAGATCTGGTGCTATAGCTCATCCCGATCCTGTGCAGTAAACTTCGAGAAATAAAATGGAATTATTTATTATCTTTCCATAGTATGAACCCTCGTTCTATAGACACAAATAAAGTAAAATTAATTTTTCTCCTCCTTTAGACAAGTTACAAGATTAGGAAGTTATTGTTTGTCAAAATTATCTCGTACTATGTTTATATTTCTGAATTGTAATTCTCCAATATTGATTGCCTTGTTTGGTGTATTACCATTGCCAATAGCATTAATTAGTTCTATATTTTGAACGAAAGATTTAAGTAACATTTTTCCTAAATTTGTGCCATCTAATTTTCATTTACCTTTAGGTTGTTTTTGTGGCCGTCTGTTCCTTTTTTCGGAAACCGTCGATATATTCATTTTCAATCATAGTAGTAGAACAAACACTGAAAATAATAAAAATTACATGCAGATTCATAGACCACTTAGCGACGACTACAAGCACTGAAGCGAGCCGAAGACGCACCGCCGTCATCACCCCTCCCTCGCCGGAGCCGGGCACAACTTGTTGTAGTAGACAGTCGGGAAGTTGTCGAGGTAAAGTCCCATAGGACCAACGTCCTAGAACAGGAACCGCCGCCGAGGAAGAGAATTTTAGATCAGAAGGATCCAACCTGAAGACACATGAATAAAGACGAACAAAGACCGGATCCGAGCGGATCCACCAAAGACAACCACCAACCAAATCTTGTGAGATCCGCAGGAGACACACCTCCACATGCCCTCCGACGATACTAGACACACCATTGGGACGGGGGCTAGGCGGGGAGAACCTTATTCCATCTTCAAGAAGCCGCCGTCGTCTCGTCTTCTTGAGTAGGACACAAACCCTAACAAAACTTGATGAAGCACCTGAAAACGGAGCCTTCCCGCCGGCAAGGGCCAGGATCCACCGCGCACCCATGGCCCTAAGGCCATAGGAGTCGTGGGAGATCGGCGGCGTCGCCGACGGGAGGAAGAAACCCTAGCCACTTTTTCTTGGAGGAGAGACAAAGGAAGGAGACGTCTTGTTCATTTAGATACATGTTGGCCGTCTGTTCCTTACGAACCTCAGCGCTCGAGGGGTTTCCTCATTCGAGTGTCCGGCATGTGTGAGTCGGGTTTTTCTTTCATTTTCATGTTTGCAGGTCACCCATCTGGGTTTTGCTCCCCGGCTCGCATGCACAATTGAGTTTTGATATTTTTTATGTTCAGCTAGTCAATAGCCTATGCTTCACTTTTTCGTCCTTGCATATCTGAGGTGGGACTGGAAAGCGGCGGGACGGGGACATAAAACTTTCCCCTCTCGCGGCTCTCCTGCGAGCGCCCCGAGGGGAACCCCAAATCACCGCCCCCCTCCTCTCCATCCTCTGCCAACCTCCTGATACGTCTCCAACGTATCTACTTTTCCAAACACTTTTGCTCTTGTTTTGGACTCTAACTTGCATGATTTGAATGAAACTAACCCGGGCTGACGCCGTTTTCAGCAGAACTGCCATGGCGTTATTTTTGTGCAGAAACAGAAGTTCTCAGAATGACCTGAAAATCCACGGAGACACGTTTTGGAATTAATGAAAAATACCGGCGAAAGAATTAGCATCAGGGGGCCCATACCCTGTCCACGAGGGTGCAGGGCGTGCCCCTTGCCTCGTGGGCCCCCTAGGACTCCATCGACCTCAACCCCAACTCCATATATTCACTTTCGGGGAGAGAAAAAATCAGAGAGAAGGATTCATCGCTTTTTACGATACAGAGTCACCGCGAAGCCCTAATCTTTCTCGAGAGGGCTGATCTGGAGTCCGTTCGGGGCTCCAGAAAGAGGAATCCGTCGTCATCATCATCATCAACCATCCTCCATCACCGATTTCATGATGCTCACCGCCGTGCGTGAGTAATCTTATCGTAGGCTTGCTGGACGGTGATGGGTTGGATGGGATTTACCATGTATCGAGTTAGTTTTGTTAGGGTTTGATCCCTAGTATCCATTATGTTCTCAGATTGATGTTGCTATGACTTTGCTATGCTTAATGCTTGTCACTAGGGCCCGAGTGCCATGATTTCAGATCTGAACCTATTATGTTTTCATGAATATATATGTGAGTCCTTGATCCTATCTTGCAAGTCAATAGTCACCTACTATGTGTTATGATCCGGCAACCCCGAAGTGACAATAATCGGGACAACTCCCGGTGATGACCGTAGTTTGAGGAGTTCATGTATTCACTAAGTGTTAATGCTTTGGTCCGGTACTCTATTAAAAGGAGGCCATAATACCCCTTAGTTTCCAATAGGACCCCGCTGCCACGGGAGGGTAGGACAAAAGATTTCATGCAAGTTCTTTTTCATAAGCACGTATGTCTATATTTGGAATACATGCCTACATTACATTGATGAACTGGAGCTAGTTCGGTGTCACCCTATGTTATAACTGTTGCATGAGGAATCGCATCCGGCATAATTATCCATCATTTATCCATTGCCTATGAGCTTTTCACATATTGATCTTTGCTTAGTTACTTTTCCATTGCCACTGTTACGATTGCTACAAAAACTACTATTGTTACTTTTGCCACCGTTACCGTTACTTCCATACTACTTTGCTACTAAATACTTTGCTGCAGATATTAAGTCTTTTAGGTGTGGTTGAATTGACAACTCAACTGCTAATACTTGAGAATATTATTTGGCTCCCCTTGTGTTGAATCAATAAATTTGGGTTGAATACTCTACCCTCAAAAACTGTTGCGATCACCTATACTTGTGGGTTATCAAGACTATTTTCTAGTGCCGTTGCCGGGGAGCATAGCTCTATTCTTTGAGTCACTTGGGATTTATATCTGTTGATCACTATGAGGAACTTGAAAGATGAAAGAACCAAGATTTTTCACTCAACTACGAGGGGAGGTAAGGAACTGCCATCTAGCTCTGCACTTGATTCACCTTCTATTATGAGTAAATTTGCGACACCTACACCTGTTATTGATTCTGATATGTTGCATGTTATTGATGATGCCACTTCTGCTATGCATGATGCTTATGATGAAACTACTTCTATGCTTGATAATACCGTGCCATTAGGTGAATTTCTTGATGAACAACTTGCTAGGGTTAGAAAGAATGAGATTATTGAAACAGATAATATTGATGAAAGTGATGAAAGTGATGATGAAGATTCTCCCCCTAGATATGAATTGCCTGATGTGCCTGAGGGATATGTTATGGATGAAGAAACTGCTAGAGATCTTTTTGCTTGCGAAGATAGATATGATTTTAAGAAACTGTTAGCTACGTTGAAAGAAAAGTCTTTGATTGCTAGAATGAAATATGACCCTGCTTTTGCTACTTCGCCTATCTGTATTTCTGATAAGGATTATGATTTCTCTGTCGATCCTGAGTTAATTACTTTGGTTGAATCTGATCCTTTTTATGGCTATAAATCTGAAACTGTTGTGGCACATCTTACTAAATTGAATGATATAGCCACCCTATTCACTCATGAGGAAAAAATTCGTTACTGCTATATCCTTAAGTTATTTCCGTTCTCAGTAAAGGGTGATGCTAAAACATGGTTTAATTCTCTTGCTCTTGGTTGTGTGCGTAATCCCCGGGATATGATTTATTACTTCTCTGCTACATATTTCCATGCTCATAAGAAACAAGATGCCTTAAGGGAAATATATAATTTTGTGCAAATTGAAGAAGAGAGTCTCCCACAAGCTTGGGGGGCTCTCCGAGTACTTAATGCTTTGCCTGATCATCCTCTCAAGAAAAATGAAATACTTGATATCTATTATAATGGACTAACCGATGCTTCCAGAGACCACCTGGATAGTTGTCCTGGTTGTGTTTTCAAGGAAAGAACTGTTGAGCAAGCTGAATTTCTATTGAATAATATATTGAGTAATGATAATGATTGGACACTTTCTGAATCAACTCCTAAGCCAAATCCGAAGAAAGGGGGTATTCTATTTCTCAGTCCTGAAGATATGCAAGTGGCAAAGAAATCTCTGAAAGAAAAGGGTATTAAAGCTGAAGATGTTAAGAATTTACCACCTGTTGAAGAAATACATGGTCTTAATAACCCGACACAGGTAGTAAAGGTAAATTCTCTCTACAGATTTGATGAAGGTGATATTCCTCGTAATAAGTCTGCTAGCCAATGTTTGGATGAGTTTGATAATTTTATTGTTAAGCAAGAAAACTTCAATGCTTATGTTGGTAGACAATTGAAACGTAATGCTTATATGATTGAACACTTGAGTGATTATATGTCTAGAGTTAAAGGTGACCTTAAACTTATTAGTAAACATGCTTCTATGGTTACCACTCAAGTAGAACAAGTGCTTAAAGCACAAGATGATTTGCTCAATGAATTAAATAATAAGAAAAATGATAATGTTGTTAGAGTTATGACTAGAGGGGGTAGAATGACTCAGGAACCTTTGTATCCTGAGGGCCACCCTAAGAGAGTTGAGCAAGATTCTCAGAGAACTAATGTTGATGCACCTAGTCCTTCTAAGAAGAAGAAAAAGAAAAATGATAGGACTTTGCATGCTTCTAGTGAACCTGTTGTTGACACACCTGAGAATCCAGATGATATTTCTATTTCTGATTCTGAAAGACAATCTGGTAATGAACATGAACCTAGTGATAATGAAGATGTTCATGTTGATGCTCAACCTAGCAATAACAATGATGTAGAGATTGAACCTGCTGTTGATCTTCATAACCCACAATCAAAGAATCAACGTTATGATAAGAGAGACTTCGTTGCTAGGAAGCACGGTAAAGAAAGAGAACCATGGGTTCAGAAACCCATGACTTTTCCTCCTAAACCATCCAAGAAAAAGGATGATGAGGGTTTTGAGTGCTTTGCTGAAATGATTAGACCTATCTTTTTGCGTATGCGTTTGACTGATATGCTTAAAATGAATCCATATGCTAAGTATATGAAAGATATTGTTACAAATAAAAGAAAGATACCGGAAGCTGAAATTTCCACCATGCTTGGCAATTATACTTTTAAAGGTGAAATACCAAAGAAACTAGGAGATCCCGAAGTACCAACTATACCATGCTCCATTAAAAGAAACTATGTTAAAACTGCTTTATGTGATCTTGGAGCTGGTGTTAGTGTTATGCCTCTCTCTTTATATCGTAGACTTGATTTGAATAAGTTGACACCTACTGAAATATTTTTGCAAATGGCCGATAAATCAACTGATATACCTGTCGGTATTTGCGAGGATGTGCTCACAGACATGACGAGGAGTCTCGAAATGGTCAATACGTAAAGATCGATATATTAGACGACTATGTTCGGACACCGAAAGTATTTTGGGAGGTTTCGGACATATACCGGAGTACCGAGGGGTTACCGGAACCCCCAAGGCGTATATTGGGCCTAATGGGCCTTAGTGGGAGAAGAGAAGGGCCGGCCAGGGTAGCCGCGCGCCCCCTCCCCCTCTAGTCCGAATTGGACAAGGAGGGGGGGCGCCCCCCTTTCCTTCTCTTCTTCTCTCCCTTCCTCTCCTACTCCTACTACTACTTGGAAGGGGGGAGTCCTACTCCCGGTGGGAGTAGGACTCCTCATGAGACGTGCCATAGGAGGTCGGCCCCCTCCCCCTCATCCACTCATTTATATACGGGGAGGGGGCACCCCTTGGAGACACAACAATTGATCATTGATCTTTTAGCCGTGTGCGGTGTCCCCCTCCACCATAATCCACCTCGGTCATATCGTAGCGATTCTTAGGCGAAGCCCTGCGTCAGTAGCTTCATCAACACCGTCACCACGCCGTCGTGCTGGCAAACCTCTTCCCGGAAGCTCTACTGGATTGTGAGATTTGCGGGACGTCACCGAGCTGAACGTGTGTTGAACACGGAGGTGTCGTACGTTCAGTATTAAGGGTCGGTCGATCATGAAGACGTACGACTACATCAACCGTGTTATCATAATGCTTCCACTTATGGTCTACGAGGGTACGTAGATGACACTCTTCCCTCTCGTTGCTATGCATTACCATGATCTTGCATGTGCGTAGGAAAATTTTGAAATTAGTATGTTCCCCAACAATTGTACCCCTGGGGTAGGCCTATATAAATCCCTCAGGGCACCCATGCAATGGTTCAGATTCTTAGAGAAACACACACACATAGAGAGAGAGTTAGGGCTAGCCTTGTTCTTCTTCCTCCTCTAGAGAAACAGCTCAAGGAGCATCTTGTAGCCACTCTTGTTGAGTTAGTGATCATGCGGAGACCCCGCAGAGCAGGACTAGGGGCGTTATCTCCTAGGAGAGACCCGAACCTGGGTAAGATTTGCCGGCGTGCATGTCTTCGCCTCATCCCGTTTCCTGGCACCGGCGACGTCTTATTAGCCCCCTGCATGATAAGCCATCCTTTGGCATATGTCGCACGACACCCCCGACAGGACCGGCGGCGGCACCGGCGGGAGGAGAAGAGCTTCTTGTGAAGGAGGAAAGAGGAGCCATATTTAAAAAAAAGACATGTCATAATTAATGTTTTCCTTAGTTGTTTAGTCAGGTTTATGCTAACAATTATTTTTCTGCCATAGGTGTAAGAGGGATGGTGTGCAAAATCTGCAAGGCTGACTGCTGTGGCGGTACCTGGTGTAGATTGTGCATTCCACGACTACCGGAGCGTCATCACCTCCTGGCAGCCCCATTTCAGTTACCACATCTCGGAAGCCACTATTAATGGCGAAGATCATCTCATCCCGACATGCTAGTAGCTCCATGAAGAACGGGTAAGGGAATGCCTCATATTTATTGCAACTTGCCAAACCAAATACTCAACAACAATTGCTAGAGTATTACTCAATCTTATTGCACAACTGTATTTCCACACACATATCAGGCATTATATTTATTTCTCGGGACAAGTAAATATGCAAGAAAGCCAATTTGACTAGGCTGGAAAATTAAGGAGCAAGTAAATAAGGAGGGGATGTCATCGCCCGTAGTATGTCTTCTGAAGACAAGGATTTTTTACACTCTCTCTCGCACTCATCCATAGTCGGATAGCACATATGATCTACCAAACAACAGTCGCAATATCCCTCAACGCTACAATGAAACCGACCCACATGAACGCATAGGCCGTGTGGTAAAGTAATCTTCTCGATATCCATGTCAGACATGATTCGGCCTATGAAATAACAAACGAACAGTTAACTCTTATGCAACTTTTAGAGTGGAATAAATAAACGCACAAGATATTAGACCAAAAAAAGTAAAAGAAAAAGGCTCCTTTATGGGAGGGGCATTTTGGCTCCCGGGTGAACAATATCCCTAAAAAAAGACTAAATATTTTTTTAAATCTATTTTTTTTGTAGATGATGGTGTTGGTGTCGCAAGCATGTTTGGCAATTTGGCCTTTGTCGGTGAAAAAAATATTGGGGCAAAATTTGGTCTTCAATTTGTTTTTTTTGTGCAGGCCAATATGCTTAACCTTTTTGCATCAAAATTTACAGGTAGCATTTGTATGAGACAAAGATCACAAAAAAATTGTCTCAATTTTTTTTTGCATTTGAAAAAGAAAATTGGCCCCGCCGGGAGCATGTGCTCCCCGGAGCCAAATTGAATTTCCGCTCCTTCACTAGCTATACAACATATATACTTCCAAGAGAAGTGAAAAAATTAAACTCAATTAGTGTGCTTACATTGAACAACAGTTGTAGAGCATACGAGATGTAGAGACACTAGGGCTAGTGCAAGGATACGAATTGTGTACTTGTCCATACTCCACCCGATACAACACTAGGTTGTTGACACTTTGATTGCTGATGCGAAATATTTGCTAGCAACACATGACATGACCCGTATATATATATATATATATAGAGAGAGAGAGAGGGGTTAAGAGAAGAGAGATCCGGTGCTATAGCTCATCCCGATCCTGTGCAGTAAACTTCGAGAAATAAAATTGGAATTATTTATTATCTTTCCATAGTATGAACCCTCGTTCTATAGACATAAATCAAGTAAAATTAATTTTTCTCCTCTTTTAGACAAGTTTACAAGATTAGGAAGTTATTGTTTGTCAAAATTATCTCGTACTATGTTTATACTAGGTGATACCCCGCGCGTTGCTGCGGAAATTTTGTATTGAAGACTGGATGCAATGATCAATATGAAAAATGATGGAAGGAATTTATTTATTGGAACCATGTATGGACTGATGCATATTGTTTAATTATTTGAGCTAGAGCTGCATGTTAGTTTGCAAAGAATGTGACCAAACTTTTTGACATGGCATACTCTTAATTTTATAGTAATATTTAGAGAAGCCTAATTATGGAGACCAATTGGAAGCACAACCGACATCATTAGCTCAAAAACCTTTGCAAGGAATTTGACTAAAAAAATTGACATGACCTTTCCTTAATTTTCTAGCATTTGAACATGTCACAGGAAGATAGTATATATTGAGAACAAAACATCACAGGAAGATAGTATATATTTGAAACAATTGTAAGGAAAAGTTTTGACACCAGTTGGAAGCAAAACTGACATGATCAGCTTAATAAAAGTGCATACAAATCCATAGATTTCACAATTCAGACTTATTACATAATCTTAGTCGATATCTGACGACATGCTTAGGCTGATCATAAGTAGTTCTAATGATAGTTTGGAGGTAATTTTCAGTGGAAGGTGGTGCAATCCGTAGGTGCTTTTCGTGCATCTTGAAGATGCCCTGGTCCTTGCATGGTTGTTGACGGTGCCCTACATGTTAATAGAACAACATTATTGGTAAGGTTATTGTTGTAGCAAAGGGCGACAAAACTTTATATAATTTTGTTTGGATATGAGAACTGATAGTACCTATGTGTTTTTATTACTGTTATCCTCTTGTCCTTCATAGTTGTTCATTTTCACATTGTTATCTGCAATGCTGTTTGATTGATGATAGAAAGTTAGATTGTGAATCTCATGTTTCTATGTGATATGAGAAGAAGCACGTACTCTTGCTTATGCTTTTTGACAACCTGGAGATGCACTTGTGTATCCTGAAGATGTTCCTGTTGATGTTCCTGTTGTTGACTGACATGTAAACAGGAAATATTGTTATCAATGCGTACTCTGTTTGTTGACTGGCATGTAAACAGGAAGATGTACTTTTCAGAGAACTTCAATGATAAACAGGAAATATTGTTATCAATTAGTACCCCTCTTTGTTGGTGGCTCCATCTTCTGTAAATTCGATGCTTCTTTTCGCTGAAGAGTACCTGCAACCAAAAATCGCCATTTGAATTCCATATTGAATGTAAGCTGAATGTTCTTTAGTAGAACTTTAAAAAGTATTACCTATTTATGTTTTTGTCGGTGTCCATAGTTGCAGATTGGCAAGGGGGAGGAATAGTATTGCCCAAGTGGACTTGTGTTAGGCTCCCCGGACTGCGAATAGGAAAAGTTTGGTAAACATTGTGTAGACAGAGGGTGTAACTTCTATTTTGTGATTGATGGCAAACCTCTGGATGCTCTTTGGTGATGATGGACTGTTCACCAGTTCTTTGCTTGGAGTTGACTGGAAGTATTTAATGGTTCAAATTAAATATTTTAGGTAATACAATTGTAATTAGGAAGGTGTTACTTTCTGAATTGATGAAAATTGTCTAACCTTTGTGGAGGGAAGCATTTGTGCATTGTCAACTGGGAAGCTTTTCTTTATGACATAACTTATGGGGAATCTGGATACTAAATCAACCTTCATTCCTATGTAGAACAATCTGGTTTTCCCAATGGCATTATCTAGTGCGGTCACATGTTCCGCGGTATCAACTTTCATGTTTTGAGAAGCTTGGATGGCATCTCGCTCAACCAGTTCTTCAGCAATTTTAGAGAAAGCAATGACATCTAAATCTCCTGAGTCATCTGTAAGTGTAATTGGTAGCTTGTACCTAGAGAATTTGATAGTTGTTTATATGGAACAGAATATGTAAATGAAGGCAAATGTTCCATAAAAACAGAGATCGTACAATGGCTTTGGAGATGAATTTGTGCAAAGGCATGTTGGAGTATCTGAATTGTTGTTGTATCCTCTGTCACAATGTTTGCATCCTTTGTAGTACCAATTAGTTGAAGGTACAGTAGATTTAACTTTTGCAATGGTGCTATAGGTAGCTCCTTCCTAAGAGTTTGCAAAAAGGGTGCATTGAGAATCTACTGTAGAAGTTCACTGATATACAAATAATAGGGTAGATAAGATGATGTTGACCTGAAAATTTGAGTTCGGCATATCTGATATTTGTTGAAGTGTGTACATTTTCCCTGCTGCTTGAATAGGAGATAAATGCATAACCTGAGGTAGTTGCTGTCGCAGAGCTGGAGATTCCCATTTATAGCTTCAAAAAGAATCAATGAGAAAAATGTCAGCATGTTAGATTTTGGAAAAAGAAGGTAGTAGTTGCAAAGAGAAAGGAGAATGGCTGACCTGGTTTGGTAGTTTTTAACTTCAGATGTATCCAAGTCAATGTAAACTTTTGTTGCAGAGGTTGATGATGCATGCAGGGTACCTATATGTATATATGGTTGTATGTCGTATTAGTTTTGGCTCTTATAGTCATTTTAAGAGAGAATATTTGAGCAGTTACCTAGAAAGCTCCCAGCTGTGAGACCCGCAAAAATGCCAACTACAATGCCTTCTTGTGATTTTTTGAGTACTGCTTCTTCATCAAATGTTTCACCATGGTGGCCCCAAAGACGTATTTCTTGTGTCTGTTCACTGGATATGTGGAACAAACATTTGTTGACACAAAGTGTATAGGGATGGAAAAGTTTTAACACACTGTAGTAGTAGGAGAAACATACTCTAGGTTTCGAATTTTGATTTTCCTGAGTTTATTTGTAGATGTCTGACTTGCATAATCAAATGGCCCAATGTGGCTAATGACTCCTATTATATCTGGAGAGAGAAACCACATACACAATTAATTTATGTTTTAATATTAGTATGAAAGAAAAAAAGGAAATGCAAGCGTTACCTTGAAGTGGTTTTGCAAAAGTATCTTTTTCTGATAGATTATCAAATGGACAAAAATTGAAGGAAAACTTTGGTATATTTGTTCCTCTGCTCTCAAGTCGGTGAACCTTAGTGCTGTGCTTGAATTGCAACATATAGTTTTGGTGGTGGTATATATGGGTTTTGTTTTTTATATCAACAGCTGCAATATCATTGAAGATGTAGACATGTCCTTCTGTGAGTAAGGGGCGGAATTGTCTATGAAATTTTTTGGGTACACTGATCTGCGCCATATTGCCCTGCCATAATATTCGATGAGGATGTGAAAATCAGTAGTACATTTGTACAATAATATTATTATTATGTTGGAAATAGAAATAATAATGATGGACTTACATCTTCATCTAAAAGGACACCATCAATGCTGATGAGAGGATCCGCAAACTTGGATTTCATGTTTATTGCATCCCATAGGCGCAAGAGTCGTCCAAATACCTTACAACTCTGTTGACCAAGAGTGATGGTTTTAAGGGCTGTAGTGGATTCCATTGATGTAATTTTCCTGAAAAGAAAGCAAGTAGTTGCATAATAATCAAGAGATAAGAGAAGGATGTTCCTACAAGGCTCCACAGAGATTAGCAATTCTGGGCCGTTGGATCAGTTCCCTTGATGCGTTTTCGTCCGTTGGATCGAGAGGTGGGAGGATCTGGGCCGTCGGATCTGGAAGAAACACTGCTGAAATGAATAGTAATGGCAACAGAATGTAAATACCATGCCCCCACCAGGGCATTTTGGTCATTTCGCGTGGTGGGGGTATAAAAGGGGCCACGCCCGTGGAGATGACCTAGCCGCCTCTCTCTCCCACACTCGCGCAGCCGCCTCCCTCCCTCCCTCCCTCCCACGCAGACGCCTCCCTCCTCCCTCACTCGCGCCTCCATTGCACCCAGCTCCTCCCGCCTCGCCGCCGCCTCCTCTTCCCTCCCGCGCGCCTCCTCTCCCCTCCCCTCCCCTCCCGCGCGGCTCCTCCCTCCCACCCACATCGCCGCCGCTGCCACCCACCGCCTCGAACGGCACCGTCGGCGGCCAGATCCGCCGCAGCAGAGCGCCCCTTCCCCCCCCCCACGACGACCAGCAGCAGAGGAGGGAGGACGAGGAGCATGACGGCGGCGACGGGGAGCAGCAGTAGCAGGCGGAGGCGCTGTGCTCGCGGAGGCGCTGTAGATCCCCGCCGAGCAGGCCGCGCTGGTGCTCGGGGTGCTCGGAGCCGTGCTCCCCGGCGACGACGATGAACCCGCAACCGAAGGAGCTGGCGCCTCCCCGCCCCCATCTATCCACTCCGTCCAGGTCTCTCTCTCTCTCTTCCAGTTCCCGTTCTTACATCCACTCTCGCTGCCAGATCCTCATGTACCCGCAGCAGATAGAGAGAGGGATGATGTGAAGGAGACCAGATAGAGAGAGGGATGATGTGAAGGAGACGAGAGGAAGGAGAAGCCATGCCCCGTCCACTGCGTCGTGCGCGACGACCGGCTGGGCTCTGTTTCAGCACCCCAATCTTCCTACCTCTATCCCCTTCTAATTTCTCCATCCCTTTCTTTCAGGTACTCTCTCTCCCTCCTGATTAGCCTGCTCTCCTCTCTTATGCATTCCTTTGTTTGATATAGTACCTGAAATTTCCCATCTTTGTGTTGCACTGGCAGATTTTTTGTGTGTACATGCATACAAGACGCTTGATGAAAATCCAAGCAGGTTGCAAGGGAAGGCAAATTCCATTTTATGCTCATGTGTAATCATTGATTCTTTTTTCCTCACATTTAGCATGCATTCAACTTTTACTTATATGTACAATATATTACCTCTTTCAGTTATATGACTTGCACACACACAATATATTGCATCTGTAGGTCATGTGACTTGCCTACAGAAGATATGAGTGTCCTCGGAAAATATATTATGCCGGATCTACTATGGTTGCCACATTATGCAAGTCAGCATTTAGTGATCTAAAAGTTTAGACCATGGCATTATGTTCAATGCTCAGCAAATCCACCCTTGCAGGTATGTTTGGCAGTTCATTCACAAGTGACTTGCAATATCTGCTTACTGAATTTTTGGTGTTAATTTTACCTTCTGGTCAAGCATTGTATGTTTTATCTGAAGCTTTGAAGCAATCCAGCATTAGCTTTGCTAAAAAATGTAGTTATGTGATGTGGTTACTGTTTGATGTCACTTGGTTGTTTATTCCTAACCATTACGTCTTGTCGATGTCGTTCTTGCGGGCCTGAACTATTTTGACAGGATGCCAACTCCCCCTCCATCCCAAAGGGGCCCAAAACATATGCACTTATGTTCAACAACTATATTATGAAGTAACTGCGTTCTTGCTTGATCCAGCTAAAGTTCTAAATCAGTGTTCATGCCTATAAATAATTTAGGGGTTGATAAAAGATTGTTTATCTTTGTGTCAGTACTCAAATTTTGAAGTTGATTGCACACATCCTAAAATGACATCCAAAGAAAACTAGAGATAGTAAATAGCTAGCATAGTGACAAGTCTGGACAATATCATGTATATGGGCTTATCAAGCTATCATGCAGAAAGATTCAGTTTTCGTACATTTGCAGGTTAACTTGCCATAAAACACCCTTGATAAAAAAATCATTAAGTTTGGCAAGTGAATCCTCAGTGAAGATGA
The DNA here is from genome assembly GCF_003073215.2 of Triticum urartu. Lineage (NCBI taxonomy): Eukaryota > Viridiplantae > Streptophyta > Magnoliopsida > Poales > Poaceae > Triticum > Triticum urartu. Next base: position 575,232,326 of record NC_053022.1, on the reverse strand, counting down.
TACTAAAATTTACAAACTTGCAAGTATTAAATGCCATCAATTGCAAAACAAAATTATCTGAAATCCTGCAAGTTTTACTACCTTTTTTTGTTGTATAGTTCTACTTGCTTGAAAAGAAGAAATGCACAACAGTCACCACAAAGAACACAATATTGTGTGCACAAGCTAGACTATAACTATCTAATTGATTTGGTTTGGCATCTGGTGTTTGTCTAATTTATTTGTACCAAAATGAGTAATTCTGATGCACCTCTTCATTCCTAATAATAGTTGCTTCTGACTAGCGACTGGTGGCGCTGGATGTGCTTGCTTCCTTTGTCGTGCAACTTCTTGACTCAACCCGACCGTGTTACAAGTTTCTCTCCCCCTCCCTCTCTCTTGACCCCTATTATTTTCCGGATTGGAAGTGGCCTAAAGAATATGAAGTCACTTGGAACTAGCATTCACACATGTTTTCTCTCTCAGATTTTGAAGGTTGATTCTCTCCATAATCTTTACCTTTGATGACATTTCCTTTTCTGGGTATTTTACTTTGTCATGTGCATTGCGACCTGGAGACCTTTATCTGCAACATAGTGATAGGGAGGTGTTGCATATGGTGACTTCCAGTCTGATGTGTACATCGATCTCCTTTTTGAATACCAAAATAGTTGGCTGTAATTAAAAAAATGCTTACTTTCTTGGCTGTAATTTATTTGCCAAACTTACTTTTTTGGCCGTAATCTATTTGTCATTTGTAACAGCCAATTCACATGCAAAAAAATGCTTTGAAGATTTTTATTGACATTTTATTAAAGTAGTTTTCAAATGCAACCTCACCTATTTTCCATTTCTATTGTTTCTACTAGGTTTAAACTAAAAGGAGAAAGAGCTAAAAAAGTCCTTTATCTTTATAGTATTTTATGTTGAAGGGGCTATGTAGTATTTATCCATATTTTCCCTCCTTCGGATGTGATGTGGATGATGTCTTGGGATCCGGACATCGTCTTCTCTCTGCTGGCCCTGCCATCGTTCCTTAGGTGTGGTCCCTTTTTTCCGCTTGCCTTTTCTTCATTAAGATGTGTGTTGTCTCCTGATTCACTCGTGGTTATCTTTCGTTTCTCAGTCCGGTGTCGCCATATTTTTTGGTTCTTGGTTTCTTGTTGCCACATGGTACTGGACTTATGCTTCCAAGGGCTAGGATCTGGTGTGGTTGCTTCTTTCTAGGATGTTCGTCGTCGACCTGGGACATGTACTTTACTGCTTTCTTATCTTTGGTGTGTACATGTCCTGCCTGTTTATTTCTTACTACTCACACGTGTTGGTTGTAATAGCCACTTTAGTACTTTACTACTTTCTTACCTTTGGTGTGCATCTGTCCTACCTTTCTATTTCTTATATTCACCATTTTGGTTGTAATAGTCGGTTTAGTTGGTCCATAGGAGTGGTCTGTGTGGTTATGCTTTGTTGTATGAGTAGATGATGGTGGATTTGATCTGTTTGGCTGCCTTTGATATGTTTTCCTGCCTTTGGACGCACTATTGCCATGTACTGCAACATTTATTCAGTGTAAAATGTAGATTTTCAGAAATATCAAAGATTGAGAGAAGCACATTTAGGCCTGAAACTTTTATTTTGCCACAACTTTTATCGGTGCATGTCGTTTAGTGAACTTGGCTTCGCTTGGTGGTTTAGCTTAGGCTGGCCTTTTTGGCATCACTCATCAGTTAGATTGTCCTCTTATATGAGAACCTATGATAGTCAGTTCAATAGAAAGCAGAGAAAATGATAGATAACATGAGCTAATATTTGGTTGATGTACTATTCAGGTGTGAAGATCCATTGGTAAAGTTTATTTGAGGAAACTGTACCGTTCCATGGACCCATTATTTCGGCGAGCCGGTCCTATTATTGCACTGAAGAGGCCATCTCTTAGCATTGAACCACAAGTTCATGTTCGCAAGCTGAAACATGAACTTGAACCACATGCTCGCAAGCTCGGTTTTTATCCGACGGCCGAGGGCGTTCCGGAGGGGGATCGGGCGGCCGAAAATGCATCAAGGAGCCGATTCGACAGCCAGGAGGCTCAAATCGCTGAGGAGCCGTGTGAGGTGCTTCGATTCTTCCTCGGTCCACATGGTTGCCACCTAATAGATTTTCTGTATTTTTGTACATTTTGCTCAAGGTCATGCTCCATTTATGCCTTTGCTATACTTTTTAAATTTTCTCAGCTTCATGAAAGTGGAACATTTCAGTTCTCTTGCTGCTTCTGAAGATAACAGTTCAGAAGTTCTTTTTATTCTTACTATATTTTTGTAATTGCTTTTCCATGTACTTTTTCAACATTGAAGGGGTGCCACTTGGCTGGCAGCAGGAAGTACGCCATCAACATCATCGAGATCCGCTTGAAGGACAACACCATGGAAGATGCTCAATGACCAGATCGTCGTCCTCTCCGAGAGGAGGGGCCAGCTCAAGCAGGTACAACTACCTCACCACAGCTCGCTCCTCCTCCCTCTTCTCTGTTTCGTGTTCGATTGTTCAGAAACGTAACTTATATTTATGTGGTGGATGACTAAGTGGTTGAATGAGAACTGAAACCTTTCACTTTTAAGGTTTGAGATTGTTATGAACTGCGAGTATTTCATAAAAAAATCAGTTCATATAAAGCAAAAGAAAGGAATGTAGTAACTTACATTGACAGTGTGATTGTTAACCCCTTATGATATTGGAAACCTGATAAATAATTCATTTTATAACTGAATGTTTGACGTGGGATTGGGAGACCCCCGGTTCTGTTTGGTACATGCATCTTCTTATATTATTAGTGATATTTGTCATTTACTTTAAAGTTATGCAGTTTTCAAGCACACATTTAGTTTAGGTAAATCTAAACTAAATCTATGAGCTTTGTCATTTTTCAAGCACACATTTAGTGATATTTTTCATTTACTTTGAAGTTATGCAGTTTTCACTGGGAGAATCTCACAGATTAGATAGCACAAACTGTGAGCTTTGAGCATCATATTTCTTTAAGTGGAATCATTGTGATTTGGACTACAGGAATGGCCGTCACTCCTGAAGTTCATTTTGTCTCATTTTTTTGAAGGTGGCACTACCACAAGCCATTAATCCTTGAAGCATTGACCCACCTACATGTCCTGGATCCGACGGTCGTTAGTAATTTTGTATTGTGTGCAGTGGATTAGAATAAATATTTTGGTTGAGAGTGAGAGGGATAGGGAGAGGGAGAGAGAGAGAGAGGGAGGGAGAGGGAGGGAGAGTCATGTTTTTGCTCGGGTCCAATACTCAGAGTTGGTAGTGCTGATGGGAAATGGTCACATTGCCCTTGCTATACCTTTTAGTACCCGAGGGATGATTTCAGTTGCACTTACTTGCCTAATGAGAATTACTGTGGTACTGACTTTGTGAAATGTACCATTTTGAACTAGGTTCAACGATCACCAGAAATCAAATGTGTGTATCTATTGCAGTTAAGTTAAATAAATTTTTGTACTCCCTCCATCACGGTTTAGAAGGCGCGCTTGGAAATTCTCTGGGACCTAGGTGGTTATCTATTGGTTGTGAGATGGGCTAAAAATAGCATTCACACTACGCATGCATATAGAAATAGTATATCGGAGTACTAATTAGCTACTAGAAATAAATGCAATGCGCCCTAAACCTTGTCTATTGTGGAAACACACGCAAATTTAACTGTGCCTTCTAAACTGTGACGGAGGGAGTAACTAAGATTTTGTTTTGCGGGACATGTAACTTAGGTCAAATATTGATTAATTGATACACAATACTTATGATGGTCTTCTAATTGAAGAAGACATTTACAGAAATTTGGTTGGAGTGGCTCTCAGGACACTCGGCATTAAAGAGTTTCCTGTTTCTATCACATGTTGCTACTCTATGTTAGATGATCATTAGCCATATATCGACAATGTGATTAATCAGGAGGTTATTACATATTGTTGTGTAATGTATGACATGCCAGATACGCCTATTCACCATATATTTGTCTTGCTCTTCCTTCTGCAGTAAACCTTCTGGTTAAGTTTTGCAATCATCACCTCATGTTTTTCCTTGCAATATTATCTCTATTTGATCAAAGCGCATGAATTTCTAGACACCATAAGGCATCTTAGAATTAACAGTGCACATGACCACCTGTTGTTTAAAAAATATTCTTGAAATTGATACTAGCTCTGGTTAATATGGCCAGACTGATTGCTTAGGATGGACCATATCAAACTCATTGACAAATTAAAATTAGAACGATTGCTTAGGATACGTACATGAGCACAGTCTCTCTCTCACTCCCACAGTGATTGCTTAAGATGCATATTGTTCAAGCGCTTAAACAAAGCATTTATGGTTGCCATTTGCTTAGATTGAATGAGTTTTGTATGGTTTTATATCAGTTTTTTGAGGCTCAATCATCATGCCTTTGTTTGTTTGCATCTCGTGTTGGTTTGTGCTTATATGATCCCTTTAGCTGTGTAAGTTTTGCACAATCATAAGCCTTTTGGAATGCTAAACTGAACTATTCAGGATATAAGGCCTCTACAGGAAAAGTAAGAATCCAAATTCCTAAGTAATCATAACAACTCAAGTGTGATATATATCTTATCACATGGATGCAAATATTTTCTCTGTACGCTAGATCATTGCATGCCAACTGTTTGATCTTTATATGCTTGGACAAGTCGTTGGGACCGGGACCCTCGCGCCAAGGCGCGCTACTGATCTCCTTGCTTCAAGGTCAAGGAAGGAAACCGTGTCATCATTGGCCAATGTAGATATTACTCTCTAGCTGATATATTGTTTAGTTTCTTAAAGGTTTTAAAAATTGCTTGGGAACACGAGGCTTAAAAGTTTCAACCCCGATCAAGGGCTCCAAAGCTTTGCACGTCTTCTGTTTTCTTTTAAATAATTGAACAATTGAAGCAACCATGAATTCTATTGTTTTTTACCCATACTTACCTTTTATGGGAAAATAGTTTGTGAATTCCCCATTGGGGTTGGAGTATGTGTTGTATAACTTGTATTGACGTGGTCATAACGACGCAATCGTAAATATTTTTTATTTCCTTGTGCTGAAAATACTCTTATGTGACAACCATACGTTTACTAACACATAGTGGGGTTTTGGAAACTGGTAGTTACTTTTATGTCTTGACAATAAATTATTGTGATTCTAGCAACTGTTTGATTACCAGTCCACATGTTTGTTTGGATTGATGAATCGGGGAATCGAATTTTCATTTGATGTTATATGTTTGTCAGTTGCTATGTAATTTTAAGAAAGATCCTCAATTCTCTAAGTGAACCGAAGCTTATAATAGATTTTTGCAAGGATAGATATAGATAGTTTTCTTGTGGCCTCCCTGTCGGATTGCATCTATGTTCTAAAATCTTATCCAGACCTAAGCAACATGTGAAATTTTTGGGAGGGGCGCACCTTTCTACTCACGCCGCTGATCGAGGTTCACCTTTCTCATACAGCTGCTCCTCCCATTTTATTGACTTGCAGGTTGCCGCTGGAACTAGATGGGGTCTCCAGCCAGCCTGCCATGTGGCTTGCAGTAGCGGTTGATGCAAGTTATCCTTACATACGTATAAGGGTCTTAGTACTTACTTAGTATGACAAAGTGAATATAGAACTGATGTATTGAATTATTAATGGGGTGGTTTCGATGAGAACTGAAACCTTTCGCTTTCAAGGTTGGACACTGATATGAACTGTGAGTATTTAATAGAGAAATTCAGTTCATGTGGATCAAAACGAAGGCATGTAGTACCTTACATGGACAGTGATTATTTGCCCATTGTGGTACTTCAAATTTGATGAAGAATTTATTTCATGACCGAGACATGGGACTTGGAGAATCTCAGTTCTGACATGTATATTAATCACCTTTATTTTTTCATGGTAATGGTACTGAATGTTCTGATATGGCACTATATGTTTTGTTTATCTCTTATAAATAATGAAATGGCCTATATGTAAAGTTTTCTATTTTAATTATATTATGTCGTTGATGATGTATGTGGAATCTGTAAACATTCAGGCTCTCGCTATCTCGTGAACGCGCTAAACTCGATTTTGCCTTATGATAATCTCATGGTGTTGTTGTACTATATAATGTTTTCCTAATACAATATGTGAAATTTTCTTCTTTTTTTATTTTGTTATATCGTGTTTGAGTAAGTACGTTAAAGCTAGATTACTACTAACTTGAGCATTACCTACATGACCACAACATAGGGACCGGCACCCTCGCGCCAAGGCGCGTTACCGATCTAGTGATGTATGAAATGGAGAGATAATTATGTAGGGTAAACACGCTTGAATGTAGGAAATTCCTTTATTCAGTTCTCATAGTCTATTAATTTGACTAAAAACATCAGCATAGACTACATTATGGGTGCAATTCTCATAAGAAACTTGACTATTTTCGATTAGAACTCTCAACCCCTTTGGTGAAGTAACTCTGGAAAATGCTACATATAGTTGACCATGAGAGAACACTGGAGATGGCAAATAGACTCCAACTCTATTTAAGGTTTGCCCTTGACTCTTGTTTATTGTCATTGCATAAGAAAGGCGCACGGGAAACTGGCGCCGTCTCAATTTGAAGGGCCACCTTGAGTGAGTTGATGTTGTGACAATGTGTGGGATATATACTTTTGAACCTGTAGCCTTCCCTGTTATGATTTCACCTTCAATCACACGATTTTTCAATTGGGTGACAATCAGCCTAGTACCATGACAAAGTCCCCTTGATGGATCAAGATTGCGCAAAAGCATAATTGGAACACCAATCTTCAAGTGCAACTTATGGTTAGGAAGTCCGGGCATCGAAATTGTGTTTAGAAACTCTGTTGGGTATAATGCTTCAAGAGTGGAATGATTAGCAGTGCTATCGTCAATTGAATCAGAACTATAGTAAGATATTTCAGACGTTGTTAGCTGAGCAATCATTCTGGTATTTATATCTGAAACCACCTCATTTGTAGGTGCTAAAATTGCACGTTCACACAAATATGATGAAATATTTGCTGGCTCAGAACCTAAGTCATAGACAAATGATATCAATCCATCAAGGTTCCTACAATTTGACGATAGAAGCAAAGACTCCGGAATCTCTATAAATGAGTTACTGGAATCATTTGGGACATAAACAATAGGTTCTGTTCCATTGCCCACCCTAAGAAGCCATTCAGCAAAATTACTTAGCTCCTATCTGTCTGAGGTGGAGAGATTTCCTGACTTCAGCCTCATATTTTCAGTTAACTCGAGAAGCCTGCATTGTCTCCATAAATAAGAATTAACAATGCAGGACCTCAGAATTTGGGGTTTTGTTGCATTCTGTATTACTGGAAGTGTTTGTCGAAAATCTCCACCAAGCACAACAGTTATACCACCAAATTGCTTATTTTCTGCATTTTGCCTTGTTTCTGATAATATATCTCTAAGTGTACGGTCCAATGCTTCAAAACAATATCTATGATTAACAAGGGCCTCATCCCATACAATAAGAGAAGTTTTCTGGATAAGTTCTGCCAATTGTGTATTTTTGTTTATACTACACACGGAACTCTGAGAAATGTCTAATGGAATTTTAAAACGGGAATGAGGGGTTCGACCCCCTGGTAGCAGTAGGGCAGCAATTCCCGATGATGCAACTGCTAATGCAATTTTCCCTTTGCTTCTTACAGAATTAAGCAAAGTAGTCCATAAGAAAGTTTTTCCAGTTCCTCCATATCCATAAAAAAAATGTTTGACCTTCATCATTCATCACAGAATTGTAAATAGCATCAAAAACATCTTTCTGGTTGTTGTTCAACATTGAAAGATTGTCATTTAAAGTGGCAGTCATAGCAGGCACATCATAATTGAGCTCATCTAGTAGTAGCCTATTTTGTCCAGAAATATTAGCAATGTCATCAGGTAGTGGCATTTTAAAATGGGATAAACAATATCCTGCATCTCTTAGCAATTTATCCAATTCATTCAAAAGATAAGATGAAATATATATATCGGCTAAGGGATTGCTAGCTTGACCACGGTTCTGATTCAATTGATGGGCTGCATCTTCAGACATTTTTGACGCATGGTCATCAAAAAGTTTTCTAGGATTTGTTACCTCACAAAAGAGCAAAACTGTGACAAACAGTTGGCGTAACTGGTAAGGCATGGCCCATTGAGCGGCATCTTTTAAGGCATTGGACCATTCTTCATCATCACCAAGGAGACCTAAAGCCTCACATGCAGCACAAAATGTAGGATATTCATGGCCATTGATAGTTCTGATTTGAGCGAAGGAGGTTGGACCTTTGACAATGTTGAGCAACAAACGTAGATAGTGAAGGTCCCCTTGGGAAGGGTTGACATAAGCAATTCTGCCAATTCTTCTAGAACCACGATGATAATCCCAGTATTTGTCATTTGATTTGGAGTGCCATGTAAAATATTCAGGAAATTCTATGTAGGTATATTGTTTAGCCCGAGGGTGTTGCATATTAGCTTCTAACCATGCAGTCAACTTAGTTGTCATATTCCTTGGATTTTCAATCACTGCTTCAAGGTCATCATCTTCTGAGTAAATTACATTATTCTCAAATGGAAGATGAACTGGAAGTCTTTCTACGGAAGGGTCTGCATAGTGAATATCATACTCTAGCAAGCGCCAAGCAGCCTCATTTGGTGTGATACAGCGACATTCTAGATAATTTTCTATTTCATTGACTGTTTCACTTGATGAATTGGATGATCCAGAATTTGAATGGATTTTAGTTCTGGCAGAATCAAATCCTTTTGTGACATACTTGAAAAGATACTTGTGCATGCCATCATGATTAACCTTCTCTACATTTATGTGACCTTGATATTTAACTACCAAGTCCACATTGTGAGGAACAACAAATCTGTTATCAATGTCAACTCCATTTTTGTTGACAGTTATTCCATTGTTTGGCCGAGCATATTGTGTGAAACCATTCTCCAATATGGTTGTTTGCTCACAGAAATCTTTAGGATAGAATTTTGTGCATTTTCCTTCAGACATACAAGGAGATTTAGTATTCAGATTTCCACAGGGCCCGTGTATCATGAATGAAGATACAGCATCATAACCTATTGGATCATTTTTAGGATCTGGCAACTGAGCCGAAATAAGAAAGTCTATCTTTTTCGCATCTAGGGGTTCGTCTTTGGATAACCATATGATGATATGGACATGAGGAAGTCCACATTTCTGAAATTCAATGGTGTAGATAACTACAAAAGATAGGCATGTTATTTACGTAAAAGAAATGTTGGATTCATGCAATATTAAATCAATTAATGATGTGGGGGAGACAAATTACCTGCATTCGTTGGTCCAAAGAATTGTTTCTTTTTAATATCATCCATTAGCATATTTAGCTTCATTTTGAATACCCTATTGACAATATTTGGACGGTCAGAAGGTTGTTGCCCTGGAATGGATGATAGAGCCTCTACTATCTCAGGCCAAGCTGCATTTGAAGTGAATGTGACAAAGAGATTTGGGCAGCCATATTTCCTACATATAGCGATGGAATCTTGATAATTTTGGTACATATATCGCGGGCCTCCGGTGAATGAAGATGGTAATATAATCCTTTGACCAACTGAAGAACCGGATGTATTACCTCTTGAGACAGAATTGGCCAAGTCATTATATGGGGATGATCTATATTTTTCCTGAAATCCAGGCTTGCGATAGAATGCAATACGAAACTCTTCAACACAGCAATAACCACCCACTTCATAAGCTTGTGTCAATATTTTACCTCTCAATGGCGTGTTGAAATCACCTAGTCTATCATGTAATCTATATGCATAGTACTCTAGCATAGTTACTTTCTGACGGCTTATAGCTTGACTTTGTGGCGAGGTGTGGTACATGAGGTCTTCATGGTAACCATCCTCTCCATATGGAAATAATAGAGGATACTGCATTGCCATAAACTTGTAATGTTTTTCACTGATTTGTTGTAATCCTGATGAATGGTTATCTATTATAATGTCCTGCCCAACATCAGTTGACCCAATATCACCAACAACCAACCCTACAACCTCAGATGCGACCGGAGCACTATAGATGTCTCCATGTGCGTCAGGTTTGCCATATAATTTGATAAAGAATTGATCAGGAGCATCTTCAGTCAATCTTTCCTGTGCTGTTCTAAATAGTTTCACTATGGGATTATGGGTGTTAAGCATCGATATAAGGGACTGGACAATATCTTGATTAGCATTGAAAGAAGAGCGGGCAGACGAAGACCGAGATGATGAAGGCCGAGAAGATGCAGTAATATTTATGCGGTTTCTAACCTCATGCTCTGTATCATAGATGTACAATTGTGCATATTCTGGTCGACGATTCTCAGGTCGCATTAGAGAACTGATACGATGGCAGACTTGACCACTAATCTTGAAAACATAGGGTGCTCGGCCATCATTTATGGATTCAATAAATTTAGCACCCATTGAAGTCATCGCAAACATGGTATTATACTGCCGGATATGATCAAAAAAGTGGTTCGAAGTTGCAGTGTTCTGTGAGGTTAATAAATCCAATAGAGGCTGGGGAGGAGGATCATATGGTTTCAGCAAGATTTTCCCTCCTTTACAACACAAATTATATGTTGGATCAGAAGTATGTCTCTCTCTGCGGATACGCTCTTCATACCAAAACACAGAACCACAATGTTTGCATGAATGTGTGGGCCCCCCAAGGTTTAAGGGTTGAAAGATAGTTCCTGAAAGATAGGCCATGTATATTTCTCTCAATTTGTACAAAAAGGAGACTTCAATCTGCAATACACTAATTGGTAAATAATAAGAGCTTACGATTATGGATTAATGCCAAATTTGGTGTTTGGGAAGCTGACGTAGAGGACTCTCCGGTTAATCGTCGGCGTACTGAACGTTCATCTATAGATGTTTTTTGCTAGTTGATATGAAGCATAGGTTGATGGAAACATGTATAAGGAACAAAAATATCCTAACTAACCTCTATTTCTAAGTTGTGTACGTCTGCGGCGGTTATCGGAAGAAGCAGATTGGTTTATTTCAGGTATGACAATTGGTTGTGACTGACGACGGGGGCTCCCACGACCGCGTTGGACTGAATGGCTACCATGATTTGTAGAAGAATTTGCGGTGCTATCCATCTTTGCAAAGCATGTGGGCAAAATTGACTTAAATGGAAGCAGATTGTAGCCTATATGATTGAATAAATATATCACACAAAACAATTCAGGGTAGGAAATTCATACGGTATCTAATATGCATGGAACAATATGGATGGTGCATATGTTCGCATACCAATGGAAGAAGCAGGAGACCGCTGCAAAAATGAATTGAAGCCAATCCGAGGAGCAAGAGACCTACTAAGCAGAAGTTGAAGAACCTTTCGATCCAGAGAGCAATCTGCAAAAAATTTAAACATAAGTTGAGGGATAGGAGAAATCCAGGCTGACTGAAAACAGGCAGCATACTGCAGGAAAATAACTACAATGTACTGATAAAATAGAAATAAACAAATAAATTAGTAAAATATAATAATGATATTGGATTTTGTACTATGTCCATCCTAAATTAGAAACATGTGCAGGTCGCACTGCTAACCAATTTGTGTAAGCATGTATCATAATCAAATAGCAATTTTATGAAATAGGAATTTGAAAGAAATGCAAGGAGCAAGCGACCTGTGATGTAATGTGGCCAATCCGAGCAGCAAAAAACCTACACGCTCAGCATCCTTTCATCCCTAGCACAACCTGAGAAATTGGAAAGCATAATCTTGTGAGGATAGAAATCTTCAGAGAGGGCTGAAAAGAGGGAGTGTGCACCTAGTAGGGCTGAAGTTGGTTCCCAGCCGTGGATGTGAGCAGGCGTTCGTGGTCGACGATGCGTATGGCAGAGGGGTTATAAGCACAATCTTTTCCGCATTTGCAGGGTAATGAAGCAAGAGATAATGAGGGCCGTAAATTGAGTTGTGAGGCCGTTTCATATGCATTTGTGGCATGGAGGTGGAAGGGTTTGCGACATAAAAGCGGGGAAGACGAAGGAATTTGATGGAATTAATGTACATCTATGGAGCAGTGGTGACTGGCAGGGGGGCATTAGGCGTGGTGGCGTAACTCACCGGCGGTGGCTGGCCATGAGGACGATCGATTGGGGAATGGAGGCGGAATCCATGGCGGCGGCGGCTGGATGCGGTGGCTGGCCATGAGGACGATCGATTGGGGAATGGAGACGGAATCCATGGCGCCGGCGGCTGGATCCCGCGTATCTGTAGAGGTTGCTCGCCAGGGACCGCCGGCGGTGAGGGCAGCAGGGTCAACAGGGGCGGCTGGCCGGAGGCAAGCATGCTTGGCGGCGGCAGGTGGGAGAGCATGAGGGGCCGTGGCGGCTGGTCGGGGAAGGGCTTGACGAAAGGGAAGGGTGTGGGTCATACGTGTTATCCTGAACGATAGATGCCCATGGACTTGGAGCGGGCCTTTTAGTGTCCAAATGATAAAGTCTACGCCCAGCCCAGAAAACGGAGTCGGAGGCCAGCAGCGAGCGGTGTGGGCGGGGGACGAAACGGCACGTAACTTAGCGGTGGCAGCTCCTAGTAAATTTGACCAACACTTGATCTGACGGCTGTATAGCACCGATCTATGTTGCATCAACGGTTAGAACAATTGGAGTGTAGGATCTAGAAGTAGATGTGTCTAGAGGGGGGTGATTAGACACTTAGTGCTAAAGTTGCAATTTTTAGGCCTCTTTGGTTTGAGTGGAGTTTTAGGCACAATTTCAACATACACAATACATATCAAGCAAGCATGCAAAGAGTATATGAGCAGCGGAATGTAAAGCATGCAACTTGCAAGAATGTAAGGGGAAGGGTTTGGAGAATTCAAACGCAATTGGAGACACGGATGTTTTTCCCGTGGTTCGGATAGGTGGTGCTATCCTACATCCACGTTGATGGAGACTTCAACCCACGAAGGGTAACGGTTGCGCGAGTCCACGGAGGGCTCCACCCACGAAGGGTCCACGAAGAAGCAACCACCCACAAAGGGTCCACGAAGTAGCAACCTTGTCTATCCCACCATGGCCATCGCCCACGAAGGACTTGCCTCACTAGCGGTAGATCTTCACGAAGTAGGCGATCTCCTTGCCCTTACAAACTCCTTGGTTCAACTCCACAATCTTGTCGGAGGCTCCCAAGTAACACCTAGCCAATCTAGGAGACACCACTCTCCAAGAAGTAACAAATGGTGTGTAGGTAATGAACTCCTTGCTCTTGTGCTTCAAATGATAGTCTCCCCAACACTCAACTCTCTCTCATAGGATTTGGTTTTTGTGGAAAGAAGATCTGAGTGGAAAGCAACTTGGGAAGGCTAGAGATCAAGATTCATATGGTAGGAATGGAATATCTTGGTCTCAACACATGAGTAGGTGGTTCTCTCTCAGAACATATGAGTTGGAATTGTGTATGTGTTCTGATGGCTCTCCCAACGAATGAAGAGGAGGTGGAGGGGTATATATAGCCTCCACACAAAATCCAACCGTTACACACAGTTTTCCAATCTCGGTGGGACCGAATCAACAAACTCGGTCGGACCGAAAAGGTAAACCTAGTGACCGTTAGAGATTTTCGGTGGGACTGACATGCAACTCGGTAGGACCGATATGGTTAGGGTTTGGGCATAACGTAATCTCGGTGAGACCGATTACACAAACTCGGTGAGACCGATTTTGGTAATTAGCTAACCAGAGAGTTGGTCAAGAAAAATCGGTGGGACCGATTTGCTCTTTCGGTGAGACCGAAAAGTTACAAAAAGGAAACACTGAATTTACATTGCAATTTCGGTGGGACCGATTCGCTTTTTCGGTGAGACCGAAAAGTTACGAAAGGGAAACAGAGAGTTTGCAATCCCATCTCGGTGAGACCGAGATCCCTATCGATAGAACCGAATTGCTAGGGTTTGGCAGTGGCTTATGACAAGTGAAACTCGGTGGCGCCGGTTAGAAAGAATCGGTAGGTCCGAGTTTGGCTTTGGGTTTAGGTCATATGTGGAAGTGGGAAAGTAGCTGAGGATTTTGGAGCATATCATTAAGCACATAAGCAAGAGGCTCATTAAGCAACACCTCATCCCTCCTTGATAGTATTGGCTTTTCCTATGGACTCAATGTGATCTTGGATCACTAAAATGTAAAATGAAAAGTCTTGAGCTTGAAGCTTTAGCCAATCCTTTGTCCTTAGCATCTTGAAGGAGTTCCCACAACCTTTAGTCCATGCCACTCCATTGTTGAACTTATCTGAAACATGCTAGATAGAAATGTTAGTCCAACAAGAGATATGTTGTCATCAATTATCAAAACCACCTAGGGAGCACTTGTGCTTTCATGGAGTGACGTGGCTTCATGAGAAGGCAGCAAAATCATCTAGTGGGGTGCCCCTATTTAGATATAGAAGATTTCTGAATTGTAATTCTCCAATATTGATTGCCTTGTTTGGTGTCTTACCATTGCCAATAGCATTAATTAGTTCTATATTTTGAACGAGAGATTTAAGTAACATTTTTCCTAAATTTGTGCCATCTAATTTTCATTTATCTTTATGTTGTTTTTGTGGCCGTCTGTTCCTTACGAATCTCAGCGCTGGAGGGGTCGCCACATTCGAGTGTTTGCATGTTTGCAGGTCACCCATCTGGGTTTTGCTCCCCGACTCGCATGCACAATTGAGTTTTGATATTTTTTTCTGTTCAACTAGTCAATAGCCTATCTGCCTATGTTTCACCTTTTTGTCTTTTTTGCGGGAAATAGGAAGATTTCATTACTCAAGGCGACTTTTCAGCCATACACAAATTTACAACTTCGTATGTGCCCGTATGAAACCAAATGACAGTACGGGGTGTGCTTCGTTCGTAAGCCGCGAGACTATGACTGACTTTATTTTGAGTATGTCTAATATGCATAATTGAAATCTTCTGTGGGTCCTCAGAAATCAGTAACTGAACGTCGCGCACAAGAGTCATGTATGGAGAGCGATCCCCATGACTCGTATTTAGCATCAAGACTGCCTGAGCGCAGTCCAACTCGACCGCAATGGGTAATCCGGTTCGATGAAGAGCAAGATCAAGGCCTTCTCTGCACGCCATAAGCTCTGCCTCTAGTCCATCATCACATGTGGTGATCTTCCTGCATGCAGCAAAGATAAGAGCATCTCCAGCCGCGCCCCCAATAGGCCCCTCTAGGCCACTTTTTCAGCACCGGCGCCAAAAAAACGCCCCAGTTGCGCCCCCAGGAGGCCGAAAAGCGCCGGTTCGGCCCTTTTTTCCATCCGGCGGTCACAGGACGAACCCGGCGCATTGGGGGCGATCGGGGGCTCCGGCGCAAGGGAAAAGCGCGGCTGGCCCACACCATTAGGCGAAAAGTTGAGATTTTCTTCCCTGACTCGCCTCCCACCCCCCCTCCCGCACGCCCTCAGCCACCACTAGCTATATCCCGGCTCCGCCCGCCGTCCTTCACCGCTAGATAGCCATTCCCCGCAGGAAAAATAGTAGAGGTTCCCCGCGACAGCCCCTCCAACAGCAGTTGGGCGTTTCCGGCCGCGGAGGGGCAGTTTAGCGGCGGGTACACGCCCACCGGGCGCAAGGTGTTCGGCGATTTGCCTGCCTCGGCGATGGACTCGGATGACGAGGAAGTGCTCGCTGCGCTGCTGGAGGAGGAAGCAGAGGCCGACGTCCAGGAAGAAGAGCATCTCATGGTGCTCGCCCTCGCCCAGCTGCTGGTGAGCAATGAAAAGCCGCGGCGAGGTGGCTCGGCTCCGGGGCGGGTGAAAGCAAAGAACCGGCATCGTCTCAAAGGCTACTACATGCTCTACTCCGACTACTTCGCCGATGCTCCACTTCACGGCGACAAAACATTTCGGCGCCGTTATCGGATGAGCCGAAAGTTCTTCCTCGGGATTGTGAATTACATCCGGGAGTTCGACAACTACTTCAAGTGCAAGATGGATTGCACCGGCAAACTTGGATTCACCTCGATCCAGAAGTGCACGACAGCGATGAGGATGCTTGCATACGGAGCTTCCGATGATTCACTCGACGACTATGGGCGCATGGCCGAGTCCACCAGCATAGAGTGTTTCTACAAGTTTTGTCGGGCAGTGGTGGTAGTGTTTGGACCGCAATACTTGAGAATGCCCAGTGTGGAAGACACTGCTCGGATCCTAGCACAGAATGCAGCAAGAGGATTTCCTGAGATGCTTGGAAGCATCGACTGCATGCATTGGAAATGGAAGAATTGCCCATTTGCTTGGCAGGGCATGTACAAAGGCACCAAAGGCGGTTGCAGTGTGGTACTTGAGGCGGTGGCCACACAGGACCTCTGAATTTGGCACTCCTTCTTTGGTATGCCAGAAACTCACAATGACATCAACATGCTGCAGTGCTCTCCTGTCTTTGCCAAGCTTGTTGAAGGTCATTCTCCTCCGGTGAACTTCGAGATCAATGGGCGGCACTACAACAAGGGGTACTATCTAGCTGATGGCATCTATCCGAGATGGTCGACATTTGTGAAGACCATCTCAAACCCTGTGCCAGGAGGCAAGAACGCCTGGTTTGCGAAGATTCAGGAGGCTTGCAGGAAGGATGTCGAGCGGGCATTTGGTGTGCTCCAATCTCGATTTGCTGTTGTCCGGTACCCCGCTCAGACCTGGTCGAAAGATCAAATGTGGGAGATCATGACTTGTTGTGTCATCTTGCACAACATAATCATCGAAAACGAGCAAGAAGACCCAGTGTTTGACACTGAACCATACTACAGGCAAGGCCCTCTAGCCGAAGTTGATCACCAGCTACCGGCAACCTGGACTGCCTAACTCAATATGCGTCAGGAGATCCGAGACCCACAGGTGCATCATCGGCTGCAGCATGATCTGGTGGAGCACCTATGGAGGCTCAAGGGCGACGCCAGGCGTGACGTGTAATGAAATATGAGTTTTTATTTGTTGAACTATATAATTTGTATTGAACTATTTGTTGTTGTACTATTTCGTTGAACTATTTGATTTTTCTGTGATGAACTATGTGATAAAAAATATTTATGTTCATAATTCAACCCCGAGCCACGGCGAACCACGCCGAATATAGGCCTATTCTCGCCCATATGGGCCCTTTATTCGTCGAAAATGGGCCGAAAAATGGGCCAATTTCGACGCCTGGGGCGACGACTAGGCGCAAAATCACCCCAGCGCCGATTGTATCGCCGGCTCGCCCTCAGGGAGCGATTTATATGCGTCCTGGGGGGGGGGGGGGGGGGGGGGCAACGGCTGGAGATGCTCTAATAGCACTGGTGTCATCACGTAGCACCATTCCACCACCAGCCGCCCTTGTTTCGTTGATGTAGCTCCCATATGTATTCAATTTAATTTGGTCCAGCCATGGGCGGGCGGCGACCAGGGCATGTCCAGTCGCTGATCCTTGACTTGTTGCATATCGATGCTGCTCTTGCTAGTCAGTACATGCACCACCATTTTACCTTTCTCAATATTCCTCGATGGATGCTGGTGAATGCACAAGAGCGAGTTTATATAGAGCCACCCGCAAAAAAAAGAGTGAGTTTATATACCCATGTAGGAAACGACGCGATGCTTCCGTCGAAGGGGCTGGCTTGCCATGCGTGAGTTCGTTCCAGACGTACCACACGCGCCACATAGTCATCAGGGCCACCATGCGAATATTGTCTGAGAGCGGCTCGAGCAGTGTAAAGAGCCACTTCGGCCGGGTACTGCGGACATCATCAATGTCTGGCAATGGCTAGTCCGAGGCCATGGCACGCCAGAGGTTCTTCATGAGGGGGCACCTATACATCGCGTGGAAACCGTTCTTTCGTTCCACATCATAAATGGGACACACGTCAGTATGTTCGAGGTGGCATGAAAATTTATTTTTTTTTCAAGTGGCCAGAGAATTAGAGACAAGCCTCCATGCAAAAACGAGTATCTTTGGGGGAGCAGGGCACCCTCATATGATCTTCCAGATGATGCGACGACCATCCGGTGCCCTGCTCGTGGCGGTTGCCGATGGAAGCTCGCGCTCGTCCATGGCTAAGCGATAGGCGAATCGGACGATGAAGATACCGTTCTTCTCCGGCGCCCAGGCGATTATGTCATCAGTGATACGGGGTAATGTGCGAATGCTGGTGATGGTGTCAACATCCACCGAGAGGAAATGGTGTCGAAGAAGGTCCAGACGCGATGCGCTAGACTTGTCCAAGAGCTCTGCCACTCTCCTGAGGCGGCAAGTACCTTGCTGTGAGATGGGCTGGCGCGTCGGCTCCCTAGGCAGCTAGGGGTCTCGCCAAATTCTGATGTTTTGCCCGTCCCTGACGCGCCACACGATGTCTTTCTTTAGCAACTCGAGGCCATACTGAATGGCCTGCCAAGTCGGAGAAGCGTTCCCCGAGAACACCGTCTCTTCGAGGCGGCCATCCAGATAATAACGAGCCTTTAGTACCTGCGGACACAAGCTATTAGGAGGATTAGTGAGCAAATGCCGCGCCTGTCGTGCAAGAAGGGCTTGGTTGAAGACACAGAAGTCTCTGAAACCTAGATCACCCTTCGTTTTATGTGCCAAGATTTTCAGCCAAGCCATCCAATGAGTTTTCCACTTGCCTTCAGAGGAACCTCACCAAAAATTTCGAACCATTCTGTTCAGATCATCAAACACTGACATTGGTAGTTTAAATACATAAATGATATAGGTCAGGATGGCTTGTGCAATAGCTTTTATCATAAACGCGGATATCAATGAATCGTACCAATGGAAGGCCATCTTCAAGAAACACCAACATTACTCCACGTGCATCTTTCTACCAGACACATGCATTGCCTTGCAGTGCCTCGTCGACGAGATAATCACCTACCTCGGATTCATGCAAATCACCTGCCAGCGAGCCTTAGACTAGTCATAATGGGAGTAACTTAAGTAGTAACATCACACATTTTAATAAAAGATTACTTATGTGGCAGCTAATTAATGAGGAGAGAGGGGTTTGTGGTAACTTAGCTACTAGTTATTATAACATCACACATTTCAAGGCATAATGAGTCTATAGCCTAATAAATGAACTCTTTCATGATATCACTCATATGTTACTACCTACTATGAAGGTAGTAAAATAGACTAGTAATATTGACAAGTTGCTACTCTATGTTACTCCCTACTGTGAGCAGTCTTGTCAAAGTCGACGGCATCGGGGTTTCCAAGTTAAACACGGGAGCGTCACGAAAGGTGAGCATTATACTATTCCAAGGGATGAATTTAACCCGTTAATTTATTCATAGAGGACCATGTGACACATGTGGTAGGCAATTCAAACAATTTAAAAAATTTATTCTTAGAGGAAAGTGGCATGCCCATGGAGGGAGCCCCCATGCAGCCCAACATTATGGGATTTATCTCATTCGGGCGGGTTGTGATCAGGTGAACACCGGGGGGAACATTGGCGAGGGCGAGAAGGTGGATAGGCGGATGCACTGATGTTGTGTTGTGTTGAAATAGAGGATATTGGACATCGGGGCTTTTGAGCCACGTGATATTTTTTTTCCTCATGTTGCAACGCATGGACATGTTTGCTAGTATATAGAATAATACAACACGGCGTAGTAGATGGCCCTTCTCACTCTAACAAAAAATAATGAAATTTTAAATAATGAAATTTTTTAAGTGAATGTGCTGCTCTACGGCTTTAAACATTTCTTTGGCTCTATATTCAGGTTCAAATTAGTATGCATGCATGCGGAGCAAACGGGACACAACTTTTGAGGTGATAAATGACACAAGCGCATATGCAATGATAAAAACAGAAAGAGTGTTCTTCTTGAGGCCCCACCCAATGCTCTACCTTGTACAGGTGCTAATTAAGCCTGCCATGTAGGCGAAAAATCTGATGTGGGAACATAATTAAGAGAAGAAAGATGAGTGTGTGGCCACAGAAAGAAACAATGTCAATCACATGAACCTAGGCAAAAAAATAAATGAAAGAAGCCCACCTATGCATGAAAAACTTTAGTTTGCTAAATCATTAAAGGAAGGAAGCTTAGCTACAAGAAGCTAAGCACCTATGCATTGAGGAGTATAGTTGCTAAGCTATTTAATGCGATTAACATTTCATCTAAGTATCGATGCATTGGCAGCAGCCTGAGAGTTTCGTTGTTGGACACCATACGTGCAACCTTGATTTTTTTTAGAAAAGGAGGTTAAACCCCCAACCTTTGCATCAATCATGCATGCAGCCATCTTTGTTAATTATTTCACAAAGGTCTGACAAGAACATATATCAATTCACCCGAAGCCATCACTCACACTTATAAACTCGATAATGTGGAGTGCTCTCACTCCTCATATCTAAAACTGGTGTCGTCGCCGATCCATCCACATAACGTATCGGGACCAACAGCCGGTGTAGCCTATCTAAAGCGCACATCACATACATACGTTTTAGAAGACGCCATCATCATCGGACCACTAACCCATCTTCAGAAGAGAGATCCACATCATCCTTGCCATGCCAGACATCCGTCGACGCCACCACAGCGCCCAACAGCGCCACCGCCCCTGCGCTCGTCTGTCCAGATGCGAAGACTCTGGAAGATCTGTCGTGCGTAGCACCTGCCAACCAGGTATGACTCAGCGTAGCACCTGTAGGTCCGGCATGACTTGACATCTCCACCGAAGCACCGTGCAAGATGAAGCTGCTACACCTCCTGCCTCTGTCTTCCTGCGTTGCTCCACAAACGATGCTCCCAAGAAAGAAACGGCACCGCAGTACCGCCATCGTCTAATCTAGAAGACCAGATCCTAGGGTTTCCCCCGAGCAGCACAAGTGGGTCGACAACAGTTACATGATGCCTTCATCAAGGTAACGGCGCAAAAACGCTGCCAACGGCTCGGTATTCACCGTCAATTATGTCTCCCCGACTCGTAGCCGGGACTAGATGATGAATCTCGAGATCCGACCACCCAGCCACAGGCCGGCCACCTCTGACAGAAGAGATGACCACCAACGCCGGCTGCACCGGTCAGAACAGATCTAACCGGAGGTGCCGTCGACGTGACCACCAGGCCCTCCACGCCGCCGCCGCCGCCGATCCAAAGGCAGATGGTGCACCGCTCCAGCTGCCGACCGCAGCGCCGCCGCCGCGCCCGCAGACCGCCCCGCCTCTGACGCCGCCATGCCATAGCCATCGCCGTCGCCAACACTGCCACCACAGCCGCCATTAGGACGCCGGTCGGCCGCCACACCGCCGTAGTCCAGATCTGGGCCGTCATGAACCAGATTGGCGCCGTCGCAGTCTAGATCGGGGTCACACCCTCGAGCTAGGGCGCCCCGCGTCACCCTATGACCCGCGACCGGGAGGAGTGCCTCTGCCGCCGCCGTCGCATGCACATGCTATGCCCGACGCCGACCAACAGCGGCGGCGGAGGGGAGGGACAACCTTGATAGTGCATTTTCACCACTAGATATCATTAAGATGGCGAACGCAACCAGGTCAACGCTAAGAAGTGGTTCTTCAATTATGGGTTTTGGAGCCTTGAACAGGTCCTTTCTCCTCCAATGTCATAGTCTTTTACTTTTAGGTATCCTCTAAGGAAGGTCATACTATAACGAAATTACAAACACTAAATTTTTGGCAATTAAATTGAATCAAGGTCTTTAGGGATGGCCCATATGCCGGGCAGAAGGAGCGACCGCCCAAGGCCCCAACTACAAATTATACTAGTAACAGTATATAAGTATGCATTACATCTCCGGCAGTCCTTCAAGCTATAACATGTCGTGATGTGTTGGCTTTAACTGATGATTTGTCTTTGAACCGTTTAATGATCGCGTGCGATTGCAAGCCACTGGTGGAGGACATCAACAAAGGGTTTGAAGGCCCTCATATTACAATGGTGAAGGAAATAGAAAAAAGAAGATCAAAATTTGAGAGATGTGATATTATGTTCGAAGGTCATGATTCGAACCGGGAGGCACACCACCTTGTAAAATTTTCAATAGTGCTCCCGCAAGGTCACCATTTGTGGCTAATATCCCCTCATGACCCTCTTTGTATCCCTTTAATGTTGTTTCATATCTACTATATCTAAATACATAGCCCCCACTACTAGATTTCTCTCAACATGTGTATTTTCACATCATCTTAATTATTTGTAGCCACCCGATCAAAATTGTGTGACTATAGAAGTCATGCATGTACTCATGAGTTACACTTCTTGCATTAATCTATCCATGCAAACCATGCCACTTCATTAAGTCATGCATGTCTTTTTTCTCGGGGGAATTAATTCATGAATGTTAGTCACAACTTAGATTTTTTGTTCTAATTTTTGTGTATTCGTGAATGGTATATGTGTTAGACGCTTGGAGTAAAATATATAGTTTATGCTTCACGATATTTTTTTAAAAGATGGTGTCACATTATGTCAACTCCAAAAGGTTTATCTTTTTGTGCATCAATTTGTCACATAGTTTGTATGCTTTATTCTTTGTTAAAACATAAACTAAGAACGCTTTTATATTTGTATTTTCATTAGTTCTAAATCTTTTTAAGCACTTATTGATGGATATGTTTTAATACAGTTCCCACGGCAACCCGGGGGGCATCATCTAGTTAATAAAATTTGCGATCCCTGCTCTCGACGTGCGTTCTTTTGGGAAGACCATGTGCGGAGGGGAACACACCTTGTTTTTTCTAATTGGTTATATTTTTTTGCTTTTTGTTTTTTTATTTTTGTTTCGTTTCTTCTTTAAAATAATTAGGGACTTCAAAAAAGTTCCAAATTTCAAAAGAAATTGCCAATCTTGACAAAAAAGGCAACAGATAATAAAATTTTCGTGAATTAAAAAAATATGTTCACGGTTTTGAAAACTTCTCAGGAAATCATAAACCGTTCGCGGATTAAAACAATGTCCCTGATCTTGAAAAAATGTTCGCATATCCAACAATATTCATGATTTTGAAAAAAATGTTCAGGACATACAAAATTTCATGATTTTAAAATATTTCTCATATTAAAAATGTTCAGGAATTTAAAGTAAATCTTTGTGAATTACAAAACTGTACAAAAAATCTTCACAGATTTTGGAAATTGTTCCCAAATTTCGAAAAAGTTCATCGCTTCAACAAAATGTTTTCTGATTCAAAAATAATCCTGCATTTCTAAAAATGTTCATCAAAACAAAAGACTTTTAAATTTCAAAAATTGCAATAATTTCAGATTAAAAAAACCAAGAGTTTCAAAGAAATATTCACAATTCTAAAAAATGTTCATAAATTTATATAAAAATATTCATGAATTCAAAAGATCTTCACAATTTAAGAAAAAGTTAACAAAAATGAAAATATTCAGAAAAGAATATTCATGAATTTTAAAAAATTTCATGATTCCAAAAAATGCTAACAATTTTAAAATATGTTCATGAATTTGAAAGATGTTTGCACAATGAAAAATAAAAAGAGAAAATAGAAAATAGAAAATAGAAAACAGAAAATAAAAACATAAAAGAAAAGAAAAGAAAAGCAAAACAAAAAACAAAAAATAAAAAGGAAAATGAGAAGAAAGGAAAAAACTGGAATGGGAAACAAGGGGAAAATGAAAAAAAATCAGTTCAGGAAGATACCGAGAATGGGCCGTTCCAAACAGAGAACCAGACGCTGTTCGTCAAATAGGACTGGCCAGCAGAGTCTTCGATATTGTCTAAAAAAAAGGAGAGTCTTCAATATTCCCCTAAAAAAAGGAGAGCCTTCAATATCTAAAAAAAGAGTCTTCAATGCCACGGCACGTCCACATTTTTGATGAACTTTTGCTGCTCCAGAAAAAACAAACTATGCCACTGGTGCGAATTCTGCGTTGTCTGATCTTATAGTTTGAAATATGCCAATTAAGTCCTCGTTAATTTTACCATCAATTCAATGCGCCGATGCACCGGATCTGTCGAACAGGTTGGGCGACCAGGGTAGGGCATGCTACGTTGTGTTGATATCCGCCCCATAGTGCGCGGGGCGAGTTCAGTGCTCTTGTTCGTGTCGTGGGCATGCCTGAGGTTTCTATTTGAAGCCGTGCAAGCGATTGGTAATCCTTCTCGGATTACCTCATTCCAACACTTCTCCGTCATTTTAAGGGGTGTTGTCGGGTGGCAATCAAACGGCCAATGCTAAAGGCACCTGCCATGGTTGCCCAGATGATGATGGAAGCTGAACAGTGGCAGACATTAGGAATTTGCTGCTAATTCATTGATGAACTGTGCATAAGTAGCAATTATTTGATGCTTAAAGCATTACTTTTTTTTGGCTCCGCCTCCGAAGTTGAAGGCCTCCTTTCCCTTGTCAAGCCTTCATAATCCTTGAAACCGAGATTCGTAGTCTTCTGGGGTGTGGATTTGTTGTGGTGCTTTTTTGTGTGATTGTGTGCTCAATCTGAGCATTGTAACATGTTCTCCTTCCTCATCAATAAAATGCAACACCCATTGCTTTAAAATTAAGAATCGATCGGCTCTGAGCGCATCTGAATCTCCATCTGCATCTGCATGCATGGTCACGTACGTACCGGCATCGATGGATGGATGGAGCCATGGGCGGCCAGCCATCATACGTACAAAGGCTGGTCCACAAGGAAGATAGAGGTAGGTACTCCTACGCGACAAAGACGTGCGATCGATGCCGGTGCCGGGGTTACATACGATACATGTGTACTCGACTTCAAGTTCTTCTTCTTGCCATGGTCCATATGCCGGTCACTGTTTTGGTTACTGTAGTACTAGTACCGTAATTAAGTGTTCCCTTTTGCTTTGCAATCAAGAAACAAGTACTAAAATGATTTCCCGGTTAGATCAATCATGCATGTTCGTAGAGTACTAGCTAAGCTAGCTAGTAGTCTTGCATTGCATAGTCATCACGTTCGACCAAACTTAATTGTCTTCCATGCATGCATGCAAGGCTGACCCAGCTGCCTCTAGGTGTATATATATATTTGGAATCAAGGATACTCTCTACCAGTGCTGTTTGGTGCACACAATGATTTCATTTCCAATTGCAATCAACCTAATTAACTACAATTAAAACCTCGATATCGTACGTGTACGTGCAACAATAGATAGACACGGCCACCGCACCGAGCCATGCATGCACAGACATCACGCAAGTACGTACGAGGCGGAAACGATGGATGCTAGTCGGTACACCTAGTAGTAGATTCAATTAGTAGTATATGGCCAACTGAACCATCCATGCTGGATATTTGGGGAGCACGCTACAGCTGCAAGGAGGCTAATTACAAAACAAAAAAAAAACATTCTGTGACCTCTAGCATGTAGATGGGTAGAAGTATTTGCTGAAGAAACAAACCTTAACCATCGAACCATCGACGAATAGCTCGATCGGCTCACCAGAATCAGCATACGCGCATGCATTACAACCATACATGGATTAGTTTTGTCCTTCCAGATTACTCTTCGGTCGGTCAGCTACTCAGCTTCTGCATTATGCATGCATGCATGCATGCATGGATATGGTCCCGCCGATGTACTCTTCTTGTAGTAAAGGTTTTGGTACACAAAAGTGCTCCATTAATTTGAAGTTTGAACCAACTCCAGACCTCCCCTTCGAGTTTATAGGCAGCTACCACCGCGCCACCCAGCTAGACCTCCCCTTCCATTGTTGAAAATTTTGCGCTGGCTGCGGAGTTAATTCAGTGTGCTCACAAAAGAAAGCTACCCGTTATCGCTTTGAAGCTGGATTTCCAAAAGGCCTTCGATAGCGTCAGCTGGGACTGCCTCAAGCAAGTCATGGAAGCAAGAGGTTTTCCACAACCATGGAGGCAGTAGGTCAATAACCTGCTTTCCTTTGGTAACTCTAGAGTCATGATCAACGGGGAGCTAGGCCCACCCATCCTTGCTAGGCGTGGTTTTAGGCAGGGTGACTCACTGTCACCCTATCTCTTTCTGCTGGTGGCAGATGTGTTGCAAAGGCTATGTTGTCTGCATTTTCAAAACGGGTCTCTGCAGCATCCACTCAACGCAGACCGCTTCTTTCCTGTGCTGCAGTACACGGACGGCACTTTGATCATCTTCAAGGGGGACATACAGCAGGCCATGATCATCAAGGACATCCTCAACTCCTTCTCAGGCTTCTCAGGTTTGACTATAAATTTCCACAAAAGCACCTTAGTGCTTGTTGATGTGGATTCAGTCGTCGCGGATGAGATTGCCAGTCTGCTTGGTTGCCCCATCTCCTCCACCCCCTGGACGTATCTTGGTCTGCCTTTGTCTCTCAATAAGATCACTCACGGGATGCTGTTACCAGTTATTCACAAAGTGGATCGTCGTCTGTCGAGCTGGTTGGCCACCTTCCTTTCCCTAGGTGGGAGGCTAACCCTCGTCAACTCTGTGCTGGCTGGCATTCCTACATACTTCATGTCATGCTTCCCATGGCCTAAAGAGTCGATCTGCTCTTTGGAGAGCCTACTGCGAGTGTTTCTCTGGCAAGGAAAGAACAAAGTGAAGGGGGGCCAATGCCTCGTGGCTTGGGACAAGGTGATTCTACACCGCCAGAATGGGGGTCTGGGTGTGAGAAATCTGCAAGCTCACAATCAAGCCATGCTCTGCAAGTTTCTCTCCAAGATTCTGCAGCACTTCGACATCCCGTGCTACCAATGGTTTGCTCTGCAGCACTGTCATTCTACTTTGCCTCTTGGGCCTTCCGGGGGGGATACTGCTTTGTGGCGTGGTTTCAAGGATTGTATCCCCATGGTCAGCAACTCCGCAAAATGCATCCTCGGCTCGGGCAAGCTCATTTCCTTCTGGCACGATCTCTGGGTAGAGGCAGGCAGGTTGTACTTGTTGTTGCATGTTCTTTACTCCTTCGCAAGGAACCGATGCTGCTCCGTGCTCTCACAATACTCAGATGGCACTTGGTCAGTACAGTTACACCCCAACCTCTCCCGTTCTGCTGAACGCGAGCTCGTCCTTCTGCAGCAGTTGCTTGCTCCACTAGCTCCTGATGGGTCAAGAGAGGGTGTTTGTCTGCCGTCAGTCTTTGACAAGCATCTTAGCACGGGTTACTTTTTACCGGCTGCTCACCTTCCGTGGGGTTTCTTGTGTCTTCCACGACTTGATCCTGGGACGCCTTGATTCCTTTGAAGCATAAAACCTTCCTGTGGTTAGCTTTTTGGGGCCGCCTCAACACCAGAGACAACATGTTCAAGAAGAATTGGACTGCCGTTGTTGACTCTGGTTGTGACATCTGCCCTGTAGTGGAGTCTGTTCACCACATTTTGCTGCATTTCCGGGCGGCCTCCACTCTCTGGCAGCACCTTCAGCTGGTAGTGTTAGCTGGCAGGGCACCCGATATCCTGTCTTTCGTCCGGCAAGTTGCTGCTCAACTTTAGCGCAAACGCAAATGGAATGTGGCTTTTGCCGCCTGTGCCATCACTCTCTGGCGTGCCCGAAACGATCGTGTCTTCAACTCGCGATCTTGGATGGACGCCTACATACGTTTTTATGCTGCAGATCTGATCCGTCTTTGGTACTACAGAGCCAAAAAGTTGCAAGACAAGGAGGACCTCAAGTTTTGGGGCAATTTAGTAGCAACATAGTCATACGACTGGCCGTTAGCTCTCCTTCTCCTTCTTGTTCTTCTTCTGTCTGCACAACTACTTTTCTATCAGGTTTACCTTGTGGTTTTGCACTAAAGTGCATACCACAAGCCTCATGTTTGTATGTTACTCAGGCTACGGCCTGCTTTAAAATATAAAGGTGGCTTGAGCCCCTTTCTTTTTCAAAAAAAAAAAGAGAAAAAGTTTGAACCAACAGCAAATGCATACTAGTACCAAATTACTACTAATATCCATGGATCAAAGTCACACCTGATGCGGTGTGTCGTCTTTAAATTGAACCAACAGCTAGCCATGCTCCCATGCATGGAGAGCTTCAGTTCGTCGTGTATGCATGATGCGTGCATGGAACGTTGTACAATATGCACGCGCTCAATTCTTCTTCTTCTTTTGATGAATAACATGGGCCGATCCTTTTGAAAACGATAGAACTAGTGTCATGTATGACTTCTTTTTTTCCTTCAGTGAACTGTCCTGCATCCATCGCAAAAAAAGAAAAGAAAAAAACTGCAATGCATTAAGTTTTCAAGCCAAAACAAAACCGTCATGTACGAAAATAGATTGTCAAGATATACTGCACAGTATACATCACGTAATTTTTTTTAAAAAAAAGTATATAAATATACAACACACCTCCGCCGGAGTCTATCGGCTGTGCCACTTCGGTGGCGTGCTCGTGCCGTTCATCGACTTTGTCTAGAGGAACTACGCCCCCTAGCCGGGTCTGTTTCTTCGCCTGGCTCCTCGTGCAGGCTAGGATCCACACGCAGGATGCTCTCCTGAGGAAGCATACTGCTGCTTCGGAGATGCTGCTGGCTGCCCCATCTACCCCGCCGCGCTGGAAATGGCAGACCTCCTCATTTTTGGCTGCCAGTTTGCCCGCCAGTTCTGGGCTGCAGTTGGGCTGGCCCCTGAGGTCGACTCCGTCCAGCTCCTTCATCAGATGCGCCCTCCGTTCGAGTTGGATGCCCACTGCCTCGAGCTCGATCTTCTTTCTCCTCTGATGTTGGCAACTCTGGAAACATCGCAACGCGGTGGTTTTTCAGAGGCTGTCGTCGTCTCTCCCTCGGTTGCTAAAGTTGTGTCATGAAGACGTCGTGCTCTGGCGTGTACGTTTGCCTGTTGCTCTTGGACAAGTTGTGGACGTGTGGCTTGACTGCTTTATGGGGCACCCGCCGCTCTAGTGTGGCCGCCTGTGTAATCCTCCCCTCCCCCCTCTCCCCTCTCTTGTGTATGTACCCCTGTACCCTGTTTCGTTGTTTACCCCGAGCCGCCTGGCTCACTTATATTGTAATATATTCAGGTGAGGAGAACTCCCCCGGTGAAAATTCAAAAAAATGCAGCACAGTGTAGTAGACGCCCCTCTCGCTCAACATAAAAAAAAAAAATCATAGCATCTTTGAAGAACGAAAATACGGAATGTTGACCACGTGGCACATGTGGTAAGCATCCCGAACTTATCCAAGAACGAAATGTTTGAAGTGCAAGTGCATGTGTTACTCTACGGCTTTAAACCGAACAAAAAATTTGGCTCCCTCCAGGTTCGAATGCATGGTTCGCAAACGCGACGCAAGTTTCGAGGTGATAAAGGACACAAACGCATCGCATCTGCAATGATCAAAACCAAAAAGAGAGGCCCTTGTGGTGTGCCCTCCAAATTAAAGCTGCATGTGCATGCCTCCTCGATCTTGCCTTAACCTCCGTGCCGGCCGGCACGCACGCATGAAACGCATGGAATTCACTCCATCAACTTTTTCCGCTCCGCTCGAACAAGAGTATATTCTCCAGACATCAGTAGCATCGAACGAACGGAACATCAGTAGCATCGAATTCAGTCAGATCAGATCAGATCACACTCTTTTTTCATCCCTTGCATGACAGTACCTGTCCAAAAAAAAAACAGCAATCTAAAAAAATTCGAAAGCTGTCCAAAATGCATGGCATCAAAATAAAAATTAGATTTGCCATTATATATAACATGATATTGCTAAGAATAAACCAACAAAAACAATACCGTGGTCCCAAAAAATGCAGAAAAAAGATAGACCCTACTGTACATGGCAAATTTGCATATATATGAATTAAAAAGAGACATCCAATGAATTTGCCACGTTTTATATTTTTGTTCTCAAAAAGCATAAAAATCACACACATGGAATTGCCATGATTGAAAATAAAAAAGTTGTCTTCTTCTCAATAATAAAATTGTCATGCCATTAGAAATAAAATGTTCGTGGTCTAACTGAAAAAATTGTCATGGTTTAAATAATAAAATTGCCATGTTGCAAATAATAAAATTAACATGGTCTAACTGAAAAGTCGTCATGGTCTATACAATGAAATTGTCATGCTACCTGTAAGAGCATCTTCAAAAATGCATCACGCGCTAAAAACCATCATTTTTGTGTGCCGGAGACAAAAAAATAATAGCGCTCCAGCAGACGCTGTAAAATAGAGTGCGCATAAAAAACTTTAGCGCATGTGCTAAACGCGGTATCCCAGGCTGCAAAATTTGGACGCCGGATTATGTGCGTTGCAAAATCTGAGCTGCTGTAGTTGGGACCGCCGGATTCGGCGCTGTGTTTTTGTGCATCTATAAAACCTCTTCGTCGCTCCCGCAGGGCAAAAAGACTGTTTTGGCCTTGTAAAAGGATTATACCGCGCAGTGGCGGAGCCAGGAAAAAGTATTAAGGGGGGCCAAGTGTTGCTTATCCTTGGCAGGGAGGGCCAGCCCACTAAAATACCTCATTTTCACAATACATAATCACTTGTTTATATGTATACTAGGCTTAAATCAATTTTGTTAGGGGGGGGGGGGGGCAGGGCCCCTGCTGGTCCCCCCTGTCTCCGCCATTGATACCATGCCTGTTTGAGATGCTCTAAGAAACTACCATGGTTAAATGATATGTAAATAACGAAATTGCCATGTAAACCTAAAATAAAATTGGACATGTCAAGTTAAGAAAAAAAAATCTTCCCTGAAAAACATCACAACTCTTGGGATTTGCAACTGGTTAATCAGACGAAATCTTGAACGGGGCTGTCAACCATGTAATGTTGTTCGCTTTGGGTTTTGGCCATTTGGTCTTTGTCCTAAACAGTACTGGCACTTGCACTGAATGCGACAGTACTAGTACATGAGTAGATGAGTAGCTCTTGCAATAATAGCTCTCCCTTTATTTTCAAACGACGTGAAAAAGACAGGACAAGAAGACCATCTCACCCTCACTCCTCACTCACTGACAGTCTTCTCATCTCTGCTCTTCTGCTCCCCCACTTCCAAAATCCAAATTCGAACAGCGCGCTGCCAAAAGACCAGCCAGCGGGACACGCCGGCGGAAGCTCGAAGGCTGCGCTCGGGGGATGGCCGGCGAGCAGGGAGCGCCGTCTGCCGCGGCGGTGGTGGTGGCGGCGCGGGCCGCGGCCAGGGAGGTGCCCCGGGCGGCGGCCGCGTGGGCGCTGGCGCACGTCGCGCGGCCCGGCGACGCCGTCCTCATCCTCGTCCTCATGCCGCCGCCGCAGCCGGCCGCCGCCTCCGGTACCTCCCTCTTCCCACCCCCGATGAGAGCAGTGTCGTCCCCCAGTCACAGATGCTCACTTGCTCAGAGTGTGTTCTTTCTTCCCCTTTTGTTCGTCCTCCAGGTAGAAGGCCGTGGAGCTTCCCCTTCTTCGCGGGGGGCTGCGCCAGCGCCCACGCCGCGGCGCCGGCCCAGCGGTCCGACGTCTCCGACCTCTGCGCGCAGATGACGCTCACCCTCCGCGACCTCTATGACCCCTCCAAGGTCAGCTGCCGCTGCTCTGCCGCTCGTCACTTTGCCACCTGCCACTGAAGTTTGTCTGAATGAAGTGCCGCCCTCCTGTTGCTGCTGAGCTTGGTGCAGGTGGACCTGAGGGTGAGGATCGTCGCCGGCGCGGGCCCCGGCACGGTGGCCGCCGAGGCGAGGCGGGCGCGGGCGAGCTGGGTGGTGCTCGACAGGTACTGGCGGTGACGCAGCACATCAGCTCAGTTTCTTCTGTAAAAATCAGTGGTGTAATGTTGCATTTGCTGCTGCTGAATTCAGGGATCTCAAGGTTGAGGAGACGCGCTGCATGGAGGAGCTCCAGTGCAACATCGTCGCCGTCAGGCGCTCCCGGCCCAAGGTGCTCCGGCTCAACCTCGCGTGCTCCACGGAGGAGGCACACCCGGAGCCGGCAACTCCCCCGCCCCAGCCCGAGCCCAGTGCCCAAGATGAGGTGAACGAGGGGACGGTTTCGGTCACGGGACCCGCCGTGACGACGCCGAGCTGCAGCCCGAACTCAGAGACGCCGTCTGGCAGCACCGACGACGCCGGAGCGTCCTCCTCCGTGTCCACCTCGGACCCCGGCGCTTCCCCATTGTGTGCTTCACCTTCAGAAGAGGCCGGCATCTGCATCTCTCTGAAGAAGGAAGAAGCAGAGGATGCGGGAGCGTCCTCCGTGCCAACTTCTTCAGAAGAACCGGGCATTTCTCCATTGTGTGCTTCAGAAGAAGCAGGCATCTCTCTGATGAAGAAGAAGGAAGAAGAATCCGAGGATGTGGAGACATCTCCTCTGTCAAACTCAGCAAACCCAGCCAATTCTCCATTGTGTGCTTCAGAAACAGACAGTAGCTCTCTGAAGAAAGACGAAACCACCAACATTGATGCATCCTCTGTGTCAAGCTCAACAGACCCTGCAACCTCTCCAATGTTCGCTTCAGAAACAGACATCAGCTCGCCGGAGACGGAGGCGTTCGACGATTCCACCGGAGCATCCTCCGCTGCAAGCTCAGAGCCTGGCACCACTACTCCAGCTTGTGCTTCAGAAAGAGATATGAGCCCTCTGAAGAGAGAAACTGTCAATGTACTATCTGACCCTGGGAGTGAAGCTTCAGCTGCAACTCCTCAGGCAGCATCAGCAGCAGCCTCGCCGTCAATCCAGCCATGGATGGCCGACATCCTGCAGCGACCCGGAGCATCCCCCAGACCAACACCAACCCGTCGAAGAACCCCGACGGCCGACGCGCTGCTGGAGAAGATCGCCAAGCTGGACCTGCTGACGGAGATCAGCGCCGTCAGGAGCAGGTCAGACCTCAACTTCAGAGGCAACGTGAGGGACGTGGTGTCCCTCTCCCGGACCCCTGCGCCGGGGCCGCCGCCGCTGTGCTCGGTGTGCCAGCACAAGACGCCGGTGTTCGGGAAGCCGCCGCGGTGGTTCAGCTACGCCGAGCTGGAGCACGCCACCGGCGGCTTCTCCAGGGCCAACTTCCTGGCCGAGGGTGGGTTCGGGTCTGTGCACCGAGGGGTGCTGCCTGACGGCCAGGCCATCGCCGTGAAGCAGCACAGGCTCGCCAGCAGCTCGCAGGGCGACGTCGAGTTCTGCTCGGAGGTGGAGGTGCTCAGCTGCGCGCAGCACCGGAACGTCGTGATGCTCATCGGCTTCTGCGTCGAGGGCAAGAGGAGGTTGCTGGTCTACGAGTACATCTGCAACAGATCACTGGACACTCATCTCTATGGTAAGCTAGTAATCTTATCATGCAAAACTCAGTGTGACAAATTCAGTTGTTGAGATAGAAATGCACCGATATTTCCTTCAGTGCATGAGTGTGTGACCTTGCTATGCTAACTGAACTTGTTGGTTGTTGCTCTCTGTTAGGCCGTCACAAGGAGACCTTGGGGTGGGCTGCCCGGCAGAAGATCGCGGTCGGCGCCGCCAGGGGGCTGCGGTACCTCCATGAGGAATGCAGGGTCGGCTGCATTATCCACCGCGACATGAGGCCGAACAACATCCTCGTCACGCATGATTTCGAGCCACTGGTATGAAAATGATCATCAACCTTTGTTACGATGCAAACAAGGCCATTGCCAGCATTGAAATTTACTTCCCGTAATCATGTTAACATTCCATGATTCCAATGCTATAAAAGCTTACCATATACCTGATCATTTTGGAACTTAATCATGAGCTAAGCCATGTGCTAAATAAGTACGTATAATTGGCGTCGCTATGCCAAGTTTTGGCTTGTTACATTTGAGCCTGAAATTTCCTCATGATGGTGTGACAGGTCGGCGATTTCGGGCTGGCCAGATGGCAACCTGACGGAGACATGGGTGTTGATACAAGAGTCATTGGCACATTCGGGTGAGTGATCAGACATGCAACTTTCCCATGCTTGGTCAGGTATAACTTGTGAAATTTGGCAAATATGAACCGCCCTTTTACTGTGTACAGTTACCTGGCACCTGAATATGCTCAGAGCGGGCAGATTACCGAGAAGGCCGATGTGTACTCATTTGGGGTTGTTCTAGTGGAACTTGTCACTGGACGCAAGGCTGTCGATATCAACAGACCCAAGGGCCAGCAGTTCCTTACTGAATGGGTGAGCTCACTGAATAATTACAGAACTGCTGCTATCATAATCCCCTTTCTGATTTTTTTCTTCCACTGTTTGATGGTAAGAAACTACTCTGATAGCTAAATGGTAGTTTTCACCAACCAAAGAAAAATTCCTCTTTAAGGAATACATATTTTGTTAAAAGGTAATAAATGATGCTTGCACCATGAACCAATATGAAACTGACAGATAGTATTTTTGTGCACCTGTTCATGCTCCATCAGCAACACAGACCTAAAGCAAAATGAATTTTGTGCTGTTTTGATCCATCTGGGTCGACAGGCCCAGCCTTCGTTGGAAGAACCTTGTCCTGGTATAACTACAATATGTTCTGACCCTGTTCCCTTCATTTGGAAAACAGGCACGGCCATTGCTCGAGGAGCACGCGATCGACGACCTCATCGACCCGCGCCTCGAGGACCGCTTCTGCGAGAACGAGGTCTACTGCATGTTGCACGCGGCGAACCTCTGCATACGGCGTGACCCACATTCGAGGCCGCGAATGTCCCATGTCAGTCAAATATTCCCACACAACCATTTCACCCTCTGAAGCTCTCAGTGTGATCAACCTTCAGTGTCCATGTTGTGCTTAGTTGCTTACCCTTCTTCCTGAATGTCCTGCCTGTTTGTCAGGTTCTCCGCATCCTGGAGGGCGACATGGTGGTGGAGTCCGGCGGCTGCATCTCCGCGCCGAGCAGCGACGCCGGGAGCATGAGCCGCCGCATGCTGAGCGACCGGCTGCACTACCAGGAGCAGGGCAGCCCGGTTCGGTCCGATCAGCGTGTCAGCGCGGTGAACCGCTCCCTTGAGACCACCCTGAGGAGCGCCTGGGATGCTGATGAGCAGGGCTTGTCTAACAGGTTTTGGTACCCTTCAGCAGCTGCTGCAGACTGCAGCCAACACCCAAGATGATGAATTGTGTGCTGCTCTTTGCATCTGTGTCACTGATGCTCTGTTTATAGCAGTGGAATAGATAGTATAGTATAGTAATAGGGGTTTACATTGTGTAACCCTGGATTTGAGCTCTTGTTTCTGAGCATGAACTGATACAAGTGTGGTGACATACATGTATGCAGTTGTTTCACAGTGCCTGTGTGGAGGCCATTTGTGTGATGTGATTTTCCAGGCTTAGTTCAGCCTTTACACAAGCACCCATCAGGTGCCTTGCCATGGCAGAATGATTTCTCCACAGAAAATATGCACAATGAACACACAAACCATAAGAAAGAAGATGACTTAATTCTGAGATGAGCAAAATCACAGAACCAAGCACACAGGAGACACATGACAGCAGCAAGTGCACCAGGAAAACATCTCATACATGGCATTGTCCTATTGAAATGAACGGAATAAGCTGCGGCTAAAACAAGACACGACACGGGTGGGCGGCGATGGGCGGGTGCACCTCCGGTGTACACGGGATACACAGACGGCGACGACGAAGACACGGCGACAGATAAAAAAGACGGATGGGCGAAACGACGACACGCTACTGAGTACTGACAACTCAACAAGGACACGGTCTGGAGTGAACCACCGAGGAGCCGCTGCTAGTCGGATCAGGGCACGGGACACAGACCCCTTCACTTCCCACCTAGCGTCGGAAACTGGGACTGGTCTTCGATCGCCGGAGCAGCAGCTGGTCGCCGGCCACCGCCGCCGCCGTTGTACCCGCCATGGGCCTCACCGCGTCCCCTGAAGCCACGGCCGCGGCCCCGACCGCCACTGTACCTCTCGCCTTCAGCTGGCTTCAGGAATTCGTTGATGCTGAGGGACTTCAGGCAGGGACAGGCAGCAGCACAGGAAACAACATAGCACAACAGTTAGTAAAAGATACAACAGTTGCTCAGACCAAAGTAAACAGGACATGAGACAAATGCGCAGGATACCTTCTTGGCACGCTCCTCTCTTTCTGTGTTTTCTTTCTTCTTCTCCTTGTCAGAGCCCTACACCAGGGGTGGCGGCGGAAAGTTAGCATCAATATGACCACATGCAGAAGAAAGACGGCCTGATGTAAAACTTACCAGCTTGATAAATACTTCCTCAGCATCCTTCTTCACTGACAGTTGCTGCATGGACTGCAGCTCCTTGTCAACTTCAACCTTTCTCTCCTCAGCCTTTAGTGCGAGTATCGCTTTCCGCTTCTCCTCCAACACTTTCTCATACTCCTCCAAGGTCATCTCCTGTATGGTCAAAGTACAAGTTATTTCAATACAGATGTAGCATGCCACAGGACAAACATTAGGCATCAGAAAGAGCACAAGCATGCCACAGGTAACCTATTCAAACTTGTAATGAGATGCCTGGATCATATACAGACAACAAATGCCAAAGCAGAACATGTGCAGACAACAGTACAGGAGCACCAGAATGTTTTAGGGAAATTGAATATGACACAATAAGCCACCCCATGGGGGTGGGTGAAGAGGTAACGCCACTGTAACTGAACACACCTTCATCATAATACAAACAAGCTCAGGAATATATCAAAGAAGTCTGGGCGGCTCAAATAAATAAGGGGGGAAATAGCACTCAGACGGCTCAAATAAATAACAGTAAGTCAAATACTCTAGGGGAAGCTATTGACAAAATAAGATTAAACAAGAGTACATTACATCAAAGAGAGGATGCTGTTATATGAACCAACTATCGGCTAGGTAAAACTGAGCATAGGCAATCCATTTCTGAGAACGCTAGTGTCACTGGATCAGCCATATTCCACTATTCCCTACCAAATAACAAGGTACGCCTTCAAAGTGAATGACTATTAAAGAAATTGATATTTCAGTACGTGTACATATGCATTTGATCTACCACTTATTTAGATACCAGCAGCAAATCAAATGACTCGCTGAGGTCAGTTAGTGACACAGATGTGACAATACAGTAAAATGTATGTGATCAAATGAGTCAAAAAAACAACACAGTACACTCTGACAGCAGTATGTAGCATCGGGCACAAAGGAGAAGAGAACTACAAAGCTGACAATAAGACTAGCCTGGAAGATGAGGAAATATTCCAGCTTCCAAAGAGCTTGATTCAAACCATTTTTGCACTGTGGCAGAAGTAGCTATTACGCGAGCAGGTGTACAGCAAACATCTAGACCCTGCTTGGAATGGGTGCAAGTTTTTACACCTGTATTTATTTTACAGGTGTAAATTACCGGTCGCCTCTTGATTCCTGCCTGGAATCAAAACGACGGGAGGAGGTCCGTATCCTAAACTGGCCAGAAACAAGCTGAAACGCTAATCCAAGCAGGGCCCTAGACTGGTCGAGTAACTGTATTACGTTACATCCCTAGAATAGCATATGTAAAACATGATAGTCCCTCCGATCCGAATTAATACATCCCTAGAATAGCATATGTAAAACATGATATTCCCTCCAATCCGAATTAACTGACGCAGCCTCTATACAACGTAAAACAGGCGTTATATAGAGACTTTGTCATTTAATTCGGGTCAGAGGGAGTATCTCGATTGTCCAATCAAGCAAGAAATGCTACCATCACCCTTGTCACCAATGCAAAATGTACACCCCATACAGTACAACTATGACGACACAATGCAAATCAATCAGATGATGGAAAACTCCAGAAAAATATACCTTATCTTCCTCAGCTTCCTTCTGTTCCTCTTCATTCTCCGCACCCTCCTTGACCTTCTCAGCCTCGGGCTGCGGCTCATCCTCGGGCTTCTTCTCATCCTCTGCCACAGCAGGGGTCTCCTCAGTGTTGACAGCCTCCACATTTTCCCTGATAATCATCATCACCCACATAGAAGGCGTCAAGCTCCACACATCATAATAGCAAAAAGAATCAGCATCATGCCAAGAAACAGAGACTAATTGGATCAATCTTAACTGTGGGAACCCTTCGTCGGTGGCGGTCCCCCAGTTGCCGCGGCCAGAGCCGTCGCGCTTCATCCCGAAGCCGCGGCCGGTGCCGCTGCGGCGCTCGTAGGAGCGGTGCGGGCGCCCGAACTCGTCCGTGTTCTGCCCGTCGGAGTAGCCCCCGCGGCGGCCGCCCCCTCCGCGGTAGGGCTGGCGCGGCCCGCGGCCCCTCTCCGCCTGCTTCCCATCGCCGTCCTCCAGGCGAGGCGCCGCATAGCCGCCGCCGCCGCCGCCGTAGCCGCCCTCGAAGCCGCCGTTGGCGTCCGCGTCGCCGTAGTCCCGCCGCGGGCCGGTCCTGCCGAACCCGCCCCCGCGGCCGCCCCTCCCGCGCCCGGCGCCGTCCCCCCGGTTGCCCCTGTCCTCCGCTGCAGCCACAAATCGCATCACACCATGAGCAACAGAAACGGAAGCTGGGATCGAAAACCCCATCCAGCAATCGAATCGGAGGGAGAGCGAACCGAGAGGGTCACTCACCGGGCGGCGGGGTCTTGGCGGGCGGCTTGGAGCCGGGCTTGCCGGCGGCGGGGGCAGGCGCCGCGGGCTTGGGCTCGGCGGCCTTCTTGGCGGCGGCGGCAGCGAGGAGCTGCGAGGGGTCGTCGTTGTCGACGTCGCCGAGGAGATCGAACTGGTTGGACGTCATCTCCGGCGCACAGCACCAACCAAGCACTCAAACAAAGTACAACTCCGGCGCGATTCGAATCTAGCAGGAGGCCGCCGGCATGGGCGACGGATTGGATGGAAAGATTAGGGTTTTGGAGGGAGGTGAGGAGGTGGTAAAACCCTAGCCGCCGCCGCCAACGGAGAAGAAGCCGCTCTGTGCTGTGCTGCTGGAGCTGTGGGAGTGTGGGATGTGACAGCGGAGTGTGCTGGCCTCCGTTTTCAGACCGCGGGCGGAGGGGGAATGCCGGAAATGGGGCTGGGGGAGAGGGGTAATTACGGGTGTGCGTGGGTTTGCGGGGGTGCTGGGGCTGGGGGTGGTTTGGTCATTTTAGAGGTGGGTTGTTGGGACGGTGGTCGTGGGCTTCGGGCGTGGGTGTCGGCCTGCCCTGGCTTCGTATATGGGCCTCCAGAGTTGATGGGTCCCCACCCCGCCCATTCACCATAAATCTTTTTTTTTCTAACTCATTCACCACAGATCTATGGGCTCATTCCGTTTGGAGGAAATCAAAACGTAGGAGTTAGGAGTAGTATAGAAATTTGATAGGATGACACTTGCCATCCTAAGGAATTGACTTGCCTCGTTCCTACGCGCAAAATGAGCTTTGAGTGGATGTGTAGTTTCCTCCAAAAACACAGGAAATAAGTAGTATGCCTACGAAATTCCTATACGCATTCCCTACAAACCGGATGCATATATAGGAAATTTGTCTCCGGACTCTTTGTTCCTATGTTTTTCTATGAAATTCCTCCAAACCGAATGAGGCCTATATCTACCAAGTAATAAAGAGACTCCACAAATCTATAACATATTGGAAGATCATTGTCTTGGTTTGGGCCAAAGTACAAACAAGCAGAAGAGTTCAGTCTTGTTTAGTCCAAATTGTGGTGCATCTGTTAGGAGAGGTGTTAAGAGGACTTTGAATATTCATCGGGAAGAACTCTCTAAAGGGTATCCTGGTCTACCGACAGCCACGGGCAAGATTGCAAAGAAGAAATTTGAGTATGTTGTGGAAAGCTTGCGGTCTAGGGTACAAGGGTGGTGTGAAAAGATGATGTTATGTGCAGCGAAGGAGGTTCTTCTTAAAGCAGTGGTCTAGTCACTACTAACCTATTCTATGAGTTTTTTTAAACTCACAAAAGGTTTGTGCAAGAAACTGACGACAGTAATGTCCAAATACTGGTGGGCGGGATCATTAGATAAAAAGTGGAATGCATTGGCACTTATAGGAGAATTTGGCTGTAGCAAAATATAAAGGAGGGCTAGGTTTCCGGGACCTTGGTTAATTCAGAGAGTTTATGTGCATGTGTTCTCAAGGGGTGTTATTATCCTTCAGAGGATATCCTTAGCGCAGGTTGTCCCACGGGGCCTCGATGACATGGCGGGCTATCATTAGAGGAAGGAGTGCCCTTAGTAAGAGCCTGATCAGGCGAATTGGTGGTGGAAGAAGGACTGAAATATGGCATGATAGATGGATCAAAGGAACACACACTATGAAACAAATAGGAAGGCTTACTATTAATTTGGTGCAGCTTGTCGCCAATTTGCTGGAGCCAGATTCTAGGCAATGGAACACACAGCTGGTAAGGGAGACGTTTCTTGCGCCAGATACGGACGCTATTCTTAGTATGGCCTGGTCGAGAAGAGCTACAGAAGATATATGGGCCTGGGCTTGGGAAAGGACTGATATTTTCACAATCAAATCAGCTTATAGGGGAAATGACGAAAGAACGTTTCAGAGAAGGAGTGCCAATGACCCACACGTATAGGGGATCAATCATAGTTCTTTTGATAAGTAAGAATGTCGAACCAAACAAGGAGCAGAAGGAAATGATAAGTGGTTTTCAGTAAGGTATTCTCTGCAGGTGCTGTAAATAGTGAGAGCAACTCCAACGGGCCGACCCAAACGGACGACGATTTCGTCCGCTTTTTGTCC
Source organism: Triticum urartu (assembly GCF_003073215.2). Taxonomy (NCBI): domain Eukaryota; kingdom Viridiplantae; phylum Streptophyta; class Magnoliopsida; order Poales; family Poaceae; genus Triticum; species Triticum urartu. The sequence continues at coordinate 575,191,749 of NC_053022.1, read as the reverse complement.
GTTTGGGTCGGCCGCTCGCCCGGCGTCCGCCCTGTTTTTGATATGGGTTGGCAGCGCGCCCAACGCGCCGACCCATATGTGCAGGCGTGGCCGGCTGGCCACCCATTTTTACATTGATTTGCATTCAAACATATGTGAAATGAAAATGTTAAAACAAGCCAAATAGTCTGGCCGCCCGAATAAATAGTATAGTTTTACAAGCCAAATACAAATAAAAATGTTTCACATAGTTTTGCAAACGAATAAAAGAAGATACCATCTATTGGTTGCCAACATGAGTCCACATATGCTCAACCAAATCATTTTGCAGTTGCACGTGAGTTTCCCAATCACTCATGTCTTCATGAAACTGAGTGAACTGCTCAAATGTTGCCGCTACTCCATGCTCAGGCACAACATTCTCACCCTAAAACTGAAAGCCTTGATCGTACAGACATTCCGGGCGCTTGTCTTCTACGATCATATTGTGCATGATCACACAAGCAGTCATCACCTCCCATAGTTTCTGCGTGCTCCAAGTATTAGCAGGATACCGAACGCTGCCCCATCGAGATTGCAAAACACCAAAGGCACGCTCGACATCCTTCCTAGCACTCTCTTGCTCTTGGGCAAATCTTTTCCTTTTCTCTCCGACAGGGTTGGGTATTGTCTTGACAATAGTGGTCCACTGAGGATAGATACCGTTGCCCAAATAGTACCCTTTGTCGTAGTTGTGGCCGTTGACAGTAAAGTTCACCGGTGGGCTGTTGCCTTCAGCAAGCCTACCAAACACCGGCGAGCGCTGAAGCACGTTGATATCATTGTGTGATCCAGCCACGACCTCTAGTATGATAGTGCAAGCCCTGACATGTCCCTTATACTGCCCTTGCCAAGCAGAAGGGCAGTTCTTCCACTCCCAGTGCATGCAGTCTATGCTGCCAAGCATCCCTGGGAAGCCCCTGCTGGCATTCATTGCCAGCAAATGGGTTGTATCTTCAGCTGTCGGCTCTCTCAAGTACTCAGGGCCAAACACAACAATCATAGCCTTGCAGAACTTATACAGGGACTCTAGGCATGTAGACTCGCTCATACGGATGTACTCGTCAATGAGATCATCGGGCACTCCGTATGCAAGCATTCGGATGGCGGTGGTGCATTTATGATAAGAGGAGAAACCAATCTTGCCGACGGCATCCTCTTTGCACTCGAAGTAGTCATCATAGCCGACCACTCCCTCTCTAATACGGTTGAAAACATGCCTACTCATACGGAACCGGCGGCGGAATTTATGATGTTTGAACAACGGGTTTGTTGTATCAAAGTAGTCCTTCCAGAGAAGGAAATGCCCGCTCTCTCGGTTGCGATTCACCGCCGGAAGGTGGCCCGGTATGGAGCCATGAAACGACGGCCACTGGCTGTTGAGGTGGTGATGGACAAACACGACAGCCAATATCTCCTCCTCGTCGTTGGACGACAAATCGTCGGAGTCGCAAAGGAAATTGTGGAAAAAGAACTCGTCGGCAGAGTCCATCTCGTACCTTGGCAAACTGTCGAACAGCTTGCGGGCGTCGGCGAATGAGACGGCCGGCGAGGGGAGTCGCGGCGCCCACAGACCAGCTAGCTGCCCTGCCGGCATCCGACGAGTGTGACGGCGTGCGACGAGCGTGCCGGTCGGATGTGGCAGGGGCGGCGAGGCGGCTTCTTGGTCGCGGGCGGCTTTGCGGTGGGGGAAGCGGCGGTGGGAAGTAGTTTGCTCCCTGGCGGCAAAACGGCGGCGTAGGGCGACGGGGGGGAGGGGGCAGCGTTGCTGGGCGGATGTGGAGGCGGCGGCGGCTGGAAGAGTCACCGGAAAAAATGGGCGGCGACGTTGGCGACGAAGGAGGCGGGAGGGTTGCTTTGTTGGTCGCAGGTTGAGACGGGAGGCCAATGTGCCACAGACCAGCGGGCCCGGGGACAAGAGTAGGCGAGCGCGCACGCGTCCGTCACGTGTCCGCGCCGACGCAAATCAGGCTAAAAAATGGGTCGGGAATGGGTCGCCCGCGGGCGAAAAACGAACGCGCGTCCGTTTGGGTCGGCGCGTTGGGGCTGCCTTTTCTAACCGCGCCGACCCAAAAGGACGGTCGCGGACGAAATGGGTCGCCCCATTGGAGTTGCTCTGATAGCAGATATTTTTCTATCAAGGTAGTTCATAACAAGTAGTAATTGTAACAAAGGTGCATCAAGGTGGCCCAATCCATTTTATAACAAAGAACAAGCCGAAAGTACTTCTTATAGTGAGCAAAGCGTTCTCGAGGACACATGGGAATTTTGTCTAGTTAACATTCATTATGTTGAGGTTATTCACGTTCACTACTTTGATAATTTGATATGTGGGTGGACCGGTGCTAGGGTGTTGTTCTTACTTGAACAATCAACTCAGTTATGATTACCCCTGATACTTCTCCAACGTATCTATATTTTATGAAGTATTCATGCCATGTTTACAATGATTTTATATGGTTTTGGTGCACTTTTACATGATTTTCATGAACTAACCTATTAACCTAGTGCCCAGTGCCAGTTGTTGTTTTCTACATGTTTTTGGTTTTCCAGAAAATCCATAGCAAACGACGTCCAAACGCGATAAAAATTCATGGTGATATTTTATGGACAAGAAGAGACTGATGACCCACAAGTATAGGGGATCAATCGTAGTCCTTTTATTAAGTAAAAGTGTCGAACCAAGCAAGGAGTAGAAGGAAATGACAAGCGGTTTTCACCAAGGTATTTTCTGCAAGCACTGAAATTATCGATAACGGATAGTTTTGTGATAAGATAATTCGTAACGGGTAACAAGTAACAAGTGTAACAAAGGTGCAACAAGGTGGCCCAATCCTTATTGTAGAAAAGGACAAGCCTGGACAAACTCACTACTAGCAACCCACATGTACCAATCTGAGGTTTTGAGACAAAGATTGAATACAAGAGATGAACTAGGGTTTGAGAGGAGATGGTGCTGTTGAAGATGTTGATGAAGATTGACCCTCCCTCGATGAGAGGATCGTTGGTGATGACGATGGTTTCGATTTCCCCCTCCCGGACAGAAGTTTTCCCGGCAGAATAGCTCCACCTGAGCGCTAGATTACTTCTGCCCAGGTTCCGCCTCAAGACGGCGGCGCTTCGTCCTGAAAGCTTCCTTATTATTTTTCTAGGTCAAAACCTTTCATATAGCAGAAGATGGGCACCGGAGACCTGCCAGGGGGCCCACAAGCCCTGGGGGCGTGCCCTGGGGGTAGGACGTGCCCCCTAGGCTTTATGGCCACCTGGTGGGCCCCCCTCTGGTATTTCTTCGCCCAATATTTTTTATATATTCCAAAATAATTCTCCGTAAATTTCCAGGACTTTTGGAGTTCTGCAGAATAGGTATCTCAGATTTGCTCCTTCCCGGTCCAGAATTCTAGCTGCCGGCATTCTCCCTCTTCATGTAAATCTTATAAAATAAGAGAGAAAAGGCATAAGTATGTGCCATAATGTGTAATAACAACCCATAATGTAATAAATATTAACATAAAAGCATGATGCAAAATGGACGTATCAGAGACCCACAGAACTTCGGAAGAGGACCAAACAAGGTCCAGGGGAGCCACAAGCTCACCTGCTACCCCCTAGGGCATTGGGACTGAGCTTGTGGGTCCCTCAAGAACCCCCCCCCCCCCGACGTGAAACTTATGCAAAACTCCTATAAATCCAGAAACCCCCGAAAGTTAACCTAGATGAGTTTTCTGCCGCCGCAAGCCTCTGTTCTTCCACGATCTCATCCATAGCTCCGTTTTGGCACCCTGTCGGAGGGGGGAAATCATCATCGGAGGCCATCTTCATCATCCCTGCGGTCTCCATGATGAGGAGTAGTTCACCCCTGGGGCTGAGGGTATGTACCACTAGCTTTGTGTTTGATCTCTCTCTCTCTCTCTCGCGATCTTGGTAGGGCACGATCTTGATGTACCATGAGCTTTGTTAATGTAGTTGGATCATATGGTATTATTCCCTGTCTATCTTGTTGTGATGAATTGAGTCCTGCCCTTTGAGGTTTCATTATTATCGGATTGAATATTGCATTTGAGATCACTTGATGTATGTCTTGCATGTGGATACCCGTGGTGACAATGTGGTATTCTATTGAGTCACTTGATGTATGTTTTGGTAATCAACTTGCAGATTCCCGAGGTGACATTGGAGTAATCTAGGCACATAGGTTGATACACGTTTTCATCCTACTTTTTTTGATAGAAAATTTGCAGTAATCTTTGAAGTTCTTTGTGTTGAATTGAATATTATGAATGTGAAATTGTTTGATGCATATCGAATAATTAAATCATGGATACTTGGGGTGACATTAGAGTATCTAGGTGACATTAGAGTTGATTGATGCGTATCATATGGTGTTATTGTAGTACGATCTCAATGGTTGTTTGTGACACTTATAGGGATGTCCCAACAGATTGACCGAAAAAATAAATTTGAGGTGGTTTGCTACCTACAATAATTTCATCTTATGTTCTCCGCTATTGATAAGAACTTTGGAGTGATTCTTTGTCACACGTTGAGGGATTGGTATATGATTCAATTATGTTAGCACTGTTGAGAGATTGCACTAGTGAAAGTATGAACCCTAGGCCTTGTTTTCAAGATTGCAAACTTGTATCACCATCTCTTCACCAAACTAGTGCGCCTATACAATTTATTATTGTATTGGGTGTGTTGGGGTCACAACAGATTTCTTATATTTGATTGCAGGGTTGTTTGAGAGAGACCATCTTCATCCTACACTTCCCATGGATTGATAAACCTTGGAGCATTTCCAATAGAAGATGCAAATTTGGAGATGTAAAATTTACATCTCCGAAAAGTGCTTTTTACATCACCAAAAAAGTGCCAACTTCAACAGATGATGTATATTGGAGATGTAAAAGTAGTGCTCCAACAGTGATGCATATTTGAAGATGTAAAACTACTACTCGAAGCGACGGCGCCAAGCTTCGGTGGCATGGCGGAGGCGCAGTCGCTGATCGACCGGCGACAGCCAAGCTTTGAGACTGTGGGGGCGGCATGATGTCTACTACACAACTTCTTGTAGACTCGTGTTGGGCCTCCAAGTGCAGAGTTTTGTAGGACAATAGGAAATTTCCTCAAGTGGATGACCTAAGGTTTATCAATCCATGGGAGGCGTAGGATGAAGATGGTCTCTCTCAAATAACCCTGCAACTAAATAACAAATAGTATCTTGTGTCCCCAACACATCCAATACAATGGCAAATTGTATAGGTGCACTAGTTTGGCGAATAGATGGTGATAAAAGTGTAGTATGGATAATAGATATAGGTTTTTGTAATACTTAGTGTGTATCCAAACGTCACTTTGTAACTGGATGATCAGAAAGATGCTCTATAGGTATCTCCGAAGGTGTCTCCTAGGTTGGCATGGATCGAGATTGGGATTTGCCACTTCGTGTGACAAAGAGATATCTCTGGGCCCTCTCGGTAATACAACATCGTAAAGAGCTTGCAAGCGACGTGCCTAATGCATTAGTCACGGGATATTGTATTATGGAATGAGTAAAGAGACTTGCCGGTAACGAGATTGAACTAGGTATGGAGATACTGACGATCAAATCTCGGGCAAGTAACATATCGCCGGACAAAGAGAATTGCATACTGGATTGACTGAATCCTTGACATCGTCATTGTTCAACCGATAAATATCTTTGTGGAATATGTAGGAACCAATATGGGCATCCATGTCCTACTATTGGTTATTGACCAGAGAGGTGTCTCGGTCATGTCTACATGATTCTCGAACCCATAGGGTCCGCACCCTTAACGTTCGATGACGCTAGATTAGTATTGGGACATGTGCATTGGTAACCGAATGTTGTTCGGATTCCTGGATGAGATCTCGGACATCACGAGAAGCTCAGAAATGGTCTAGAGGTAAATATTCATATATAGAAAGTCCTGTTTTGGTCACCAAAAAAGTTTCGGGCATTATCGGTATTCTACCGGGAGTGCCGAAAGGGGTCCGGGGGTCCACCTGCCTAGGGGCCCACTGTTGGAAATATGCCCTAGAGGCAATAATAAACTGGTTATTATTATATTTCCTTGTTCATGATAACCGTTTATTATCCATGCTAGAATTGTATTGATAGGAAACTCAGATACATGTGTGGATACATAGACAACACCATGTCCCTAGTAAGCCTCTAGTTGACTAGCTCGTTGATCAATAGATGGTTACAGTTTCCTGACCATGGACATTGGATGTCGTTGATAACGGGATCACATCATTAGGAGAATGATGTGATGGACAAGACCCAATCCTAAGCCTAGCACAAGATCGTATAGTTCGTATGCTAAAGCTTTTCTAATGTCAAGTATCATTTCCTTAGACCATGAGATTGTGCAACTCCCGGATACCAGAGGAATGCTTTGGGTGTGCCAAACGTCACAACGTAACTGGGTGGCTATAAAGGTGCACTACGGGTATCTCCAAAAGTGTCTGTTGGGTTGGCACGAATCGAGACTGGGATTTGTCACTCCGTGTGACGGAGAGGTATCTCTGGGCCCACTCGGTAGGACATCATCATAATGTGCACACTGTGACCAAGGAGTTGATCACGGGATGATGTGTTATGGAACGAGTAAAGAGACTTGCCGGTAACGAGATTGAACAAGGTATCGGGATACCGACGATCGAATCTCGGGCAAGTACAACACCGCTAGACAAAGGGAATTGCATACAGGATTGACTGAATCCTTGACATCGTGGTTCATCCGATGAGATCATCGTGGAACATGTGGGAGCCAACATGGGTATCCAGATCCCGCTGTTGGTTATTGGCCGGAGATATGTCTCGGCCATGTCTGCATGGCTCCCGAGCCCGTATGGTCTACACACTTAAGGTTCGATGACGCTAGGGTCATAGGGAAAGTATGTACGCGGTTACCGAATGTTGTTCGGAGTCCCGGATGAGATCCCGGACGTCACGAGGAGTTCCGGAATGGTCCGGAGGTAAAGATTTATATATGGTAAGTCCCGTTTTGGTCACCGGAAAAGTTTCGGGTGCTATCGGTAACGTACCGGGACCACCGGGAGGGTCCCGGGGGTCCACCAGGTGGGGCCACCAGCCCCAGAAGGCTGCGTGGGCAAAGTGTGGGAGGGGACCAGCCCCAGGTGGGCTGGTGCGCCCCCACCAAGGCCCAAGGCGCAAGGGAGAGTGGGAGGGGGCAAACCCTAGGTCCAGATGGGCCTTAAGGCCCACCCTAGGTGCGCCCCCCTCTCTCCCCCCTTGGCCGCCTCCCAGATGGGATGTGGGGGCTGCCGCCGCCCCTAGGGAGGGAACCCTAGGTGGGGGCGCAGCCCTCCCTCTCCCCCTATATATAGTGGAGGCAAAGGGGCAGCCCAACACACGAAGTTCTTCTCCTGTTGGCGCAGCCCTACCCCTCTCTCTCCTCGTCTCTCGTAGTGCTTGGCGAAGCCATGCTGGAGTCCCGCGCTCCTCCACCACCACCACGCCATCATGCTGCTACTGGACGGAGTCTTCCCCAACCTCTCCTTCTCCCCTTGCTGGATCAAGGCGTAGGAGACGTCACCGGGCTGCACGTGTGTTGAACGCGGAGGCGCCGTTGTTCGACGCTTATATCGGAATCAACCGCGATCTGAATCGCTACGAGTACGACTCCTTCATCCGCGTTCTTGTAACGCTTCCGCTTAGAGATCTACAAGGGTATGTAGATGCACTCTCCTTCCCCTCGTTGCTAGATTACTCCATAGATTGATCTTGGTGATGCGTAGAAAATTTTGAATTTCTGCTACGTTCCCCAACAGTGGCATCATGAGCTAGGTCTATGCGTAGATTCTATGCATGAGTAGAACACAAAGTAGTTGTGGGCGTTGATTTTGTTCAATATGCTTACCGTTACTAGTCCAATCTTGTTTCGACGGTATTGTGGGATGAAGCGGCCCGGGCCGACCTTACACGTACACTTACGTGAGACAGGTTCCACCGACTGACATGCACTAGTTGCATAAGGTGGCTAGCGGGTGCCAGTCTCTCCCACTTTAGTCGGATCGGATTCAATGAAAAGGGTCCTTATGAAGGGTAAATAGCAATTGACATATCACATTGTGGTTTTGCGTAGGTAAGAAACGTTCTTGCTAGAAACCCATAGCAGCCACGTAAAACATGCAAACAACAATTAGAGGACGTCTAACTTGTTTTGCAGGGTATGCCATGTGATGTGATATGGCCAAAGGATGTGATGAATGATATATTTGATGTATGAGATGATCATGTTCTTGTAATAGGAATCACGACTTGCATGTCGATGAGTATGACAACCGGCAGGAGCCATAGGAGTTGTCTTAATTTATTTATGACCTGCGTGTCAACATAAACGTCATATAATTACTTTACTTTATTGCTAAACCGTTAGCCATAGTAGTAGAAGTAATAGATGACGAGACAACTTCATGAAGACATGATGATGGAGATCATGGTGTCATGCCGGTGATGATGATGATCATGGAGCCCCGAAGATGGAGATCAAAAGGAGCGAAGTGATGATGGCCATATCATGTCACTATTTGATTGCATGTGATGTTTATCATGTTTTTGCATCTTATTTGCTTAGATCGCCGGTAGTAAATAAGATGACCCCTCATTAAAATTTCAAGAAAGTGTTCCCCCTAACTGTGCACCGTTGCGAAAGTTCGTCGTTTCGAAGCACCACGTGATGATCGGGTGTGATAGATTCTAACGTTCACATACAACGGGTGTAAGACAGATTTACACACGCGAAACACTTAGGTTGACTTGACGAGCCTAGCATGTACAGACATGGACTCGGAACACAAGAGACCGAAAGGTCGAGCATGAGTCGTATGGTAGATACGATCAACATGAAGATGTTCACCGATGATGACTAGTCCGTCTCACGTGATGATCGGACACGGCCTAGTCGATTCGGATCATGTATCACTTAGATGACTAGAGGGATGTCTATCTGAGTGGGAGTTCATGAAATAATCAGATGAACTCAATTATCATGAACATAGTCAAAAGGACTTTGCAAATTATGTCGTAGCTTACGCTTTAGTTCTACTATTTTAGATACGTTCCTAGAGAAAATTTAGTTGAAAGTTGATGGTAGCAATTATGCGGACTGGGTCCGTAAACTGAGGATTTTCCTCATTGCTGCGCAGAAGGATTATGTCCTTAATGCACCGCTCAGTGAGCTGAACCTCGAGCGTTGGTTGTGGATGTTGCGAACATCTGACATACATGTTTTGATGACTACATGATAGTTTAGTGTGTAATGCTAAATGGTTTAGGATTGAGGCACCAAAGACGTTTTTGAAACATCACAGAACATATGAGATGTTCCAAGGACTGAAATTGGGATTTCAGGCTAGTGCCCACGTCAAGAGGTATGAGACCTTTGACAAGTTTCTTAAGCCTGCAAACTAAGGAGAAAAGCTCAATCGTTGAGCATGTGCTCAGATTGTATGAGTACAACGATCGCTTGAATCGAGTGGGAGTTGATCTTCCAGATGAGATAGTGATGGTTCTCCAAAGTCACTGTCACCAAGCTACTAGAGCTTCGTGATGAACTATACCATATCAGGGATAGATATGATCCTTGAGCTATTCGCGACACCACGAAAGTAGAAATCAAAAGGGAGCATCAATTGTTGATGGTTAGTAAAACCACTAGTTTCAAGAAGGGCAAGGGCAAGAAAGGGATACTTCATGAAACAACAAATTAGTTGCTGCTCTAGTGAAGAAACCCAAAGTTGAACCCAAGCCCGAGACTAAGTGCTTCTGTAATAAGGGGAACGGTCACTGAAACAGAACCACCCTAGATACTTGGTAGATGAGAAGGCAGGCAAGGTCAACGAAAGTATATTGGATATGCATTATATTAATGTGTACTTTACTAGTACTCCTAGTAGCACCAGGGTATTAGATACTGGTTCGGTTGCTAAGTGTTAGTAACTCGAAATAAAAGGCTACGGAATAAACGGAGACTAGCTAAAGGTGAGATGACGATATGTGTTGGAAGTATTTCCAAGGTTGATGCAATCAAATATCGTACGCTCCCTCTACCATCGAGATTGGTATTAAAACCTAAATAATTGTTATTTGGTGTCTGCGTTGGGCATAGACATGATTGGATTATGTTTATCGCAATACGGTTATTCATTTAAGGAGAATAATGGTTACTCTGTTTATTTGAATAATACCATCCCGATCGTAGTGATAAACATGTTCATGCCAAAAGATATAAGATAGTAATGATAGTACCACACACTTGTGGCACTGCAATTTGAGTCATATTGGTATAAAACGCATGAAGAAGCTCCATGTTGATGGATCTTTGGACTCACTCGTTTTTGAAAAGATTGAGACATGCGAACCATGTTTGTTGGTAGATATGCATGAAGAAACTCCATACAGATGGATCGTTTGGACTCACTTGATTTTGAATCACTTGAGACATGCAAATCATACCACATGGGCAAGATGACTGAAAAGCCTCGTTTTCAGTAAGATGGAACAAGAAAGCAACTTGTTGGAAGTAATACATCTTGATGTGTGCAGTCCAATGAGTGCTGAGGCATGTAGTGGATATCGTTATGTTCTTACTTCACAGATGATTTGAGTAGATGCTAAAGTATATTTCCTTGATGAATCATGAGTCTGAATTATTGAAAGGTTCAAGTAATTTTAGAGTGAAGTTGAAGATCGTCGTGACAAGAGGATAAAATGTCTATAGAGATTCCTATCTGAGTTACGAGTTTGGCACACAATTAAGACATTGTGGAAATTGTTTCACGACTAATACCGCCGGGAACACCATAGTGTGATGGTGTGTCCGAACATCATAACTGCACCCTATTGGATGTGGTGCATACCATGATGTCTCTTATTGAATTACCACTATCGTTTATGGGTTAGGCATTAGAGACAACCGCATTCACTTTAAATAGGGCACCACACAAATCCGTTGAGACGACACCGTATGAACTATGGTTTAGAGAAACCTAGGCTGTTGTTTCTTAAAAGTTTGGGGCCACGATGCTTATGTGGAAAAGTTTCAGGCTGATAAGCTCAAACCCAAAAGCGGATAAATGCATCTTCATAGGACACCCAAAATAGTTGGGTATACCTCCTGTCTCAGATCCGAAAGCAATAGGGATTGTTTCTGAAATCGGGTCCTTTCTCGAGAAAAAGGTTTCTCTCGAAAGAATTGAGTGGGAGGATGGTGGAGACTTGATGAGGCTATTGAACCGTCACTTCAACTAGTGTGTAGCAGGGCACAGGAAGTTGTTCCTGTGGCACCTACACCAATTGAAGTAGAAGCTTATGATAGTGATCATGAAACTTCGGATCAAGTCACTACCAAACCTCGTAGGACGACAAGGATGTGTACTACTTCAAAGTGGCACGTGATCCTGTCTTGGAAGTCATGTTGCTAGACAACAATGAACCTACGAGCTATGGAGAAGCGATGGTGGGCTCGGATTCCGAAAAATGGCTCGAGGCCATAAAATCCGAGAGAGGATCCATGTATGAAAACAAAGTGTAGACTTTGGAAGAACTACTTGATAGTCGTAAGTCTGTTGGGTGCAGATGGATTTTAAAAGGAAGACAAACAATGATGGTAAGTGTCACCATTGAGAAAGCTCGACTTGTCGTTAAGATGTTTCCCAACAAGTTCAAGGAGTTGACTACGATGAGACTTTCTCACACGTAGCGATGCTAAAAGTCTGTTGGAATTATGTTAGCAGTTACTGCATTATTTATGAAATCTTGCAGATAGGATGTCAAAACATTGTTTCCTCGACGATTTTCTTGAGGAAAGATTGTATGAGATACAACCAGAAGGTTTTGTCAATCCTGAAAAATGCTAACAAGTATGCAAAGCTCCAGCAATCCTTCTAAGTACTGGAGTAAGAATCTCGGAGTTGGAATGTACACTTTGATGAGATGATCAAAGATTTTGGGTTTATACAAAGTTTATGAGAAACTTGTATTTCCAAAGAAGTGAGTGGGAGCACTATAGAATTTCTGATGAGTATATGTTGTTGACATATTGTTGATCAGAAATGATGTAGAATTTCTAGAAAGCATATAGGGTTATTTGAAAAGTGTTTTTTCAATGGAAAACCTGGATTAAGCCACTTGAACATTGAGCATCAAGATCTATAAGGATAGATCAAAACGCTTAATGGTACTTTCAAATGAGCACATACCTTGACATGATCTTGAAGGTGTTCAAGATGGATCAGTCAAAGAAGGAGTTCTTGCCTGAGTTGTAAGGTATGAAGTTAAGACTTAAAGCTCGACCACGGCAGAATAGAGAGAAAGGACGAAGGTCGTCCCCTATGCTTAGACATAGGCTCCATAGTATGCTATGCTGTGTACCGCACCTGATGTGTGCCTTGCCACATGTTTGGCAAGAGGGTACAAAGGTGATCAAGGAGTGGATCACCAGACAGCGGTCAAAATTGTCCTTGGAGAAAATAAGGACATGTTTCTCGATTATGGAGGTGATAAAGAGTTCGGCGTAAAGGGTTACGTCGATGCAAGCCTTAACACCTATCCGAATGACTCTGAGTAGCAAACCGGATACGTATAGTGGAGCAACCATTTGGAATAGCTCCAAGTGGAACGTGGTAGCAGCATCTACGATATGACATAAAGTTTTGCGAAATACATAGGGATCTGAATGTTGCAGACCCGTTGACTACAACCTCTCTCACAAGCATAAACATGATCAAACCCAGAACTCATTGGGTGTTAATCACATAGTGATGTGAACTAGATTATTGACTCTAGTAAACTCTTTGCATGTTAGTCACATGGCGATGTGACCCGTGATCACATGGCGATGTGAACTAGATTATTGACTCTAGTGCAAGTGGGAGACTGTTGGAAATATGCCCTAGAGGCAATAATAAACTGGTTATTATTATATTTCCTTGTTCATGATAATCGTTTATTATCCATGCTAGAATTGTATTGATAGGAAACTCAGATACATATGTGGATACATAGACAACACCATGTCCCTAGTAAGCCTCTAGTTGACTAGCTCGTTGATCAATAGATGGTTACGGTTTCCTGACCATGGACATTGGATGTCGTTGATAACGGGATCACATCATTAGGAGAATGATGTGATGGACAAGACCCGATCCTAAGCCTAGCACAAGATCGTATAGTTCGTATGCTAAAGCTTTTCTAATGTCAAGTATCATTTCCTTAGACCATGAGATTGTGCAACTCCCGGATACCGTAGCAATGCTTTGGGTATGCCAAACGTCACAATGTAACTGGGTGGCTATAAAGGTGCACTACGGGTATCTCCAAAAGTGTCTGTTGGGTTGGCACGAATTGAGACTGGGATTTGTCACTCCGTGTGACGGAGAGGTATCTCTGGGCCCACTCGGTAGGACATCATCATAATGTGCACAATGTGACCAATGAGTTGATCACGGGATGATGTGTTACGGAACAAGTAAAGAGACTTGTCGGTAACGAGATTGAACAAGGTATCGGGATACCGACGATCGAATCTCGGGCAAGTACAATACCGCTAGACAAAGGGAATTGCATACGGGATTGATTGAATCCTTGACATCGTGGTTCATCCAATGAGATCATCATGGAACATGTGGGAGCCAACATGGGTATCCAGATCCGCTGTTGGTTATTGGCCGGAGATATGTCTCGGCCATGTCTGCATGGCTCCCGAGCCCGTAGGGTCTACACACTTAAGGTTCGATGATGCTAGGGTCATAGGGAAAGTATGTACGCGGTTACCGAATGTTGTTCGGAGTCCCGGATGAGATCCCGGACGTCACGAGGAGTTCCGGAATGGTCCGGAGGTAAAGATTTATATATGGCAAGTCCCGTTTTGGTCACCGAAAAAGTTTCGGGTGCTATCGGTAACGTATCGGGACCACCGGGAGGGTCTCGGGGGTCCACCAGGTGGGGCCACCAGCCCCAGAAGGCTGCGTGGGCCAAGTGTGGGAGGGGACCAGCCCCAGGTGGGCTGGTGCGCCCCCCCACCAAGGCCCAAGGCGCAAGGGAGAGTGGGAGGGGGCAAACCCTAGGTCCAGATGGGCCTTAAGGCCCACCCTAGGTGCGCCCCCCTCTCTCCCCCCTTGGCCACCACCCAGATGGGATCTGGGGGCTGCCGCCGCCCCTAGGGAGGGAACCCTAGGTGGGGGCGCAGCCCTCCCTCTCCTTATGATGATGTCCTACCGAGTGGGCCCAGAGATACCTCTCCGTTTACATGGAGTGACAAATCCCAGTCTCGATTCGTGCCAACCCAACAGACACTTTCGGAGATACCTGTAGTGTACCTTTATAGCCACCCAGTTACGTTGTGACGTTTGGCACACCCAAAGCACTCCTACGGTATCCGGGAGTTGCACAATCTCATGGTCTAAGGAAATGATACTTGACATTAGAAAAGCTTTAGCATACGAACTACACGATCTTTGTGCTAGGCTTAGGATTGGGTCTTGTCCATCACATCATTCTCCTAATGATGTGATCCCGTTATCAACGACATCCAATGTCCATGGTCAGGAAACCGTAACCATCTATTGATCAACGAGCTAGTCAACTAGAGGCTTACTAGGGACATGGTGTTGTCTATGTATCCACACATGTATCTGAGTTTCCTATCAATACAATTCTACCATGGATAATAAACGATTATCATGAACAAGGAAATATAATAATAACTAATTTATTATTGCCTCTAGGGCATATTTCCAACAGTCTCCCACTTACACTAGAGTCAATAATCTAGTTCACATCGCCGTGTGATCAACACTCACAGGTCACATCGCCATGTAACCAACATCCAAAGAGTTTACTAGAGTCAATAATCTAGTTCACATCACTATGTGATTAACACTCAATGAGTTCTGGGTTTGATCATGTTGTTTGTGAGAGAGGTTTTAGTCAACGGGTCTGAACCTTTCAGATCCGTGTGTGCTTTACAAATCTCTATGTCATCTCCTAGATGCAGCTACCACGCTCTATTTGGAGCCATTTCAAATAACTGTTCTACTTGGAGTTATTCTAAATTGTTGCTCCATTATACGTATCCGGTATCTCTAATCAGAGCTATCCGGTATCTCTGCCAAGTAAGGGGACCCGTTTCTGTAATAAGGGGGACAGCCACTGGAGCAGAATTACCCTAGATACTTGGTAGATTAGAAGGCTGGCAAGGTCGATAGAAGTATATTGGATATACATTGTGTTGATGTGTACTTTACTAGTACTCCTAGTAGCACCAGGGTATTAGATACCGGTTCGGTTGCTAAGTGTTGGTAACTCGAAATAAAAGCTACGGAATAAACGGAGACTAGCTAAAGGTGAGCTGACGATATGTGTTGGAAGTGTTTCCAATATTGATATGATCAAGCATCGCATGCTCCCTCTACCATCAAGATTGGTGTTTGCGTTGAGCATAGACATGATTGGATTATGTCTATCGCAATACGGTTATTCATTTAAGGAGAATAACGGTTACTCTGTTTATTTGAATAATACCTTCAATGGTCTTGCACCTGAAATGAATGGTTTATTGAATCTCGATCGTAGTGATACACATGTTCATGCCAAAAGATAGTAATGATAGTACCACCTACTTGTGGCACTGCCACGTAAGTCATATCGGTATAAAACGCATGAAGAAGTTCCATGTTGATGGATCTTTGGGCTCACTCGTTTTTGAAAAGTTTGAGACATGCGAACCATGTCTATTGGTGTATATGCATGAAGAAACTCCATGCAGATGGATCGTTTGGACTCACTTGATTTTGGATCACTTGAGACATGCAAATCATACCACATGGGCAAGATGACTGAAAGCCTCATTTTTCAGTAAAATGGAACTAGAAAGCAACTTGTTGGAAGTAATACATTTTGATGAGTGCAATCCAATGAGTGCTGAGGCATGTAGTGGATATCGTTATGTTCTTACTTCACAGATGACTTGAGTAGATGTTGAGTATATTTACTTAATGAATCACGAGTCTGAATTATTGAAAGGTTCAAGTAATTTCAGGGTGAAGTTGAAAGATCGTCGTGACAAGAGGATAAAATATGTATGATATGATCATAGAGATGAATATCTGAATTACGAGTTTGGCACAGAATTAAGACATTGTGGAAATTGTTTCACAACTAATACAGCCTGGAACACCATAGTGTGATGGTGTGTCCGAACATCATAACTGCACCCTATTGGATATGATGCATACCATGATGTCTCTTATCGAACTGCCACGATAGTTTATGGGTTAGGCATTAAAGACAACCACATTCACTTTAAATAGGGCACCACGTAATTCCGATGAGATGACACCGTATGAACTATGGTTTAGAGAAACCTAAGCTGTCATTTCTTAGAAGTTTGGGGCTGCGACGCTTATGTGAAAAAGTTTCAGGCTGATAAGCTCGAACCCAAAGCGGATAAATGCATCTTCATAGGACACCCAAAACAGTTGGGTATACCTCCTGTCTCAGATTCGAAAGCAATAAGGGATTGTTTCTAGAATCGGGTCCTTTCTCGAGGAAAAGTTTCTCTCGAAAGAATTGAGTGGGAGGATGGTGGAGACTTGATGAGGTTATTGAACCGTCTCTTCAACTAGTGTGTGGCAGGGCACAGGAAGTTGTTCCTGTGGCACCTGCACCAATTGAAGTGGAAGCTTATGATAGTGATCATGAAACTTCAGATCAAGTCACTAACAAACCTCGTGGGATGACAAGGATGTGTACTACTTCAGAGTGGTACATAATCCTGTCTTGGAAGTCATGTTGCTAGACAACAATGAACCTACGAGCTATGAAGAAGTGATGGTGGGCCCGGATTCCGATAAATGGCTCGAGGCCATAAAATCCGAGAGAGGATCCATGTATGAAAACAAAGTGTAGACTTTGGCAGAATGGCTCGATGGTCGTAAGGCTGTTGAAGTACAGATGGATTTTTTAAAAGGAAGACGGACAATGATGGCAAGTATCACCATTAAGAAAGCTCGACTTGTCGTTAAGATGTTTTCCGACAAGTTCAAGGAGTTGACTACGATGAGACTTTCTCACTCGTAGCGATGCTAAGAGTCTGTTGGAATTATATTAGCGATTACTGCATTATTTATGAAATCTTGCAGATAGGATGTCAAAACATTGTTTCCTCGACGTTTTTTGAGGAAAGGTTGTATGTGATACAAACCGGAAGGTTTTGTCAATCCTGAAAGATGCTAATAAGTATGCAAAGCTCCAGCAATCCTTCTAGGGACTGGAGTAAGCATCTCGGAGTTGGAATGTATGCTTTGATGAGATGATCAAAGATTTTGGGTGTATACAAAGTTTATGAGAAACTTGTATTTCCAAAGAAGTGAGTGGGAGCACTATAGAATTTCTGATAAATATATGTTGTTGACATATTGTTGATCAGAAATGATGTAGAATTTCTGGAAAGCATATAGGGTTATTTGGAAAGTGTTTTTCAATGGAAAGCCTGGATTAAGCTACTTGAACATTGAGCATCAAGATCTATAAGAATAGATCAAAGCGCTTAATGGTACTTTCAAATGAGCACATACCTTGACATGATCTTGAAGGTGTTCAAGATGGATCAGTCAAAGAAGGAGTTCTTGCCTGAGTTGTAAGGTATGAAGTTAAGACTTAAAGCTCGACCACGGCAGAATAGAGAGAAAGGACGAAGGTCGTCCCCTATGCTTAAGACATAGGCTCTACAGTATGCTATGCTGTGTACCGCACCTAAAATGTGCCTTGCCATGAGTCAGTCAAGGGGTACAAGAGTGATCTAAGAATGGATCACAGGACAGCGGTCAAAGTTATCCTTAGTAACTAGTGGACTAAGGAATTTTCTCGATTATGGAGGTGATAAAGAGTTCGACGTAAAGAGTTACGTCGATGCAAGCTTAACACCTATCCGGATAGCTCTGAGTAGAGATACCGGATACGTATAATGGAGCAACAATTTAGAATAACTCCATGTAGAACAGTTATTTGAAATGGCTCCAAATATAGCGTAGTAGCTGCATCTACAAGATGACATAGAGATTTGCGAAGTACATACGGATCTGAAAGATTCAGACCCGTTGACTATAACATCTCTCACAAGCATAACATGATCAAACCCAGAACTCATCGAGTGTTAATCACATGGTAATGTGAACTAGATTATTGACTCTAGTAAACTCTTTGGGTGTTAGTCACATGGGGATGTGACCTTGAGTGTTAATCACATATCGATGTGAACTGGATTATTGACTCTAGTGCAAGTGGGAGACTGTTGGAAATATGCCCTAGAGGCAATAATAAATTAGTTATTATTATATTTCCTTGTTCATGATAATCGTTTATTATCCATGCTAGAATTGTATTGATAGGAAACTCAGATACATGTGTGGATACATAGACAACACCATGTCCCTAGTAAGCCTCTAGTTGACTAGCTCGTTGATCAATAGATGGTTACGGTTTCCTGACCATGGACATTGGATGTCGTTGATAACGGGATCACATCATTAGGAGAATGATGTGATGGACAAGACCCAATCCTAAGCATAGCACTAGATCGTGTAGTTCGTATGCTAAAGCTTTTCTAATGTCAAGTATCATTTCCTTAGACCATGAGATTGTGCAACTCCCAGATACCGTAGGAGTGCTTTGGGTGTGCCAAATGTCACAACATAACTGGGTGGCTATAAAGGTACACTACGGTTATCTCCGAAAGTGTCTGTTGGGTTGGCACGAATCAAGACTGGGATTTGTCACTCCGTGTGACGGAGAGGTATCTCTGGGCCCACTCGGTAGGACATCATCATAATGTGCACAATGTGATCAAGGAGTTGATCACGGGATGATGTGTTACGGAACGGGTAAAAGAGACTTGCCGGTAACGAGATTGAACAAGGTATCGGGATACCGACGATCGAATCTCGGGCAAGTGTCGTACCGATAGACAAAGGGAATTGTATACGGGATTGATTAAGTCCTTGACATCGTGGTTCATCCGATGAGATCATCGTGGAACATGTGGGATCCAACATGGGTATCCAGATCCCGCTGTTGGTTATTGACCGGAGAGTCATCTCGGTCATGTCTGCATGTCTCCCGAACCCGTAGGGTCTACACACTTAAGGTTCAGTGACGCTAGGGTTATAGAGATATTAGTATGCGGTAACCCTAAAGTTGTTCGGAGTCCCGGATGAGATCCCGGACATCAAGAGGAGTTCCGGAATGGTCCGGAGGTAAAGAATTATATATAGGAAGTGCTATTTCGGCCATCGGGACAAGTTTCGGGGTCACCTGTATTGTACCGGGACCACCGGAAGGGTCCCGGGGGTCCACCGGGTGGGGCCACCTACCCCGGAGGGCCACATGGGCTGTAGGGGGTGCGCCTTGGCCAACATGGGCCAAGGGCACCAGCCCCTAGAGGCCCATGCGCCAAAGGGACAAGAGGAGGGGAGAGTCCTAAAGGGGGAAGGCACCTCCGAGGTGCCTTGGGGAGGATGGACTCCTTCCCCGCTTGGCCGCACCCTTCCTTGGAGGAAGGGGCAAGGCTGCGCTCTCCCCCTCTCCCTTGGCCCTATATATAGTGGGGGGAAGGGAGGGCAACCATACCTAAGCCCTGGCGCCTCCCTCTCCCTCCCATGACACATCTCCCTCCTCCCGCAGCGCTTGGCGAAGCCCTATTGGAATCCCGCTACTTCCACCACCACGCCGTCGTGCTGCTGGATCTCCATCAACCTCTCCTCCCCCCTTGCTGGATCAAGAAGGAGGAGACATCGCTGCTCCATACGTGTGTTGAACGCGGAGGTGCCGTCCGTTCGGCGCTAGGATCATCGGTGATTTGGATCACGACGAGTACGACTCCATCAACCCCGTTCTCTTGAATGCTTCCGCGCGCGATCTACAAGGGTATGTAGATCCACTCCTCCCTCGTTGCTAGATGACTCCATAGATAGATCTTGGTGACACGTAGGAAAATTGATAACGCGATCACATCATTAGGAGAATGATGTGATGGACAAGACCCAATCCTAAGCCTAGCACAATGATCGTGTAGTTCGTATGCTAAAGCTTTTCTAATGTCAAGTATCATTTCCTTAGACCATGAGATTGTGCAACTCCCGGATACCGTAGGAGTGCT
Organism: Triticum urartu; assembly: GCF_003073215.2. Taxonomy (NCBI): domain Eukaryota; kingdom Viridiplantae; phylum Streptophyta; class Magnoliopsida; order Poales; family Poaceae; genus Triticum; species Triticum urartu. Next base: position 575,171,524 of record NC_053022.1, on the reverse strand, counting down.
TTGGGTGTGCCAAACGTCACAACGTAACTGGGTGGCTATAAAGGTACACTACAGGTATCTCCGAAAGTGTCTGTTGGGTTGGCATGAATCGAGACTGGGATTTGTCACTCCGTATAAACGGAGAGGTATCTCTGGGCCCACTCGGTAGGACATCATCATAAATGTGCACAATGTGATCAAGGAGTTGATCACGGGATGATGTGTTACGAAACGAGTAAAGAGACTTGCCGGTAACGAGATTGAACAAGGTATTGGGATACCGACGATCGAATCTCGGGTAAGTATCGTACCGCTAGACAAAGGGAATTGAATACGGGATTGATTAAGTCCTTGACATCGTGGTTCATCCGATGAGATCATCGTGGAACATGTGGGAGCCAACATGGGTATCCAGATCCCGCTGTTGGTTATTGACCGGAGAGTCATCTCGGTCATGTCTGCATGTCTCCCGAACCCATAGGGTCTACACACTTAAGGTTCGGTGACGCTAGGGTTATAGAGATATTAGTATGCGGTAACCCGAAAGTTGTTCGGAGTCCCGGATGAGATCCTGGACGTCACGAGGAGTTCCGGAATGGTCTGGAGGTAAAGATTTATATATAGGAAGTGCTATTTCGGCCATCGGGACAAGTTTCGGGGTCACCGGTATTGTACCGGGACCACCGGAAGGGTCCCGGGGGTCCACCGGGTGGGGCCACCTGCCCCAGGGGCCACATGGGCTGTAGGGGGTGCGCCTTGGCCTATATGGGCCAAGGGCACCAGCCCCAAGAGGCCCATGCGCCAAGAGAAGAGGAAAAGGGGAGAGTCCTAAAGGTGGAAGGCACCTCCGAGGTGCCTTGGGGAGGATGGACTCCTCCCCCCCCCTTGGCCGCACCCTTCCTTGGAGGAAGGGGCAAGGCTGCGCCCTCCCCCTCTCCCTTGGCCCTATATATAGTGGGGGGCCACATAAGTCATATCGGTATAAAACGCATGAAGAAGCTCCATGTTGATGGATCTTTGGGCTCACTCGTTTTTGAAAAGTTTGAGACATGCGAACCATGTCTATTGGTGTATATGCATGAAGAAACTCCATGCAAATGGACCGTTTGAACTCACTTGATCTTGAATCACTTGAGACATGCAAATCATACCACATGGGCAAGATGACTGAAATCCTCGGTTTCAGTAAAATGGAACTAGAAAGCAACTTGTTGGAAGAAATACATTTTGATGTGTGCAGTCCAATGAGTGCTGAGGCGTGTAGTGGATATCGTTATGTTCTTACTTCACAGATGATTTGAGTAGATGTTGAGTACATTTACTTGATAAATCACGAGTCTGAATTATTGAAAGGTTCAAGTAATTTCAGGGTGAAGTTGAAAGATCGTCGTGACAAGAGGATAAAAGATCTATGATATGATGATAGAGATGAATATCTGAATTACGAGTTTGGCACAGAATTAAGACATTGTGGAAATTGTTTCAAAACTAATACAGCCTGGAACACCATAGTGTGATGGTGTGTCCGAACATCATAACTGCACCCTATTGGATATGATGCATACCATGATGTCTCTTATCGAATTACCACAATAGTTTATGGGTTAGGCATTAGAGACAACCACATTCACTTTAAATAGGGCACCACGTAATTCCGATGAGATGACACCGTATGAACTATGGTTTAGAGAAACCTAAGCTGTCATTTCTTAAAAGTTTGGGGCTGCGACGCTTATGTGAAAAAGTTTCAGGCTGATAAGCTCGAACCCAAAGCGGATAAATGCATCTTCATAGGACACCCAAAACAGTTGGGTATACCTCCTGTCTCAGATCCGAAAGCAATAAGGGATTGTTTCTAGAATCGGGTCCTTTCTCGAGGAAAAGTTTCTCTCAAAATAATTGAGTGGGAGGATGGTGGAGACTTGATGAGGTTATTGAACCGTCTCTTCAACTAGTGTGTGGCAGGGCACAGGAAGAAAACGTTCTTGCTAGAACCCTACTTCAGCCACGTAAAACTTGCAACAACAATTAGAGGACGTCTAACTTGTTTTTGCAGCAAGTGCTTTGTGATATGATATGGCCAAAGTTGTGATGAATGATGAATGATCTATATGTGATGTATGAGATGTTCATGCTATTGTAATAGAAATCACGACTTGCATGTCGATGAGTATGACAACCGGCAGGAGCCATTGGAGTTGTCTATATTTTTTGTATGACCTGCGTGTCATTGAGAAATGCCATGTAAATTACTTTACTTTATTGCTAAACGCGTTAGCCATAGTAGTAGAAGTAATAGTTGGCGAGCAACTTCATGGAGACACGATGATGGAGATCATGGTATCATGCCGGTGACAAGATGATCATGGAGCCCCAAGATGGAGATCGAAGGAGCTATGTGATATTGGCCATATCATGTCACTATTATTATTTGATTGCATTTGATGTTTATCATGTTTTGCATCTTGTTTACTTAGAACGACGGTAGTAAATAAGATGATCCCTTACAACAATTTCAAGAAGTGTTCTCCCCTAACTGTGCACCGTTGCTAAAGTTCGTCGTTTCGAAGCACCACGTGATGATCGGGTGTGATAGATCCTTACCACTACAAGAAATATGTCAACTTATGACCACCACTATTGGTCACTGAAAGGTCACAAATTTCCATTTATGACCTTTTTGTGACCAAAAACATAAGGTCAAAAGCTGGGCGTCGTAAACTAACTATAGCGACCTTTCTTCTGAAATGGTCGCAAACGTTTATGACCAAAAAAAAGGTTGTAGATTTAACGACCAACTGTTTTGGTCACTAGCAATCCGACCACACCACGTCAGATCCACCGTGGCAAGCTAACGTGGCAGACTTACGACCAAATGAAAAGGTCGTAAAATAGAATCAGCCCGGTCCATTTCAGCCGTCTTGATGGGCCAAGCCCAATAATTCAGCCCATTTAATTTTTTTCTCTCTTTATTTTGCTTATCTGCATGGGCCTGGCCCAATAATTTGGCCTTTTATTTTCTGGGAATGGAGCCTTTTTCTGATGATTTTTTATATTCCACTATTGTTTTGGGCCACAGCCTTTTTAGTCTAGTTCGAATTTGGGCCTTGGCCTTTTTATTTTCTGTTATGCAGCCTTTTATAAATTTTTTTCTTACAGTCATTTCTTTTTTTAGGCCCAAGCCTTTTTGGTCTAATTCTTGTTTGGGCCTTGGCCTTTTTAGAGCCCAGGTTCTCATTTTGCATAACTATAAACAGAAAGGCCCAGGTGCACAAGTGATCCACAAGCCCAGGTGCACAAGTGATCCACATAACTTCACAGAAAATAAACAAAATGATCCACAAGTGATCCAGGTTCACAAGATCACATAACTTCACAGAAAGGCCCAGGTTCACAAGTGATCACATAACTTCACAGGATCCATGTGCTCTAGTTTAAACAGCAAAATGCAACAAAATGCAACAGCTCTCAGCTCAGCTCCCAGGTTCACAGGTTCAAAATGCAACAACTACCTTAGCTCAAAGACAAAGAGGTTCATAGCACAGCCATCAAACTACCTTAGCTCCAAAGAGAGCCATCAAGTGGGCTAACTTCTCTTCCTGTTCTTGAGACTTCTTGCGCAGAAGCTCAAGTTCTTGTAGGAATTAAGGTGGTGGTATATTGGCACCATCAATATATTAAGCTGGCGATGTCAAGTGAGCTGCAAGAGGACACAACACCGTTAAGCACAGTTGGTCAGACCATATTGACACGAATCACAAATGTTGGCACCCAGTGTATACTATGTAAGTGCTGGTATATTTTTACTACCAAAACCATCACTAATGTGCATGCGTGCTTGGTTTATAAGCTTCATCCATATGGTTGGCACCATCACTGCATATTGTTGCTACCGATGTACACAAGTGTGCACATACACAGCATGCTGCATGCATACGTGCGCATGCCAGTATAAGCTGCATCTCGATGCTTTTCATTGATGATCAAGAGATTATAATATTTTAATAATCCACATAGCTACTCCTACCTAGGTAGCTATACATAGGTGTACTAGCAGCCAGCCCAAAGGCGAGTTGATCAGTAATAAAACATACACTAGGTAGCCAGCTATGTCCTATCCTAGCAGCAACAATGACTTTTGTTTGTCATGCGTGTAAAGAAATGCATGCATTTCCAGTAAATATAATGTATGCATGCTGCCATTGGCCTAGACCACACTAGAAGAAAAATGCTGCAGCGACCATTGGCCTAGACCACAAGGGCAAACATGATATTGCATCCCATGAGGCATGGAGGAGGATCTCTTACCATGACCATAGCAGCACTTCATATTCACCTTGTCATCCTCACCGTTTTTGCATAGACTTCTCCTGGAGCCGCTCAAAGGCGTTTCCAGCTTCCCGCTCGTCGACTTGCCGTGCTTGCGCCGGATCCGCTGCTCCTTGATTGAGTTCCACAGCTTCTCCACCGCCTCCCGCTGCCGGGCGTGAACCGCCCCATGCTGTCGTATGCATGCCGCCCCAGGATGTCGATGGTCATATGCGTCCTGACAAAACCAAGCCACAGCAAACTGAATTTCTGACAAAACCAAGCCACATTGAACTGAATTTTAGAACAATAGACAAAATATGTGGCATGCATATACATGGGGCGTGCACAGGTCTGTCAGAGGACTCACCATGGTATCCTGTAGCGCCGAGCAGCAGTCTCGAGGCACTTCAGGAGGGCTTCGCGCCGTGACTTCATCGTTATCATCGTCCACTGTTGCCACTGCCAGGGCTGAGATGGCATCTTTGATCTTCCCTACAGCCTTTGAAAACTACAGAATAAGACACCGGTCCATTAGTGCAAAATACACAAGCCAATTAAGCATGTTCCTCCAATATTATGCAATCTCAGATGCAAACAGGTAACAACACCTATTTATATGCATAAACTAACTAAGATTTTCTAGCAAGATAGATGGCAGCACAGTTGACCTTGAAGGGCAGTAAGAAATTTCATCATCTTATCATTGGTCCGAGAATCAATATAGTGTAAAATTTCTGAGAAAAAGATGCATTTTTTAGAGACAAGATAGTGTACAAGAACAAGACACGGTCTGTAGATTAGCCAAAGTGAGATGGGTATGAGGTTACAACAGTAACATGATGACACACATTTGAGGTTACATTACTTCCCTCACATCTCATAGCTAATATATGACCATCACCGACGACCATAAACAGTGGTTTTAGCCCCAAGTCACCAGCTCACCAAAAACAGCAAGACAAGATGGCTTGGGGCTAAAACCAGTAATCAATCATCTACACGTATATATCTAGTCAATAAAATAACTACTACACAAGTGCATACAGTACTCAACATCTACTACAAGTGCATACAGTACTCAACATTCACTCAAAGTATGTTGTGCAGGATCACAGCATTCCATTTTCAATCAAAGTACAATAGTACATCACATTTTTGGATGATCACCAAAGGCAAAACTACTCCTGACTATGATCATCAACATCTACTACTGCTAACTACTCCATGTGCAATCCTACTTTGCACTAAAACTTCCTCACCCTCCATTCACCCTGTTCAAGCTAAATTAACAGTAAGTTAACAGCAAGTTAAATTACTGTGATGTGCAAAATTTAACAGCAAGTTAAATTACTCCTAATGCTACAGTAAGTTAAAACTACTCCTAATGCTACAGCAGTTAACAGCAAGTTAAATTACTGTGATGTGCAAAATTTAACAGTAAGTTAAAACTACTCCTAATGCTACAGCAGTTAACAGCAAGTTAAATTACTGTGATGTGCAAAATTTACAGTAAATACTCCACTGAATATTACTGAAACTTAACATAAGTTCACTAAGCTTTTTCAATTTCAGAATATACAAGTCAGAAAATAAGCTTGCAAGCAAGTTTATGTAAGTAATGCACACTGGAGTACAATACTTCTATGGATTTCTGCAAATAATTCATGATTTTCTAACTAATCCAAGATGTCCATTTAATTAACTGGAAAAGTAAGTTAAATCTTATTGAATCTTGTTAAATACTCCAAGCAAAATTACTCCACACATGTACAGTTCAATCTTGTTAAATACTCTAAGAAAAATTACTCCACACATGCACATGTCTCAAGGAACCAGCAGCGCTGCTTGCTCCCTTGGTCCGGCTCCTTGCTGTGCGGGATGACTGAGACTCGGATGCAGAGCGAGCTCCCTGCAAATGACATATTGTATCAATGCTTTGCAGCAACAAATATACATCAAATTCCCAGCATGTTCAGAAGTACATCAAATTTCTCAAGAATATTAGCATTACAAATTCAGTAATATATAAAGCAAGTTGTTGACTAGGGCTTCGGGCTTCTTCGAATGTCTTCAGCCCAGAACTCCTGTAAATGAGAGGAATAGTCACATGTTTATAGTCTTAATATAAGCAATATTTGCTAACAACAAAACAGAACAATTAATCTAAGAACCATGCAAGAACCTAGGTGTCCAAATCAGATTATGCAACATCGATTGACACTAAAGACATAAATAGTCACCAGATGGGCATCAAATCATCACAATAGTTTATCGACAGATGGTAAAAAAAGAACAGAATGTAGATGGCAGTGAGTTAAGCAAGCACCACAATAACAGAAACATGTTGTCAGTGGACTGGATGGTAACACAAACATCTACTCTGCCCTGCTGTAACAAACATGTACTTGACTCCTTACATACACCAGTGCAAGTGTTTTTCACATGTTACTACTTGATTCGACTTTATACATATAAATATACATGACAATAACCTTGCATAAAGAGGCGTCTAGTCTAGCATCAGACTAACTTACTGGTATAAAGAGACATGGATATTCATGGTAGTTGTACTAGAAAAAACTAACTGAACCAATGTCTCCATAGATATCATAGAATCGGAACAGATGAAGCTGACAACATAATATAACCAGAAGTCAATTGTAGCTACTCATATTTTGTGTGTCCAAGTAGGTACCGATGAAAGTCACAATATCCTGTAATTGTTGAATGACTCGTGGTACAGCTTGCATTGTTAAAATGCAATGAACCAGGATTTTAGTTACACATATGGTTAAAGAAACAAACTTAAGGATTTAGTTAGAATCTCATATCACCCATGATCCACTGATTTCGACTGGTATTATATCTTACAAATCGAACTGAAGAAGTTCATTTCTAGCCCAACTATAATCTCAGGCCAACTATTGTAAGATGCAGGGAGCAAAGAGCTCACCATGGCTGTCATGTAGCCGACGTGGAAGAGGCAGCATGTCCGTCCAAGCAGGATCAGCAGCACCAGCGGACGGGTCCGGGGTTGTCGCCGCTCCTCCTTGTGGATGCCGAGGTCGGAGACGCCGGATCCGTACGGGCATCCACCTCCCATCCTTGCAATTAAAACTTTATATGTGAGAATTCAATTTTATCAATCTCTGAACTCTAGTCTAGTCTGATTCCTGATTGGGGATATGAATCAGCAAAAGAAAATCAAGGGGCCCTGCCCTCCCACTTTCCTAGAACAAAATGAGTACATGAGCAGCAGCTATATAGGACTGATGATGCATGTACTACCTAGGAAAGAGCCACCAACAGTATGATCACTGGAAGACCGATCTCGATGCATTTCGAAACCTACATAGCACATTCATACCAAAAGGAGACCGAACTAGCAACTATAATCTATCTACGCAACGGTGGTGAGAGATGGAGATGCCAGTAGAAGGAACTAGCAACCATACCACATGCAAGGCCAAGACGGATAGCACTAACAACTGGTATGCATCAATGGGCATGCAGCACAAGATGGATATCTGCAAGTCTTTCTTCAGAAGAGGCATTGTAACTAGACTACTGCTTACTACTTAACCCAAAACTGAATCATGAAACAAATCTTACCATCCATGCACTGTAGGCAGGATCTTTCTCAGGCAGGTACGGTGGCCGTCTCTCTTTCAGCTGGATTTTCTTAGCCCACAGTCTGGTCGCTGAACAACCACTTCTTTAGCGTTTTCTTGTCACTGCAGGTGTGGAGGAAGTTCATCAACAGAAGAGTACCTAAGAAGAAGAATCATGCATCGGGAATCAATCAAATCAACACCAAATCGAATCAGGAAGAAGAATCGAGTGCTCACATAGGTAGTTGCAGTGCTCCTGCACCTCCTCGATGTCGTACTGCGTCAGCATCGCCCAGGTTCATCTTGTTGGCGTGGAACTGGTCTGCTCACGCCCAGGTGATGCTTGTACGCGGTTTGCACAGGAGGCAGGCCTGGATGCCCTCCTTCCACCGTGGTGAAGACCTCGCCTTCCACCATGGTGCCCAGGCCATCGGCGCAGATCTGGCACACGCCCCCGGGCCCATGCCTCCCAGACTTATGCACACAGCAGCGAGACACGGTCAAAACTGAGGCTCTGCTGTGGGGAGGAAGTGGACGGGATCGAGAGGAGCATGATGAGATCGGGAGGAAGGGGACGTCCTTCCTTATGATCTGGCTCACGAGCCCACTGCCGCTGTCGCGGGTCGTCGACGGTGGGGGTGACAGCGGATCGAGGTGGGAGGGAGGGGGAGGGGTGGATCTGGCTGCCGCCATGCCCATGGTCGTGCCATGCTGCTAGGTCTAGGTCATGAGCAAGGAGGGAGCGCGGATCCGACCGCGGACGTGGGAGAGAAGGGGAGGGGAGGGGTTGCCCGCGGCCGGGGTTGGGGGAGAGGACGGAGGACGGCGCCGGCGGCGGTTGGGTGGTTGGGGATCGAGTGGGTTGGGGGTGGCGGCTATGGGACGAGAGGGAGAGAGTGGATCGGGGAAGCTAGGGTTTGGGTGGGAGAGTGGATCGGGGGAGAGGAGTGGATCGGGGAAGCTAGGGTTTGGGTGAGAGGGTGAGGGGGTGAGGGCTGCCGTTGGATCCAGAAGCATCCGATGGTGGTTGATGCATGATCCGCGTGATATGCCTATGGACCAATCAGAGCGCACCAAACAGTTTGACGATTTTTTGACCATATGCCGTTTTGACCGCATTTTGAAAAGGGCATAATTTTTTTAAAAAAAATCAAAAAATTGGGAAACCTTCGCATTGTGTCATCATATGTGGCCAAGTTCCTAGGAAAAATAACAAACTTGTAATACGGCAATTATTTTAAAAAAGTGTTCTCAGAAACAAGCTATCATGTATGGAGATCAATGGCTTTCAAGCCAAATGATCAATCTTATGGCCACATTCATGGCATAGTTTGTTCAAATGATCTCATATTGTGCACAAGGGTGCATATTGGAATGGCAAACAATGTTGCCTAAGGAAGTTTTCATTTTCTTTGTACGAAAAAACGATTTTTCATTTTTCGAGTGCCCAAAAGGAGGTTTTTTTGTGAAGGACCTCCCAAATAATTGTTGCAAAATTGGACCAAATCATTTTTATAAAATACTAGTCCATATTTAATGCAAAATTGACCAAATGGTTGGGTGCAAAAAGTTTTGATCCACCTCTCGTGAAAAAGACAAATTTCCGCCGATTCAGCTGGAAGCGGGTCAAATTTGAACTGCAGCTGCCTCATAGTTTGCTATTTATTTTTTCCAAAAATCATTTCTAGGTACATAAGTATCTACTTAATCAGAGAAACACCAAAAAAATTCCAAGATTCAACCACTAGCTAGGAACGGTCATTCCCGCCGTTTTGACCGCATTTTGAAACGGGCATAAAAAATTCAAAAAAAATCAAAAAATGGGAAACCTTCGCATTGTGTCATCATATGTGGCCAAGTTCCTAGGAAAAATAACAAACTTGTAATACGGCAATTATTATAAAAAAGTGTTCTCAGAAACGAGCTATCATGTGTGGAGATCAATGGCTTTCAAGCCAAATGATCAATCTTATGGCCACATCCATGGCATAGTTTGTTCAAATGATCTCATATTGTGCACAAGAGTGCATATTGGAATGGCAAACAATGTTGTCTAAGGAAGTTTTCATTTTCGTTGGACGAAAAAACCATTTTCCATTTTTCGAGTGCCCGAAAGGAGGTTTTTTTGTGAAGGAACTACCAAATAATTGTTGCAAAATTGGACCAAATCATTTTTATAAAATACTAGGCCATATTTAATGCATAATTGACAAAATGGTTGGGTGTAAAAAAATTTGATCCACCTCTCGTGAAAAAGACAAATTTCCGCCGATTCAGTTGGAAGCGGGTCAAATTTGAACTGCAGCTGTCTCATAGTTTGCTATTTATTTTTGCCAAAAATCATTTATAGCTACATAAGGACCTATTTAATCAGAGAAACACCAAAAAAATTCCAAGATTCAACCACTAGCTAGGAACGGTCATTACCGCCGTTTTGACCGCATTTTGAAACGGGCATAAAAAATTCAAAAAAAATGAAAAAATTGGGAAACCTTCGCATTGTGTCATCATATGTGGCCAAGTTCCTAGGAAAAATAACAAACTTGTAATATGGCAATTATTATAAAAAGTGTTCTCAGAAACGAGCTATCATGTGTGGAGATCAATGGCTTTCAAGCCAAATGATCAATCTTATGGCCACATCCATGGCATAGTTTGTTCAAATGATCTCATATTGTGCACAAGAGTGTATATTGGAATGGCAAACAATGTTGTCTAAGGAAGTTTTCATTTTCGTTGGACGAAAAAACCATTTTCCATTTTTCGAGTGCCCGAAAGGAGGTTTTTGTGAAGGAACTACCAAATAATTGTTGCAAAATTGGACCAAATCATTTTTATAAAATACTAGGCCATATTTAATGCACAATTTACAAAATGGTTGGGTGTAAAAATTTTTGATCCACCTCTCGTGAAAAAGACAAATTTCCGCCGATTCAGTTGGAAGCGGGTCAAATTTGAACTGCAGCTACCTCATAGTTTGCTATTTATTTTTTCCAAAAATCATTTATAGTTACATAAGGACCTATTTAATCATAAATACATGGTTTGGTGGCGATACGTCGAGGTTTGGGCGGCGGCCGAGGGCCCCAACTCTAGAGCGCGTAAACTCGCATGCCCGCCGCGTGGTCACCGCGCGACCGTGACGTTGCCATGTGTTCTGCGCGGCCTAGGCATGTCTAGTGGGTTGGGCATTCCCAAGGTTGGTGCTAGGAAGAAAATTACAATATAATATTCTCACGAGGAGACCGATCGATGCTCAAACATGAATTAGCAGCCAAGTGTTTGATTAGCGGTACGGGAAATGCACATGGCCAATTGGTGTGAGTTTTGGCTGAGGATGATCATCTACTAAGAAGAATGTCTTAAAAAATTTTGAGCTCAAAAGGAGGATCCTAGGTGGTACTTGCTTTGCAAAGTACCACGCTGGACAAAAATATGAATGTTGAAGCTGGGCTCAAAATAATGAATGGATTGAGCTGAAATTTTGTGGAGGATGGTTATTTGGGCATAGGAAAGCATTGTAGAAAATTGATACCATTTGGACATGCGAAAGTAGTACTTCCTTCACAATGCTCTTCTGTGGACAGAAACTTGGGAAAACTAGTGAGAGAGATTGGATGAATGAAATGAGCTCAAAATTGGTGCAGGTAAGTTACTTAGGTATGGTCATGCGCTGGTAAATTTGCAGATCATTTGGGTAAGCCTAGCTAGTACTTACTTCACAAAGCTTCTCTCGAGGTAGAAACTTTGGAAATTTCCCGAGAAAGATTTACTAGGAAAATTGAGCTGAATATTATCATGTGGCAATGATTTGGGTATGGAAGAGTGCCCGAAAAGTTTGAGGGTAATAGGAGGGGTCTATATAACACTTGCTTTGCAACGTGCCAATTTGGCCATAAAATATAAATTGAACCTGGGCTCACATAGATGATTTGACTGAGCTGCAATTTGGAGGAGGGTGATAATTTGGGCATATGAAGGAACTGTATAAATTTCATGTCATTTAGAGATATAAAAAAGGTACTTCCTTCACAATGCTTCTAGGTGGACAAAAACTTTGGAAATTTGCCGAAGAAGATTTGCTAGGCAAATGGAGCTGAATTTTGTCATGCGGTAATGATTTGGACAGGAAAGAGTGCCCAAAAATTCCAAGGGCAATCAAGAATATATAAATAGCACTTCCTTCATAAAGTGTTGTTGTGAACAGAATAGGAAAATGAATATTGTTGAATTAGTTTTGAACTAGGAAAGGAAGGATTTTTACATATTTGATGAAGATATGCCCCCAAAGAATTTATGAGATTTTTTTGGGAATTTTGGGAATGATAGAAATATAGGTTGCTTCACAACCTAGGGCAAAAACTGCCACATGGACATGACACATAGGCAAAACTGATGAGATGGCGCCTAGTCATCACAACCCACCACAATCTACAAGGCTATGACCATCTATATTGGTCATTAACAACTAGAAATAAGGCAGCGGACTAGCACTGTTTGCTTTGTGACCATTTCGTGTAAGGAAATTACGACCTTTCTGACCAAAATGGTCGCAATGGTTTAGGGTTTGGAGCCCCCTGAACAGCTTTTGACCAATTGGTCTAAAATGGTCATAAATTTATGACCAATTCTTCGAGGATCACTGACAGAAGGTCATAAGTTGACATATTTCTTGTAGTGTACGTTCACATACAACGGGTGTAAGACAGTTTTACACATGCAAAACACTTAGGGTTAACTTGACGAGCCTAGCATGTACAGACATGGCCTCGGAACACAGAGACCGAAAGGTCGAACATGAGTCGTATGGAAGATACGATCAACATGAAGATGTTCACCGACGATGACTTGTCCGTCTCACGTGATGATCGGACACGGCCTAGTCGACTCGGATCGTGTAACACTTAGATGACTAGAGGGATGTCTAATCTGAGTGGGAGTTCATTAATAATTTGATTAGATGAACTTATTTATCATGAACTTAGTCTAAATCCTTTGCAAATATGTCTTGTAGATCAAATGGCCAACGTAGTCCTCAACTTCAACGCGTTCCTAGAGAAAACCAAGCTGAAAGACGATGGCAGCAACTATACGGACTGGGTCCGGAACCTGAGGATCATCCTCATAGCTGCCAAGAAAGATTATGTCCTACAAGCACCGCTTGGTGATCCACCCGTCCCACAGAACCAAGACGTTATGAACGCTTGGCAGACACGTGTTGATGACTACTCCCTCGTTCAGTGCGGCATGCTTTACAGCCTAGAGCCGGGGCTCCAAAAGCGTTTTGAGAGACATGGAGCATATGAGATGTTTGAAGAGCTGAAAATGGTTTTCCAAGCTCATGCCCGGATCGAGAGATATGAAGTCTCCGACAAATTCTTCAGCTGTAAGATGGAGGAAAATAGTTCTGTCAGTGAGCACATACTCACTATGTCTGGGTTACATAACCGCTTGACTCAGCTGGGAGTTAATCTCCCGGATGACGCGGTCATTGACAGAATCCTCCAGTCGCTTCCACCAAGCTACAAGAGCTTTGTGATGAACTTCAATATGCAGGGGATGGAAAAGACCATTCCTGAAGTATTTGCTATGCTGAAATCAGCAGAGGTAGAAGTCAAGAAGGAACATCAAGTGTTGATGGTCAATAAAACCACTAAGTTCAAGAAGGGCAAGGGTAAAAAGAACTCCAAGAAGGACGGCAAGGAAGTTGCCGCGCCTGGCAAGAAAGCTGCCGGGAAGAAGTCAAAGAATGGACCCAAGCCCGAGACTGAGTGCTTTTATTGCAAAGGGAAGGGTCACTGGAAGCGGAATTGCCCCAAATACTTAGCGGACAAGAAGGCCGGCAACACCAAAGGTATATTTGATATACATGTAATTGATGTGTACCTTACCAGTACTCGTAGTAACTCCTGGGTATTTGATACCGGTGCCGTTGCTCATATTTGTAACTCACAGCAGGAGCTGCGGAATAAACGGAGACTGGCAAAGGACGAGGTGACGATGCGCGTCGGGAATGGTTCCAAGGTCGATGTGATCGCCGTCGGCACGCTACCTCTACATTTACCTACAGGATTAGTTATAAACCTCAATAATTGTTATTTAGTGCCAAGTTTGAGCATGAACATTGTATCAGGATCTCGTTTAATACGAGATGGCTACTCATTTAAATCTGAGAATAATGGTTGTTCTATTTATGTGAGAGATATGTTTTATGGTCATGCTCCGATGGTCAATGGTTTATTCTTAATGAATCTCGAACGTAATATTACACATATTCATAGTGTAAATACCAAAAGATGTAAGGTTGATAATGATAGTCCCACATACTTGTGGCACTGCCGCCTTGGTCACATAGGTGTCAAACGCATGAAGAAGCTCCATGCTGATGGACTTTTAGAGTCTCTTGATTATAAATCATTTGACACGTGCGAACCATGCCTCATGGGTAAAATGACCAAGACTCCATTCTCAGGAACAATGGAGCGAGCAACCAACTTATTGGAAATCATACATACTGATGTGTGCAGTCCAATGAGTGTTGAGGCTCGCGGTGGCTATCGTTATGTTCTCACCCTCACTGATGACTTGAGTAGATATGGGTATATATACTTAATGAAACACAAGTCTGAAACCTTCGAAAAGTTCAAGGAATTTCAGAGTGAGGTTGAGAATCAACATGACAGGAAAATCAAGTTTCTACGATCAGATCGTGGAGGAGAATACTTGAGTCACGAATTTGGCACACACTTAAAGAAAATGTGGAATCGTTTCACAACTCACGCCGCCTGGAACACCTCAGCGTAACGGTGTGTCCGAACATCGTAATTGCACTCTATTGGACATGGTGCGGTCTATGATGTCTCTTACCGATTTACCGCTATCTTTTTGGGGCTATGCTTTAGAGACTGCCGCATTCACCTTAAATAGGGCTCCGTCGAAATCCGTTGAGACGACACCGTATGAATTATGGTTTGGGAAGAAACCTAAGCTGTCGTTTCTAAAAGTTTGGGGATGCGATGCTTATGTCAAGAAACTTCAACCTGAAAAGCTTGAACCCAAGTCGGAAAAATGCGTCTTCATAGGATACCCTAAAGAAACTATTGGGTATACCTTCTACCTCAGATCCGAAGGCAAGATCTTTGTTGCCAAGAATGGATCCTTTCTGGAGAAAGAGTTTCTCTCGAAAGAAGTAAGTGGGAGGAAAGTAGAACTTGATGAAGTATTACCTCTTGAGTCGGAAAATGGCGCAACTCAAGAAAATGTTCCTGAGGTGCCTGCACCGACTAGAGAGGAAGTTAATGATAATGATCAAGATACTTCTGATCAAGCTCCTACTGAAATTCGAAGGTCCACAAGGACACGTTCCGCACCAGAGTGGTACGGCAACCCTGTCTTGGAAATCATGTTGTTAGACAACGGTGAACCTTCGAACTATGAAGAAGCGATGGCGGGCCCGGATTCCGACAAATGGCTAGAAGCCATGAAATCCGAGATAGGATCCATGTATGAAAACGAAGTATGGACTTTGACTGACTTGCCCGTTGAACGGCGAGCCATAGAAAATAAATGGATCTTTAAGAAGAAGACAGACGCGGATGGTAATGTGACCATCTATAAAGCTCGGCTTGTCGCTCGGGGTTATCGACAAGTTCAAGGGGTTGACTACGATGAGACTTTCTCACCGGTAGCGAAGCTAAAGTCCGTCCGAATCATGTTAGCAATTGCCGCATTCTACGATTATGAGATATGGCAAATGGACGTCAAAACGACATTCCTTAATGGTTTCCTTAAGGAAGAATTGAATATGATGCAACCGGAAGGTTTTGTCGATCCTAAGAATGCTGACAAGGTGTGCAAGCTCCAACGCTCGATTTATGGGCTGGTGCAAGCATCTCGGAGTTGGAACATTCGCTTTGATCAAAGCGTTTGGGTTTACGCAGACTTATGGAGAAGCCTGCGTTTACAAGAAAGTGAGTGGGAGCTCTGTAGCATTTCTCATATTATATGTAGATGACATACTTTTGATGGGAAATGATATAGAACTCTTGGACAGCATCAAGGCCTACTTGAATAAGAGTTTTTCAATGAAGGACCTTGGAGAAGCTGCTTATATATTAGGAATCAAGATCTATAGAGATAGATCAAGACGCCTCATAGGTCTTTCACAAAGCACATACCTTGATAAGATATTGAAGAAGTTCAATATGGATCAATCTAAGAAGGGGTTCTTGCCTGTGTTACAAGGTGTGAAATTGAGCTCAGCTCAATGTCCGACCACGGCAGAAGATATAGAAGAGATGAGTGTCATCCCCTATGCCTCAGCCATAGGTTCTATTATGTATGCCATGCTGTGTACCAGACCTGATGTAAACCTTGCCGTAAGTTTGGTAGGAAGGTACCAAAGTAATCCCGGCAAGGAACACTGGACAGCGGTCAAGAATATCCTGAAGTACCTGAAAAGGACTAAGGAAATGTTTCTCGTTGATGGAGGTGACGAAGAGCTCGTCGTAAAGGGTTACGTCGACGCTAGCTTCGACACAGATCTGGATGACTCTAAATCACAGACCGGATACGTGTATATTTTGAATGGTGGGGCAGTAAGCTGGTGCAGTTGCAAGCAGAGCGTCGTGGCGGGATCTACATGTGAAGCGGAGTACATGGCAGCCTCGGAGGCAGCACATGAAGCAATTTGGGTGAAGGAGTTCATCACCGACCTAGGAGTCATACCCAATGCGTCGGGGCCAATCAAACTCTTCTGTGACAACACTGGAGCTATTGCACTTGCCAAGGAGCCCAGGTTTCACAAGAAGACGAGGCACATCAAGCGTCGCTTCAACTCCATTCGTGAAAATGTTCAAGATGGAGACATAGAGATTTGTAAAGTACATACGGACCTGAATGTAGCGGATCCGTTGACTAAACCTCTCCCTAGAGCAAAACATGATCAACACCAGAATTCCATGGGTGTTCGATTCATCACAATGTAACTAGATTATTGACTCTAGTGCAAGTGGGAGACTGTTGGAAATATGCCCTAGAGGCAATAATAAAAGCATTATTATTATATTTCCTTGTTCATGATAATTGTCTTTATTCATGCTATAATTGTGTTATCCGGAAATCGTAATACATGTGTGAATAACAGACACCAACATGTCCCTAGTAAGCCTCTAGATGACTAGCTCGTTGATCAACAGATACTCATGGTTTCCTGACTATGGACATTGGATGTCATTGATAACGAGATCACATCATTAGGAGAATGATGTGATGGACAAGACCCAATCCTAAACATAGCTTAAAGATCGTATAGTTCGTTTGCTAGAGTTTTCCAATGTCAAGTATCCTTTCCTTAGACCATGAGATCGTGTAACTCCCGGATACCGTAGGAGTGCTTTGGGTGTACCAAATGTCACAACGTAACTGGGTGACTATAAAGGTATACTACGGGTATCTCCGAAAGTGTCTGTTGGGTTGACACGGATCAAGACTGGGATTTGTCACTCCGTATGACGGAGAGGTATCACTGGGCCCACTCAGTAATGCATCATCATTATGAGTTCAGAGTGACCAAGTGTCTGGTCACGGGATCATGCATTACGGTACGAGTAAAGTGACTTGCCGGTAACGAGATTGAACGAGGTATTGGGATACCGACGATCGAATCTCGGGCAAGTAACATACCGATTGACAAAGGGAATTGCATACGGGGTTGCTTGAATCCTCGACATCGTGGTTCATCCGATGAGATCATCGTGGAGTATGTGGGAGCCAACATGGGTATCCAGATCCCGCTGTTGGTTATTGACCGGAGAGTCGTCTCGGTCATGTCTACATATCTCCCGAACCCGTAGGGTCTACACACTTAAGGCTCGGTGACGCTAGGGTTGTAGGGATATGTATATGCAGTAACCCGAATGTTGTTCGGAGTCCCGGATGAGATCCTGAACGTCACGAGGAGTTCCGGAATGGTCCGAAGGTAAAGATTTATATATGGGAAGTCCTGTTTCGGCCATCGGGACAAGTTTCGGGGTCATCGGTATTGTACCGGGACCACCGGAAGGGTCCCGGGGGTCCACCGGGTGGGGCCACCTGTCCCGGGGGGCCACATGGGCTGTAGGGGGTGTGCCTTGGCCTACATGGCCAAGGGCACCAGCCCCAAGAGGCCCATGCGCCTAGGGTTTCAAAGGGGAAGAGTCCTAGGAGGGGAAGGCACCTCCTAGGTGCCTTGGGGGGGAGGGAAACCTCCCTTGGCCGCCGCCCCACCCTAGGAGATTGGATCTCCTAGGGCCGGCGCCCCTCCCTTGGCCCTCCTATATATAGTGGGGGAAGGAGGGCTTTTCACCCACGCCTTTGGTTGCCTCCTTCTCCCTCTTCAACACCTCCTCCTCCTCCATAGTGCTTGGCGAAGCCCTGGCGGAGTACTGCAGCTCCATCACCACCACGCCGTCGTGCTGCTGCTGGAGCCATCTTCCTCAACCTCTCCTTCCCTCTTGCTGGATCAAGAAGAAGGAGACGTTACGCTGACCGTACGTGTGTTGAACGCGGAGGTGACGTCCGTTCGGTGCTAGGATCTCCGGTGATTTGGATCACGTCGTGTACGACTACTTCATCCCCGTTCTTTGAACGCTTCCGCTCGCGATCTACAAAGGTATGTAGATGCATCCGATTACTCGTTGCTAGATGAACTCATAGATGGATCTTGGTGAAACCGTAGGAAAATTTTTGTTTTCTACAACGTTCCCCAACAGTGGTATCAGAGCCAGGTTGAACACAGTCATAACGTACCGGGGGAAGCAATGAGATATGGGCCTCATAGCAACAACAAATTAGGATAGCTCTGATACCATTGTTGGGGAACGTAGCAGAAATTCAAAATTTTCCTACGTGTCACCAAGATCTATCTATGGAGTCATCTAGCAACGAGGGAGGAGTGGATCTACATACCCTTGTAGATCACGCGCGGAAGCGTTCAAGAGAACGGGGTTGATGGAGTCGTACTCGTCGTGATCCAAATCACCGATGATCCTAGCGCCGAACGGACGGCACCTCTGCGTTCAACACACGTATAGCCCGGTGACGTCTCCCATGACTTGATCCAGCAAGGAGAGAGGGAGAGGTTGAGGAAGTCTCCATCCAGCAGCAGCACAACGGCGTGGTGGTGATGGAGGAGCGTGGCTATCCTGCAGGGCTTCGCCAAGCACCGCGGGAGAGGAGGAAGGAGAGATGCAGGGCTGCGTCATATAGAGGAGAGGAACTCATCTCGTCTCTTGTGCAGCCCCAAAACCTCCACTATATATAGGGGCAAGGGGGAGGGGGACGCGCCCTAGGGTTTCCCCTAGGGGGGCGGCGGCCAGGGCAGATGGGATCTCCCCCTTGGGTGACTTGGCCCCCAAGCCAGGAGGTGGGAACCCTAGATGGGGCGCCCCAAACCCCCTGGTCACGTGGGATTAGGTGAGGGGGGCGCACAGCCCCTTAGTTGGCTGGTTTGCCCCCTTCCCTTGGCCCATGAAGCCCCCCAACACTTGTCGGGGCTCCCGAAACACCTTTCGGTCATGCTGGTCATCACCCGGTACCTCCGGAACACTCCCGGACTCCAAAATCCTTCATCCAATATATCAATCTTTACCTCCGGACCATTCCGGAACTCCTCGTGACATCCGGGATCTCATCCGGGACTCCAAACAACATTCGGTAACCACATACAAGCTTCCTTTATAACCCTAGCGTCACCGAACCTTAAGTGTGCAGACCCTACGGGTTCGGGAGACATGCAGACATGACCAAGACGTTCTCCGGTCAATAACCAACAGCGGGATCTGGATACCCATGTTGGCTCCCACATGTTCCACGATGATCTCATCGGATGAACCACGATGTCGAGGACTTAATCAATCCCGTATACAATTCCCTTTGTCTAGCGGCATTGTACTTGCCCGAGATTCGATCGTCGGTATCCCAATACCTTGTTCAATCTTGTTACCGGCAAGTCTCTTTACTCGTTCCGTAACACATCATCCCGTGATCAACTCCTTGATCACATTGTGCACATTATGATGATGTCCTACCGAGTGGGCCCAGAGATACCTCTCCGGCACACGGAGTGACAAATCCCAGTCTCGATTCATGCCAACCCAACAGACACTTTCGGAGATACCCGTAGTGTACCTTTATAACCACCCAGTTACGTTGTGACGTTTGGTACACCCAAAGCACTCCTACGGTATCCGGGAGTTGCACAATCTCATGGTCTAAGGAAATGATACTTGACATTAGAAAAGCTTTAGCATACGAACTACACGATCTTTGTGCTAGGCTTAGGATTGGGTCTTGTCCATCACATCATACTCCTAATGATGCGATCCCGTTATCAACGACATCCAATGTCCATGGTCAGGAAACCGTAACCATCTATTGATCAACGAGCTAGTCAACTAGAGGCTTACTAGGGACATGGTGTTGTCTATGTATCCACACATGTATCTGAGTTTCCTATCAATACAATACTAGCATGGATAATAAACGATTATCATGAACAAGGAAATATAATAATAACTAATTTATTATTGCCTCTAGGGCATATTTCCAACAGTCTCCCACTTGCACTAGAGTCAATAATCTAGTTCACATCGCCATGTGATTAACACTCACAGGTCACATCGCCATGTGACCAACATCCAAAGAGTTTACTAGAGTCAATAATCTAGTTCACATCACTATGTGATTAACACTCAATGAGTTCTGGGTTTGATCATGTTGCTTGTGAGAGAGGTTTTAGTCAACGGGTCTGAACCTTTCAGATCCGTGTGTGCTTTACAAATCTCTATGTCATCTCCTAGATGTAGCTACCACGCTTATTTGGAGCCATTCCAAATAACTGTTCTACTTGGAGCTATTCTAAATTGTTGCTCCATTATACGTATCCGGTATCTCTACTCAGAGCTATCCGGATAGGTGTTAAGCTTGCATCGACGTAACCCTTTACGACGAACTCTTTTACCACTTCCATAATCGAGAAAATTCCTTAGTCCACTAGTTACTAAGGATAACTTTGACCGCTGTCCTGTGATCCATTCTTGGATCACTCTTGTACCCCTTGACTGACTCATGGCAAGGCACACTTCAGGTGCGGTACACAGCATAGCATACTGTAGAGCCTACGTCTTAAGCATAGGGGACGACCTTCGTCTTTTCTCTCTATTCTGCCGTGGTCGAGCTTTAAGTCTTAACTTCATACCTTATAACTCAGGCAAGAACTCCTTCTTTGACTGATCCATCTTGAACACCTTCAAGATCATGTCAAGGTATGTGCTCATTTGAAAGTACCATTAAGCGTTTTGATCTATCCTTATAGATCTTGATGCTCAATGTTCAAGTAGCTTAATCCAGGCTTTCCATTGAAAAACACTTTCCAAATAACCCTATATGCTTTCCAGAAATTCTACGTCATTTCTGATCAACAATATGTCAACAACATATACTCATCAGAAATTCTATAGTGCTCCCACTCACTTCTTTGGAAATACAAGTTTCTCATAAACTTTGTATAAAACCCAAAATCTTTGATCATCTCATCAAAGCATACATTCCAACTCCGAGATGCTTACTCCAGTCCCTAGAAGGATTGCTGGAGCTTTGCATACTTATTAGCATCTTTCAGGATTGACAAAACCTTCCGGTTTGTATCACATACAACCTTTCCTCAAAAAACGTCGAGGAAACAATGTTTTGACATCCTATCTGCAAGATTTCATAAATAATGCAGTAATCGCTAATATAATTCCAACAGACTCTTAGCATCGCTACGAGTGAGAAAGTCTCATCGTAGTCAACTCCTTGAACTTGTCGGAAAACATCTTAACGACAAGTCGAGCTTTCTTAATGGTGATACTTGCCATCATTGTCCGTCTTCCTTTAAAAAAATCCATCTGTACTTCAACAGCCTTACGACCATCGAGCCGTTCTGCCAAAGTCTACACTTTGTTTTCATACATGGATCCTCTCTCGGATTTTATGGCCTCGAGCCATTTATCGGAATCCGGGCCCACCATCGCTTCTTCATAGCTCGTAGGTTCATTGTTGTCTAGCAACATGACTTCCAAGACAGGATTACGTACCACTCTGAAGTAGTACGCATCCTAGTCATCCCACGAGGTTTGGTAGTGACTTGATCTGAAGTTTCATGATCACTATCATAAGCTTCCACTTCAATTGGTGTAGGTGCCACAGGAACAACTCATGTGCCCTGTCACACACTAGTTGAAGAGACGGTTCAATAACCTCATCAAGTCTCCACCATCCTCCCACTCAATTCTTCCGAGAGAAACTTTTCCTCGAGAAAGAACCCGATTCTAGAAAGAATCCCTTATTGCTTTTGGATCTGAGACAGGAGGTATACCCAACTTTTTTGGGTGTCCTATGAAGATGTATTTATCCGCTTTGGGTTCGAGCTTATCGGCCTGAAACTTTTTCACATAAGCGTCGCAGCCCCAAACTTTTAAGAAATGACAGCTTAGGTTTCCCTAAACCATAGTTCATACGGTGTCATCTCATCGGAATTATGTGGTGCCCTATTTAAAGTGAATGTGGTTGTCTTTAATGCCTAACCCATAAACTATCGCGGATATTCGATAAGAGACATCATGGTATGCATCATATCCAATAGGGTGCAGTTATGATGTTCGGACATCACACTACGGTGTTCCAGGCTGTATTAGTTGTGAAACAATTTCCACAATGTCTTAATTCTGTGCCAAACTCGTAATTCAGATATTCATCTCTATGATCATATCATAGATCTTTTATCCTCTTGTCACGACGATCTTTCAACTTCACCCTGAAATTACTTGAACCTTTCAATAATTCAGACTCGTGATTCATCAAGTAAATATACTCAACATCTACTCAAACCATCTGTGAAGTAAGAACATAACGATATCCACTACACGCCTCAGCACTCATTGGACTGCACACATCAAAATGTATTACTTCCAACAAGTTGCTTTCTAGTTACATTTTACTGAAAACGAGGCTTTCAGTCATCTTGCCCATGTGGTATGATTTGCATGTCTCAAGTGATTCAAAATCAAGTGAGTCCAACTCAAACCTTTCAAAAACGAGTGAGCCCAAAGATCCATCAACATGGAGCTTCTTCATGCGTTTTATACCGATATGACTTAAGTGGCAGTGCCACAAGTAGGTGGTACTATCATTACTATATTTTGGCATGAACATGTGTATCACTACGATCGAGATTCAATAAACCATTCATTTTAGGTGCAAGACCATTGAAGGTATTATTCAAATAAACAGAGTAACCATTATTCTCCTTAAATGAATAACCGTATTGCGATAGACATAATCCAGTCATGTCTATGCTCAACGCAAACACCAAATAACAATTATTTAGGTTTTAATACCAATCTCGATGGTAGAGGGAGCGTACGATATTTGATCAACCTTGGAAATACTTCCAACACATATCGTCATCTCACCTTTAGCTAGTCTCCGTTTATTCCGTAGCTTTTATTTCGAGTTACTAACACTTAGCAACCGAACCGGTATCTAATACCCTGGTGCTACTAGGAGTACTAGTAAAGTACACATCAACACAATGTATATCCAATATACTTCTATCGACCTTGCCAGCCTTCTTATCTACCAAGTATCTAGGGTAATTCTGCTCCAGTGGCTGTTCCTCTTATTACAGAAGCACTTAGTCTCGGGTTTGGGTTCAACCTTGGGTTTCTTCACTAGAGCAGCAGCTGAATTGCCGTTTCATGAAGTATCCCTTCTTGCCCTTGCCCTTCTTGAAACTAGTGGTTTCACCAACCATCAACAATTGATGCTCCTTCTTGATTTCTACTTTTGTGGTGTCAAACATCGCGAATATCTCAAGGATCATCATATATGTCCCTGATGTATTATAGTTCATCACGAAGCTCTAGCAGCTTGGTGGCAATGACTTTGGAGAAACATCACTAACTCATCTGGAAGATCAACTCCCACTTGATTCAAATGATTGTTGTACTCAGACAGTCTGAGCACGAGCTCAACAATTGAGCTTTTCTCCCTTAGTTTGCAGGCTAAGAAAATCGTCGGAGGTCTTATACCTCTTGACGTGGGCACGAGCCTGAAATCCCAATTTCAGCCCACGAAACATCTCATATGTTTTGCGACGTTTCAAAAACGTCTTCGGTGCCTCAATTCTAAACCGTTTAACTGAACTATCACGTAGTTATCAAAATGTGTATGTCAGATGTTCGCAACATCCACAGACGACGTTCGAGGTTCACCACACTGAGCGGTGCATTAAGGACATAAGCCTTCTATGAAGCAATGAGGACATCCTCAGTTTACGGACCTAGTCCGCATAATTGCTACTATCAACTTTCAACTAAATTTTCTCTAGGAACATATCTAAACAGTAGAACTGAAGCGCGAGCTACGACATAATTTGCGAAGACCTTTTGACTATGTTCAGGATAATCAAGTTCATCTTATGAACTCCCACTCAGATAGACATCCCTCTAGTCATCTAAGTGATTACATGATCCGAGTCAACTAGGCCGTGTCCGATCATCACGTGAGACGGACTAGTCACATCGGTGAACATCTTCATGTTGATCGTATCTACCATACGACTCATGCTCGACCTTTCGGTCTTCTGTGTTCCGAGGCCATGTCTGTACACATGCTAGGCTCGTCAAGTCAACCTAAGTGTTTCGCGTGTGTAAATCTGTCTTACACCCGTTGTATGTGAACGTTAGAATCTAACACCCGATCATCACGTGGTGCTTCGAAACAACGAACTGTCGCAACGGTGCACAGTTAGGGGGAACACTTTCTTGAAATTATTATGAGGGATCAACTTATTTACTACTGTCGTTCTAAGTAAACAAGATGCATAAACATGATAAACATCACATGCAATCAAATAGTGACATGATATGGCCATCATCATATAGCTCCTTTGATCTCCATCTTGGGGCTCCATGATCATCATTGTCACCGGCATGACACCATGATCTCCATCATCATGATCTCTATCATCGTGTCTTCATGAAGTTGTCACGTCATCTATTACTTCTACTACTACAGCTAACGGTTAGCAATAAAGTAAAGTAATTACATGACGTTTATGTTGACACGCAGGTCATAAATAAATTAAGACAACTCCTATGGCTCCTGCCGGTTGTCATACTCATCGACATGCAAGTCGTGATTCCTATTACAAGAACATGATCAATCTCATACATCACATATATCATTCATCACATCCTTTTGGCCATATCACATCACATAGCATACCCTGCAAAAACAAGTTAGACGTCCTCTAATTGTTGTTTGCATGTTTTACGTGGCTGCTATGGGTTTCTAGCAAGAACGTTTCTTACCTACGCAAAAACCACAACGTGATATGCCAATTGCTATTTACCCTTCATAAGGACCCTTTTCATCGAATCCGATCCGACTAAAGTGAGAGAGACAGACACCCGCTAGCCACCTTATGCAACTAGTGCATGTCAGTCGGTGGAACCAGTCTCACGTAAGAGTACATGTAAGGTCGGTCCGGGCCGCTTCGTACCACGATGCCGCCGAATCAAGATAAGACTAGTAACGGCAAGCATATTGAACAAAATCAACGCCCACAACTACTTTGTGTTCTACTCGTGCATAGAAACTACGCATAGACCTAGCTCATGATGCCACTGTTGGGGAACGTAGCATAAATTCAAAATTTTCCTACGTGTCACCAAGATCTATCTATGGAGAGACTAGCAATGAGGGGAAGGAGAGTGCATCTACATACCCTTGTAGATCGCTAAGCGGAAGCGTTCAAGAGAACGGGGTTGATGGAGTCGTACTCGTCGTGATCCAAATCACCGATGATCCTAGTGCCGAACGGACGGCACCTCCGCGTTCAACACACGTACAGCCCGGTGACGTCTCCCACGCCTTGATCCAGCAAGGAGAGAGGGAGAGGTTGAGGAAGACTCCATCCAGCAGCAGCACAACGGCGTGGTGGATTGGAGGAGTGTGGCAATCCTGCAGGGCTTTGCCAAGCACCCGCGAGATATGAGAGAAAGAGAGGAGCTGCACCAACAGGCAGAGAATCAGATTCGTGTATTGGGCAGCCCCTAGGCCTCATATATATAGGGAAGGGAGAGGGTGCGCCCCTCTAGGGTTCCACCCCTAGAGGGCGCAGCCCCAAAACCCATTCTATGGGTGGCGGCCACAAGGGGGGAGGAGAGGGAGGCGCAGGGAGTATGGGCCTTAGGGCCCATCTGCCCTTAGGGTTTGCCCCCTCTCCCCTTCTAGGCGCATGGGCCTTAGTGGGAGGCGCCCCAGCCCACCTAGGGGCTGGTTCCTTCTCTCACATTGGCCCATGTATGCCTCTGGGGCCCATGGCCCCCCCGGTGGACCCCCGGACCCCTCCGGTGGTCCCGGTACATTACCGATAAACCCCGAAACCTTTCCGGTGACCAAAACAGGACTTCCCATATATAAATCTTTACCTCCGGACCATTCCGGAACTCCTCGTGACATCCGGGATCTCATCCGGGACTCCGAACAACATTCGGTAACCACATACAAACTTCCTTTATAACCCTAGCGTCATCGAACCTTAAGTGTGTAGACCCTACGGGTTCGGGAGACATGCAGACATGACCGAGACGTTCTCTGGTCAATAACCAACAGCGGGATCTGGATACCCATGTTGGCTCCCACATGTTCCACGATGATCTCATCGGATGAACCACGATGTCAAGGACTTAATCAATCCCGTATACAATTCCCTTTGTCCATCGGTACGATACTTGCCCGAGATTCGATCGTCGGTATCCCGATACCTTGTTCAATCTCGTTACCGGCAAGTCTCTTTACTCGTTCCATAACACATCATCCCGTGATCAACTCCTTGATCACATTGTGCACATTATGATGATGTCCTACCGAGTGGGCCCAGAGATACCTCTCCGTCACACGGAGTGACAAATCCCATTCTCGATTCGTGCCAACCCAACAGACACTTTCGGAGATACCCGTAGTGTACCTTTATAGCCACCTAGTTACGTTGTGACGTTTGGCACACCCAAAGCACTCCTACGGTATCCGGGAGTTGCACAATCTCATGGTCTAAGGAAATGATACTTGACATTAGAAAAGCTTTAGCATACGAACTACACGATCTAGTGCTATGCTTAGGATTGGGTCTTGTCCATCACATCATTCTCCTAATGATGTGATCCCGTTATCAACGACATCCAATGTCCATGGTCAGGAAACCATAACCATCTATTGATCAACGAGCTAGTCAACTAGAGGCTTACTAGGGACAGGTGTTGTCTATGTATCCACACATGTATCTGAGTTTCCTATCAATACAATTATAGCATGGATAATAAACGATTATCATGAACAAGGAAATATAATAATAACCAATTTATATTGCCTCTAGGGCATATTTCCAACAGCAACAGTCTCCCACTTGCACTAGAGTCAATAATCTAGTTCACATCGCCATGTGATTAGCACTCACAGGTCACATCGCCATGTAACCAACATCCAAAGAGTTTACTAGAGTCAATAATCTAGTTCACATCACTATGTGATTAACACTCAATGAGTTCTGGGTTTGATCATGTTGCTTGTGAGAGAGGTTTTAGTCAACGGGTCTGAACCTTTCAGATCCGTGTGTGCTTTACAAATCTCTATGTCATCTCCTAGATGTAGCTACCACGTTCTATTTGGAGCTATTCCAAATAACTGTTCTACTTGGAGCTATTCTAAATTGTGGCTCCATTATACGTATCCGGTATCTCTACTCAGAGCTATTCGGATAGGTGTTAAGCTTGCATCGACGTAACCCTTTACGACGAACTCTTTTACCACCTCAATAATCGAGAAAATTCCTTAGTCCACTAGTTACTAAGGATAACTTTGACCGCTGTCCTGTGATCCATTCTTGGATCACTCTTGTACCCCTTGACTGACTCATGGCAAGGCACACTTCAGGTGCGGTGCACAGCATAGCATACTGTAGAGCCTACGTCTTAAGCATAGGGGACGACCTTCGTCCTTTCTCTCTATTCTACTGCCGTGGTCGAGCTTTAAGTCTTAACTTCATACCTTACAACTCAGGCAAGAACTCCTTCTTTGACTGATCCATCTTCAACACCTTCAAGATCATGTCAAGGTATGTGCTCATTTGAAAGTACCATTAAGCGTTTTGATCTATCCTTATAGATCTTGATGCTCAATGTTCAAATAGCTTAATCCAGGCTTTCCATTGAAAAACACTTTCCAAATAACCCTATATGCTTTCCAGAAATTCTACGTCATTTCTGATCAACAATATGTCAACAACATATACTCATCAGAAATTCTATAGTGCTCCCACTCACATCTTTGGAAATACAAGTTTCTCATAAACTTTGTATAAACCCAAAATCTTTGATCATCTCATCAAAGCATACATTCCAACTCCGAGATGCTTACTCCAGTCCTTAGAAGGATTGCTGGAGCTTTGCATACTTATTAGCATCTTTCAGGATTGACAAAACCTTCCGGTTGTATCACATACAACCTTTCCTCAAGTTAAACGTCGAGGAAACAATGTTTTGACATCTTATCTGCAAGATTTCATAAATAATGCAGTAATTGCTAATATAATTCCAACAGACTCTTATCATCGCTATGAGTGAGAAAGTCTCATCGTAGTCAACTCCTTGAACTTGTCGGAAGACATCTTAACGACAAGTCGAGCTTTCTTAATGGTGACATTTACCATCATTGTCCGTCTTCCTTTTAAAATCCATCTGCACCCAACAGCCTTACGACTATCAAGTAGTTCTGCCAAAGTCTACACTTTGTTTTCATACATGGATCCTCTCTCGGATTTTATGGACTCGAGCCATTTATCGGAATCCGGGCCCACCATCGCTTCTCCATAGCTCGTAGGTTCATTGTTGTCTAGCAACATGACTTCCAAGACAGGATTACGTACCACTCTGAAGTAGTACACATCCTGTCATCACACGAGGTTTGGCAGTGACTTGATCTGAAGTTTCATGATCACTATCATAAGCTTCCACTTCAATTGGTGTAGGTGCCACAGGAACAACTTCCTGTGCCCTGCCACACACTAGTTGAAGAGACGGTTCAATAACCTCATCAAGTCTCCACCATCCTCCCACTCAATTCTTTTGAGAGAAACTTTTCCTCGAGAAAGGACCCAATTCTAGAAACAATCCCTTATTGCTTTTGGATCTGAGACAGGAGGTATACCCAACTGTTTTGGGTGTCCTATGAAGATGCATTTATCCGCTTTGGGTTCGAGCTTATCAGCCTG
>NC_053022.1:575029170-575141268 GCF_003073215.2 Triticum urartu | reverse complement strand
GCTATGAACCTCTTTGTCTTTGAGCTAAGGTAGTTGTTGCATTTTGAACCTGTGAACCTGGGAGCTGAGCTGAGAGCTGTTGCATTTTGTTGCATTTTGCTGTTTAAACTAGAGCACATGGATCCTGTGAAGTTATGTGATCACTTGTGAACCTGGGCCTTTCTGTGAAGTTATGTGATCTTGTGAACCTGGATCACTTGTGGATCATTTTGTTTATTTTCTGTGAAGTTATGTGGATCACTTGTGCACCTGGGCTTGTGGATCACTTGTGCACCTGGGCCTTTCTGTTTATAGTTATGCAAAATGAGAACCTGGGCTCTAAAAAGGCCAAGGCCCAAACAAGAATTAGACCAAAAAGGCTTGGGCCTAAAAAAAGAAATGACTGTAAGAAAAAAATTTATAAAAGGCTGCATAACAGAAAATAAAAAGGCCAAGGCCCAAATTCGAACTAGACTAAAAAGGCTGTGGCCCAAAACAATAGTGGAATATAAAAAATCATCAGAAAAAGGCTCCATTCCCAGAAAATAAAAGGCCAAATTATTGGGCCAGGCCCATGCAGATAAGCAAAATAAAGAGAGAAAAAAATTAAATGGGCTGAATTATTGGGCTTGGCCCATCAAGACGGCTGAAATGGACCGGGCTGATTCTATTTTACGACCTTTTCATTTGGTCGTAAGTCTGCCACGTTAGCTTGCCACGGTGGATCTGACGTGGTGTGGTCGGATTGCTAGTGACCAAAACAGTTGGTCGTTAAATCTACAACCTTTTTTTTGGTCATAAACGTTTGCGACCATTTCAGAAGAAAGGTCGCTATAGTTAGTTTACGACGCCCAGCTTTTGACCTTATGTTTTTGGTCACAAAAAGGTCATAAATGGAAATTTGTGACCTTTCAGTGACCAATAGTGGTGGTCATAAGTTGACATATTTCTTGTAGTGGTAAGGATCTATCACACCCGATCATCACGTGGTGCTTCGAAACGACGAACTTTAGCAACGGTGCACAGTTAGGGGAGAACACTTCTTGAAATTGTTGTAAGGGATCATCTTATTTACTACCGTCGTTCTAAGTAAACAAGATGCAAAACATGATAAACATCAAATGCAATCAAATAATAATAGTGACATGATATGGCCAATATCACATAGCTCCTTTGATCTCCATCTTGGGGCTCCATGATCATCTTGTCACCGGCATGACACCATGATCTCCATCATCGTGTCTCCATGAAGTTGCTCGCCAACTATTACTTCTACTACTATGGCTAACGCGTTTAGCAATAAAGTAAAGTAATTTACATGGCATTTCTCAATGACACGCAGGTCATACAAAAAATATAGACAACTCCAATGGCTCCTGCCGGTTGTCATACTCATCGACATGCAAGTCGTGATTTCTATTACAATAGCATGAACATCTCATACATCACATATAGATCATTCATCATTCATCACAACTTTGGCCATATCATATCACAAAGCACTTGCTGCAAAAACAAGTTAGACGTCCTCTAATTGTTGTTGCAAGTTTTACGTGGCTGAAGTAGGGTTCTAGCAAGAACGTTTTCTTCCTGTGCCCTGCCACACACTAGTTGAAGAGACGGTTCAATAACCTCATCAAGTCTCCACCATCCTCCCACTCAATTATTTTGAGAGAAACTTTTCCTCGAGAAAGGACCCGATTCTAGAAACAATCCCTTATTGCTTTCGGATCTGAGACAGGAGGTATACCCAACTGTTTTGGGTGTCCTATGAAGATGCATTTATCCGCTTTGGGTTCGAGCTTATCAGCCTGAAACTTTTTCACATAAGCGTCGCAGCCCCAAACTTTTAAGAAATGACAGCTTAGGTTTCTCTAAACCATAGTTCATACGGTGTCATCTCATCGGAATTACGTGGTGCCCTATTTAAATTGAATGTGGTTGTCTCTAATGCCTAACCCATAAACTATTGTGGCAATTCGATAAGAGACATCATGGTATGCATCATATCCAATAGGGTGCAGTTATGATGTTCGGACACACCATCACACTATGGTGTTCCAGGCTGTATTAGTTGTGAAACAATTTCCACAATGTCTTAATTCTGTGCCAAACTCGTAATTCAGGTATTCATCTCTATGATCATATCATAGATCTTTTATCCTCTTGTCACGGCGATCTTTCAACTTCACCCTGAAATTACTTGAACCTTTCAATAATTCAGACTCGTGATTTATCAAGTAAATGTACTCAACATCTACTCAAATCATCTGTGAAGTAAGAACATAACGATATCCACTACACGCCTCAGCACTCATTGGACTACACACATCAAAATGTATTTCTTCCAACAAGTTGCTTTCTAGTTCCATTTTACTGAAACCGAGGATTTCAGTCATCTTGCCCATGTGGTATGATTTGCATGTCTCAAGTGATTCAAGATCAAGTGAGTTCAAACGGTCCATTTGCATGGAGTTTCTTCATGCATATACACCAATAGACATGGTTCGCATGTCTCAAACTTTTCAAAAACGAGTGAGCCCAAAGATCCATCAACATGGAGCTTCTTCATGCGTTTTATACCGATATGACTTATGTGGCAGTGCCACAAGTAGGTGGTACTATCATTACTATCTTATATCTTTTGGCATGAACATGTGTATCACTACGATCGAGATTCAATAAACCATTCATTTTAGGTGCAAGACCATTGAAGGTATTATTCAAATAAACAGAGTAACCATTATTCTCCTTAAATGAATAACCGTATCGTGATAGACATAATCCAATCATGTCTATGCTCAACGCAAACACCAAATAACAATTATTTAGGTTTAACACCAATCTCGATGGTAGAGGGAGCGTGCGATGCTTGATCATATCAACATTGGAAACACTTCCAACACATATCGTCAGCTCACCTTTAGCTAGTCTCCGTTTATTCCGTAGCCTTTTGTTTCGAGTTACTAACACTTAGCAACCGAACCGGTATCTAATGCCCTGGTGCTACTAGGAGTATTAGTAAAGTACACATTAACATAATGTATATCCAATATACTTCTATCGACCTTGCCAGCCTTCTTATCTACCAAGTATCTAGGGTAATTCTGCTCCAGTGGCTGTTCCCTTTATTACAGAAGCACTTAGTCTCGGGTTTGGGTTCAACCTTGGGTTTCTTCACTAGAGCAGCAGCTGATTTGCCGTTTCATGAAGTATCCCTTCTTGCCCTTGCCCTTCTTAAAACTAGTGGTTTCACCAACCATCAACAATTGATGCTCCTTCTTGATCTCTACTTTTGTGGTGTCAAACATCGCGAATATCTCAAGGATCATCATATATGTCCCTGATATATTATAGTTCATCATGAAGCTATAGTAGCTTGGTGGTAATGCGTTCGGAGAAACATCACTGTCTCATCTGGAAGATCAACTCCCACTCGATTCAAATGATTGATGTACTCAGACAATCTGAGCACAAGCTCAACAATTGAGCTTTTCTCCCTTAGTTTGCAGGCTAAGAAAATCGTCGGAGGTCTTATACCTCTTGACGTGGGCACGAGCCTGAAATCCCAATTTCAGCCCTCGAAACATCTCATATGTTTCGCGATGTTTCAAAAACGTCTTCGGTGCCTCAACTCTAAACCGTTTAACTGAACTATCACGTAGTTATCAAAATGTGTATGTCAGATGTTCGCAACATCCACAGACGACGTTCGAGGTTCAGCACACTGAGCGGTGCATTAAGGACATAAGCCTTCTATGAAGCAATGAGGACAATCCTTAGTTTACGGACCTAGTCCGCATAATTGCTACTATCAACTTTCAACTAAATTTTCTCTAGGAACATAACTAAACAGTAGAACTGAAGCGCGAGCTACGACATAATTTGCGAAGACCTTTTGACTATATTCAGGATAATTAAGTTCATCTTATGAACTCCCACTCAGATAGACATCCCTCTAGTCATCTAAGTGATTACATGATCCGAGTCAACTAGGCCGTGTCCGATCATCACGTGAGACGGACTAGTCAACGTCGGTGAACATCTTCATGTTGATCGTATCTTCTATACGACTCATGCTCGACCTTTCGGTCTTCTGTGTTCCGAGGCCATGTCTATGCACATGCTAGGCTCGTCAAGTTAACCCTAAGTGTTTTGCATGTGTAAAACTGTCTTACACCCGTTGTATGTGAACGTAAGGATCTATCACACCCGATCATCACGTGGTGCTTCGAAACGACGAACTTTAGCAATGGTGCACAGTTAGGGGAGAACACTTCTTGAAATTGTTGTAAGGGATCATCTTACTTACTACCGTCGTTCTAAGCAAATAAGATGCATAAACATGATAAACATCACATGCAATCAAATAATAGTGACATGATATGGCCAATATCATATAGCTCCTTTGATCTCCATCTTGGGGCTCCATGATCATCTTGTCACCGGCATGACACCATGATCTCCATCATCATGATCTCCATCATCGTGTCTCCATGAAGTTGCCTCGCCAACTATTACTTCTACTACTACAGCTAACGGTTAGCAATAAAGTAAAGTAATTACATGACGTTTATGTTGACACGCATGTCATAAATAAATTAAGACAACTCCTATGGCTCCTGCCGGTTGTCATACTCATCGACATGCAAGTCGTGATTCCTATTACAAGAACATGATCAATCTCATACATCCCATATATCATTCATCACATCCTTTTGGCCATATCACATCACATAGCATACCCTGCAAAAACAAGTTAGACGTCTTCTAATTGTTGTTTGCATGTTTTACGTGGCTGCTATGGGTTTCTAGCAAGAACGTTTCTTACCTACGCAAAAACCACAACGTGATATGTCAATTGCTATTTACCCTTCATAAGGACCCTTTTCATCGAATCCGATCCGACTAAAGTGGGAGAGACAGACACCCGCTAGCCACCTTATGCAACTAGTGCATGTCAGTCGGTGGAACCGGTCTCACGTAAGCATACGTGTAAGGTTGGTCCGGGCCGCTTCATCCCACGATGCCGCCGAATCAAGATAAGACTAGTAACGGCAAGCATATTGAACAAAATCAATGCCCACAACTACTTTGTGTTCTACTCGTGCATAGAAACTACGCATAGACCTAGCTCATGATGCCACTGTTGGGGAACGTAGCAATAATTCAAAATTTTCCTACGTGTCACCAAGATCTATCTATGGAGAGACTAGCAACGAGGGGAAGGAGAGTGCATCTACATACCCTTGTAGATCGCTAAGCGGAAGCGTTCAAGTGAACGGGTTGATGGAGTCGTACTCGTCGTGATCCAAATCACCGATGACCAAGTGCCGAACGGACGTCACCTCCGCGTTCAACACACGTACAGCCCAGTGACGTCTCCCATGCCTTGATCCAGCAAGGAGAGAGGGAGAGGTTGAGGAAGACTCCATCCAGCAGCAGCACAACGGCGTGGTGGTGATGGAGGAGCGTGGCAATCCTGCAGGGCTTCGCCAAGCACCGCAGAAGAGGAGGAAGAGGTGTTGGAGAGGGAGAAGGAGGCAACCAAAGGAATGGATGAAAAGCCCTCCTTCCCCCACTATATATAGGAGGGCCAAGGGGGGGGGGGCGCCGGCCCTAGGAGATCCAATCTCCTAGGGGGGGGGCGGCGGCCAGGGAGGTTTCCTTCCCCCCCCCCCCAAGGCACCTAGGAGGTGCCTTCCACTATTGGGACTCTTCCCTTTTGTGAAACCCTAGGCGCATGGCGCATGGGCCTCTTGGGGCTGGTGCCCTTGGCCCATGTAGGCCAAGGCGCACCCCCTACAGCCCATGTGGCCCCCCGGGGCAGGTGGACCCACCCGGTGGACCCCCGGGACCCTTCCGGTGGTCCCAGTACAATACCGATGACCCCGAAACCATTCCCGATGGCCGAAACAGGACTTCCCATATATAAATCTTTACCTCCGGACCATTCCAGAACTCCTCGTGACGTCCGAGATCTCATCCGGGACTCCGAACAACATTCAGGTTACTGCATATACATATCCCTACAACCCTAGCGTCACCGAACCTTAAGTGTGTAGACCCTACGGGTTCAGGAGACATGTAGACATGACCGAGATCGCTCTCCGGTCAATAACCAACAGCGGGATCTGGATACCCATGTTGGCTCCCACATGCTCCTCGATGATCTCATCGGATGAACCACGATGTCGAGGATTCATCAATCCCGTATACAATTCCCTTTGTCTATCGGTATGTACTTGCCCGAGATTCGATCGTCGATATACCGATACCTTGTTCAATCTCGTTACTGGCAAGTCTCTTTACTCGTTTCCGTAACACATCATCCCGTGATAAACTCCTTGATCACATTGTGCACATTATGATGATGTCCTACCGAGTGGGCCCAGAGATACCTCTCCGTTTACACGGAGTGACAAATCCCAGTCTTGATTCGTGTCAACCCAACAGACACTTTCGGAGATACCTGTAGTGCACCTTTATAGTCACCCAGTTACTTTGTGACGTTTGGTACACCCAAAGCATTCCTACGGTATCCGGGAGTTGCACAATCTCATGGTCTAAGGAAATGATACTTGACATTAGAAAAGCTTTAGCATACGAACTACACGATCTTTGTGCTAGGCTTAGGATTGGGTCTTGTCCATCACATCATTCTCCTAATGATGTGATCCCGTTATCAACGACATCCAATGTCCATGGTCAGGAAACCGTAACCATCTATTGATCAACAAGCTAGTCAACTAGAGGCTTACTAGGGACATGGTGTTGTCTATGTATCCACACATGTATCTGAGTTTCCTATCAATACAATTATAGCATGGATAATAAACGATTATCATGAACAAGGAAATATAATAATAACTAATTTATTATTGCCTCTAGGGCATATTTCCAACAGTCTCCCACTTGCACTAGAGTCAATAATCTAGTTCACATCGCCATGTGATTAACACTCACAGGTCACATCGCCATGTAACCAACATCCAAAGAGTTTACTAGAGTCAATAATCTAGTTCACATCACTATGTGATTAACACTCAATGAGTTCTGGGTTTGATCATGTTGCTTGTGAGAGAGGTTTTAGTCAACGGGTCTGAACCTTTCAGATCCGTGTGTGCTTTACAAATCTCTATGTCATCTCCTAGATGTAGCTACCACGTTCTATTTGGAGCTATTCCAAATAACTGTTCTACTTGGAGCTATTCTAAATTGTTGCTCCATTATACGTATCCGGTATCTCTACTCAGAGCTATCCGGATAGGTGTTAAGCTTGCATCGACGTAACCCTTTACGACGAACTCTTTTACCACCTCCATAATCGAGAAAATTCCTTAGTCCACTAGTTACTAAGGATAACTTTGACCGCTGTCCTGTGATCCATTCTTGGATCACTCTTGTACCCCTTGACTGACTCATGGCAAGGCACATTTCAGGTGCGGTACACAGCATAGCATACTATAGAGCCTATGTCTTAAGCATAGGGGACGACCTTCGTCCTTTTCTCTCTATGCCGTGGTCGAGCTTTAAGTCTTAACTTCATACCTTACAACTCAGGCAAGAACTCCTTCTTTGACTGATCCATCTTGAACACCTTCAAGATCATGTCAAGGTATGTGCTCATTTGAAAGTACCATTAAGCGTTTTGATCTATCCTTATAGATCTTGATGCTCAATGTTCAAGTAGCTTAATCCAGGCTTTCCATTGAAAAACACTTTCCAAATAACCCTATATGCTTTCCAGAAATTCTACGTCATTTCTGATCAACAATATGTCAACAACATATATTCATCAGAAATTCTATAGTGCTCCCACTCACTTCTTTGGAAATACAAGTTTCTCATAAACTTTGTATACACCCAAAATCTTTGATCATCATCAAAGCATACATTCCAACTCCGAGATGCTTACTCCAGTCCTTAGAAGGATTGCTGGAGCTTTGCATACTTATTAGCATCTTTCAGGATTGACAAAACCTTCCGGTTGTATCACATACAACCTTTCCTCAAGAAAATCGTCGAGGAAACAATGTTTGACATCCTATCTGCAAGATTTCATAAATAATGCAGTAATCGCTAATATAATTCCAACAGACTCTTAGCATCGCTACGAGTGAGAAAGTCTCATCATAGTCAACTCCTTGAACTTGTCGGAAAACATCTTAACGACAAGTCGAGCTTTCTTAATGGTGACATTTACCATCATTGTCCGTCTTCCTTTTAAAATCCATCTGCACTCAACAGCCTTACGACCATCGAGCTGTTCTGCCAAAGTCTACACTTTGTTTTCATACATGGATCCTCTCTCGGATTTTATGGCCTCGAGCCATTTATCGGAATCCGGGCCCACCATCGCTTCTCCATAGCTCGTAGGTTCATTGTTGTCTAGCAACATGACTTCCAAGACAGGATTACGTACCACTCTGAAGTAGTACGCATCCTTGTCATCCCACGAGGTTTGGTAGTGACTTGATCTGAAGTTTCATGATCACTATCATAAGCTTCCACTTCAATTGGTGTAGGTGCCACAGGAACAACTTCCTGTGCCCTGCCACACACTAGTTGAAGAGACGGTTCAATAACCTCATCAAGTCTCCACCATCCTCCCACTCAATTCTTTCGAGAGAAACTTTTCCTCGAGAAAGGACCCGATTCTAGAAACAATCCCTTATTGCTTTCGGAATCTGAGACAGGAGGTATACCCAACTGTTTTGGGTGTCCTATGAAGATGCATTTATCCGCTTTGGGTTCGAGCTTATCAGCCTGAAACTTTTTCACATAAGCGTCGCAGCCCCAAACTTTTAAGAAATGACAGCTTAGGTTTCTCTAAACCATAGTTCATACGGTGTCATCTCATCGGAATTACGTGGTGCCCCTTTTAAAGTGAATGTGGTTGTCTCTAATGCCTAACCCATAAACTATCGTGGTAATTCGATAAGAGACATCATGGTATGCATCATATCCAATAGGGTGCAGTTATGATGTTGGACACACCATCACACTATGGTGTTCCAGGCTGTATTAGTTGTGAAACAATTTCCACAATGTCTTAATTCTGTGCCAAACTCGTAATTCAGATATTCATCTCTATGATCATATCATAGATATTTTATCCTCTTGTCACGACGATCTTTCAACTTCACCCTGAAATTACTTGAACCTTTCAATAATTCAGACTCGTGATTCATCAAGTAAATATACTCAACATCTACTCAAATCATCTGTGAAGTAAGAACATAACGATATCCACTACACGCCTCAGCACTCATTGGACTGCACACATCAAAATGTATTACTTCCAACAAGTTGCTTTCTAGTTCCATTTTACTGAAAACGAGGCTTTCAGTCATCTTGCCCATGTGGTATGATTTGCATGTCTCAAGTGATTCAAAATCAAGTGAGTCCAAACGGTCCATTTGCATGGAGTTTCTTCATGCATATACACCAATAGACATGGTTCGCATGTCTCAAACTTTTCAAAAACGAGTGAGCCCAAAGATCCATCAACATGGAGCTTCTTCATGCGTTTTATACCGATATGACTTACCGTGGCAGTGCCACAAGTAGGTGGTACTATCATTACTATCTTTTGGCATGAACATGTGTATCACTACGATCGAGATTCAATAAACCATTCATTTCAGGTGCAAGACCATTGAAGGTATTATTCAAATAAACAGAGTAACCGTTATTCTACTTAAATGAATAACCGTATTGCGATAGACATAATCCAATCATGTCTATGCTCAACGCAAACACCAATCTCGATGGTAGAGGGAGCGTACGATATTTGATCAACCTTGGAAATACTTCCAACACATATCGTCATCTCACCTTTAGCTAGTCTCCGTTTATTCCGTAGCTTTTATTTCGAGTTACTAACACTTAGCAACTGAACCGGTATCTAATACCCTGGTGCTACTAGGAGTACTAGTAAAGTACACATCAACACAATGTATATCCAATATACTTCTATCGACCTTGCCAGCCTTCTCATCTACCAAGTATCTAGGGTAATTCTGCTCCAGTGGCTGTTCCCCTTATTACAGAAGCACTTAGTCTCGGGTTTGGGTTCAACCTTGGGTTTCTTCACTAGAGCAGCAGCTGAATTGCCGTTTCATGAAGTATCCCTTCGTGCCCTTACCCTTCTTGAAATTAGTGGTTTCACTAACCATCAACAATTGATGCTCCTTCTTGATTTCTACTTTTGTGGTGTCAAACATCGTGAATATCTCAAGGATCATCATATATGTCCCTGATATATTATAGTTCATCACGAAGCTCTAGCAGCTTGGTGGTAATGACTTCGGAGAAACATCACTATTTCATCTGGAAGATCAACTCCCACTCGATTCAAGCGATTGTTGTACTCAGACAATCTGAGCACAAGTTCAACAATTGAGCTTTTCTCCCTTAGTTTGCAGGCTAAGAAAATCGTCGGAGGTCTTATACCTCTTGACGTGGGCACGAGCCTGAAAACCAATTTCAGCCCTCGAAACATCTCATATGTTTCGCG
Organism: Triticum urartu; assembly: GCF_003073215.2. Lineage (NCBI taxonomy): Eukaryota > Viridiplantae > Streptophyta > Magnoliopsida > Poales > Poaceae > Triticum > Triticum urartu. The sequence continues at coordinate 575,130,767 of NC_053022.1, read as the reverse complement.
ACGTTTCAAAACGTCTTCGGTGCCTCAATTCTAAACCGTTTAACTGAACTATCACGTAGTTATCAAAATGTGTATGTCAGATGTTCGCAACATCCACAGACAACGTTCGAGGTTCAGCACACTGAGCGGTGCATTAAGGACATAAGCCTTCTATGAAGCAATGAGGACAATCCTCAGTTTACGGACCTAGTCCGCATAATTGCTACTATCAACTTTCAACTAAATTTTCTCTAGGAACATAACTAAATAGTAGAACTGAAGCGCGAGCTACGACATAATTTGCAAAATCATTTTGACTATGTTCAGGATAATTAAGTTCATCTTATGAACTCCCACTCAGATAGACATCCCTCTAGTCATCTAAGTGATTACATGATCCGAGTCAACTAGGCCATGTCCGATCATCACGTGAGACGGACTAGTCATCATCGATGAACATCTTCATGTTGATCGTATCTACCATACGAATCATGCTCGACCTTTCGGTCTCTTGTGTTCCGAGGCCATGCCTGTACATGCTAGGCTCGTCAAGTTAACCCTAAGTGTTTTGCATGTGTAAAACTGTCTTACACCCGTTGTATGTGAACGTAAGGATCTATCACACCCGATCATCACGTGGTGCTTCGAAACGACGAACTTTAGCAACGGTGCACAGTTAGGGGAGAACACATTCTTGAAATTGTAATGAGGGATCATCTTATTTACTACCGTCGTTCTAAGTAAACAAGATGCAAAAACATGATAAACTTCACATGCAATCAAATAGTGACATGATATGGCCAATATCATATTGCTCCTTTAGATCTCCATCTTTGGGGCTCCATGATCATCAACGTCACCGGCATGACACCATGATCTCCATCATCATGATCTCCATCATTGTGTCTCCATGAAGTTGTCTCGCCAACTTATTACTTCTACTACTATAGCTAACGGTTAGCGATAAAGTAAAGTAATTACATGACGTTTATGTTGACACGCAGGTCATAAATAAATTAAGACAACTCCTATGGCTCCTGCCGGTTGTCATACTCATCGACATGCAAGTCGTGATTCCTATTACAAGAACATGATCAATCTCATACATCACATATATCATTCATCACATCCTTTTGGACATATCACATCACATAGCATACCCTGCAAAAACAAGTTAGACGTCCTCTAATTGTTGTTTGCATGTTTTACGTGGCTGCTATGGGTTTCTAGCAAGAACGTTTCTTACCTACGCAAAAACCACAACGTGATATGCCAATTGCTATTTACCCTTCATAAGGACCCTTTTCATCGAATCCGATCCGACTAAAGTGGGAGAGACAGACACCCGCCAGCCACCTAATGCAACTAGTGCATGTCAGTCGGTGGAACCGGTCTCACGTAAGCGTACGTGTAAGGTTGGTCCGGGCCGCTTCATCCCACAATGCCACCAAATCAAGATAAGACTAGTAACGGCAAGCATATTGAACAAAATCAACGCCCACAACTACTTTGTGTTCTACTCGTGCATAGAAACTACGCATAGACCTAGCTCATGATGCCACTGTTGGGGAACGTAGCAGAAATTCAAAATTTTCCTACGTGTCACCAAGATCTATCTGTGGAGTCATCTAGCAACGAGGGAGGAGTGGATCTACATACCCTTGTAGATCGCGCGCGGAAGCGTTCAAGAGAACGGGGTTGATGGAGTCGTACTCGTCGTGATCCAAATCATCGATGATCCTAGCGCCGAACGGACGGCACCTCCGCGTTCAACACACGTACGGAGCAGCGACGTCTCCTCCTTCTTGATCCAGCAAGGGGGGAGGAGAGGTTGATGGAGATCCAGCAGCACGACGGCGTGGTGGTGGAAGTAGCGGGATTCCAACAGGGCTTCGCCAAGCGCTGCGGGAGGAGGGAGATGTGTCGTGGGAGGGAGAGGGAGGCGCCAGGGCTTAGGTATGGTTGCCCTCCCTTCCCCCCACTATATATAGGGCCAAGGGAGAGGGGGAGGGCGCAGCCTTGCCCCTTCCTCCAAGGAAGGGTGCGGCCAAGGAGGGGAGGAGTCCATCCTCCCCAAGGCATCTCGGAGGTGCCTTCCCCCTTTAGGACTCTCCCCTCCTCTTGTCCCTTTGGCGCATGGGCCTCTAGGGGCTGGTGCCCTTGGCCCATGTAGGCCAAGGCGCACCCCCTACAGCCCATGTGGCCCTCCGGGGCAGGTGGCCCCACCCGGTGGACCCCCGGGACCCTTCCGGTGGTCCCGGTACAATACCGGTGACCCCGAAACTTGTCCCGATGGCCGAAATAGCACTTCCTATATATAATTCTTTACCTCCGGACCATTCCGGAACTCCTCGTGATGTCCGGGATCTCATCCGGGACTCCGAACAACTTTCGGGTTACCGCATACTAATATCTCTATAACCCTAGCGTCACTGAACCTTAAGTGTGTAGACCCTACGGGTTCGGGAGACATGCAGACATGACCGAGATGACTCTCCGGTCAATAACCAACAGCGGGATCTGGATACCCATGTTGGCTCCCACATGTTCCACGATGATCTCATCGAATGAACCACGATTTCAAGGACCTAATCAATCCCGTATACAATTCCCTTTGTCTATCGGTACGACACTTGCCCGAGATTCGATCGTCGGTATCCCGATACCTTGTTCAATCTCGTTACCGGCAAGTCTCTTTACTCGTTCCGTAACACATCATCCCGTGATCAACTCCTTGATCACATTGGTGCACATTATGATGATGTCCTACCGAGTGGGCCCAGAGATACCTCTCCGTCACACGGAGTGACAAATCCCAGTCTTGATTCGTGCCAACCCAACAGACACTTTCGGAGATACCCGTAGTGTACCTTTATAGCCACCCAGTTACGTTGTGACGTTTGGCACACCCAAAGCACTCCTACGGTATCCGGGAGTTGCACAATCTCATGGTCTAAGGAAATGATACTTGACATTAGAAAAGCTTTAGCATACGAACTACACGATCTAGTGCTATGCTTAGGATTGGGTCTTGTCCATCACATCATTCTCCTAATGATGTGATCCCGTTATCAACGACATCCAATGTCCATGGTCAGGAAACCGTAACCATCTATTGATCAACGAGCTAGTCAACTAGAGGCTTACTAGGGACATGGTGTTGTCTATGTATCCACACATGTATCTGAGTTTCCTATCAATACAATTCTAGCATGGATAATAAAGATTATCATGAACAAGGAAATATAATAATAACTAATTTATTATTGCCTCTAGGGCATATTTCCAACACCTATGCATAGGGGTTGGCACGCGTTTTCGTCTTGACTCTCCGGTAGAAACTTTGGGGCACTCTTTGAAGTACTTTGTGTTGGTTGAATAGATGAATCCGAGACTGTGTGATGCATATTGTATAATCATGCCCACGGATACTTGAGGTGACATTGGAGTATCTAGGTGACATTAGGGTTTTGGTTGATTTGTGTCTTAAGGTGTTATTCTAGTACGAACTCTATGATAGATTGAACGGAAAGAATAGCTTCGTGTTATTTTACTACGGACTCTTGAATAGATCGATCAGAAAGAATAACTTTGAGGTGGTTTCATACCCTACCATAATCTCTTCATTTGTTCTCCACTATTAGTGACTTTGGAGTGACTCTTTGTTGCATGTTGACGGATAGTTATATGATCTGGTTATGTTATTATTGTTGAGAGAACTTGCACTAGTGAAAGTATGAACCCTAGGCCTTGTTTCAACGCATTGCAATACCGTTTATGCTCACTTTTATCATTAGTTACCTTGCTGTTTTTATATTTTCAGATTACAAAAACCTATATCTACCATCCATATTGCACTTGTATCACCATCTCTTCGCCGAACTAGTGCACTTATACAATTTACCATTGTATCGGGTGTGTTGGGGACACAAGAGACTCTTTGTTATTTGGTTGCAGGGTTGCTTGAGAGAGACCATCTTCATCCTGCGCCTCCCACGGATTGATAAACCTTAGGTCATCCACTTGAGGGAAATTTGCTACTGCCCTACAAACCTCTGCACTTGGAGGCCCAACAACGTCTACAAGGAGAAGGTTGCGTAGTAGACATTAGTAGGTTGATTACTTGATTTGTGCTAAGTTGCTAAAATCTGCCAAGACTTAAAATTGGGAAAAGGCTAGATTTTTATTTGGTCAAGTAGTCTAATCACCCCCCCTCTAGACATACTTTTGATCCTACAAGTGGTATCAGAGCTTTGGTCTCCATTTGCTTTGATTTCCATAGCTTTTAGTGATCATAGCCTTGGTTTCACAACCTAGGAGAGTATGGTGTCTTGCGAGGGAAATTACCACCGTAGAGGTCCTTACTTTGATGGTACTAATTTTGCTAGTTGGAAGCATAAGATGAAAATGCATATTCTTGGACATAACCCCGCCGTTTGGGCTATTGTGTGTATTGGCTTACAAGGTGAATTCTTTGATGGGAGAGAACCGAGCCGTGAAGCTACCGAGGAAGAGTTGAAGATACTGCAATACAACGCTCAAGCTTGTGATATTCTCTTCAACGGATTGTGCCCCGAAGAATTCAACAAAATCAGCCGTATTGAGAATGCAAATGAAATTTGGGATACTTTTATTGATATGCACGAAGGTACCGAATCCGTCAAGGAATCCAAATTGGATGTGCTTCAAAGTCAACTTGACAAGTTCAAAATGAAGGATGGTGAAGGTGTCGCTGAAATGTACTCTAGGCTTGCTCTTATCACAAATGAGATTGCCGGCTTAGGAAGTGAAGAGATGACCGATAGATTCATCATCAAGAAGATCCTAAGAGCCTTGGATGGAAAATATGATACCGTGTGCACATTGATCCAAATGATGCCCAATTACAAAGATCTCAAGCCAACGGAGGTCATTGGAAGAATTGTTGCTCACGAGATGTCACTTAAGGATAAGGAAGAGCTGCACAACAAGTCAAGTGGTGCTTACAAAGCCTCATGTGAAGCTCCCACATAATCAAGTGAAAAACAAACCTTCAATGAAGAATTGAGCCTAATGGTGAAGAACTTCAACAAATTCTACAAGAGTAGAAGCAAGGAAAGAAGCTCCAAGTCAAGGTCCTACAATGACAAGAGATCTTCAAGTCGTGAACGAAATTTCTACAATTGTGGAAGACCCGGACACTACTCCAATGAGTGTACGGCTCCCCACAAAAGAAGAGAAGATTCTCCCAAAAGAAGGAGTAGGAGAGAAGAATCACCACCAAGAGAGAGAAGGAGTAGAGATGATCGTTATGAACGAAGACCCTCTCGGAGAAGCAAGGATTCGGAGAGGAAGGACAAATCATCAAAGAGCTACACAAAAAGAAGACATCAAGCTCATGTTGGTGAATGGGTATCCAGCTCCGACTCCGACCATCACTCCGAAAGAAGTTATCACTCCGACTCCGCATATACTCAATATGAAGGTGTTGCCGGTTTAGCACTTGTGTCAACCAACTCCTATGACATATTTGACTCACCAAATGAAGGAATTGGGAGATGCTTCATGGCTAAAGGTCCAAAGGTAACACACCCCGAGTATGTTGATTTCAATAGTGATGAAGATGATTTGCTAGGAGATGATGATTTACTTGCTGACAACTCTAGTTATGAAAACTATGATGAACGTGCTATTAATCATGATAATCAAGATAAAACGAATGACGATGATAAGAAGGAGATTGAGCGTCTAACTAAAGAACTAAACACTCTTAAGTTAGCTCATGAAACTACCTTGGAAGATCATCGAGAACTTTTAAAGACTCATGAGAAGCTACGCTTTGAAAAGCTCAACCTTTTAGCAAGAGCATGAGTTTTTAAAGGCAATCAATGATGATCTTTGCAAGAAAAGTTCTTCTTACATTGCCAAGCGTTTACTCTTGTCTACTTACATGCCACAAGTTCAATCTAGCAACAAGAAGAAGAAAAATTCTTCCTCTAGTAGTAACAACAATCATGCTAAATCCAATGTTCTTGCTTCTAGTAGTTCTCTTGATTCCACTAATGATTCTCTTAGCCAAGTTACACTTGAGCAAGAAAATATCTTATTGAAGGGAATTATAGAGAAAGGTGTTTACAAGAGTCTTGCCGGAAGTAAGCAATTTGAGGAAATTGTACGCAAGCAAGGAAGACGCCGAAAGAATCAAGGTGTTGGTTTTGAATGAAAGTTCAATGCCGATGGAGTTGAGTGGGAAGAAGATCAATACCCCAAGACGAAGTTTGTTCCTCAACAAGAGAAGTATGATCCTACTTCTTTCCAAGGAACACAAGCTCAAGATGATCTTCCACCACAAGACCACAAGCTAAATGGCAAGGACAAGCTTCAAGAGGAGATTCATGCATTTGAAGAAGCACCCAAGGCCTTGGTCAAGTGGGTTCCCAATACTACATCAAGTTCCACTTCATCAAGTAGGACTACATCTCCAAGTATTCCCATCAAGATGGTGTGGATCCCGAAGAAGAAGAACTAGAGAGTTCTTGAGGGTGACTCCGCTAACATACTTCACTCTTATCATTTTGGCAAGGACAAGTGCAAACAACTTCCATATCTTGCACTAGTTCAAGGAGTCACACACCCTCTTGTTAGTAAGACAAGGGACAAGGTAACCTAATGCTTTCATGGACATCATCTCATGTGAATATCACTCTATGTCTATGGATATCCTTGTTTGTTCCTTGTGGGACTAACCCATGTAGGTATTGAAAGTGCAGCTCACTCCAAAGGATTGCTCTGAATGATCTACATCAACATTGAGCACCCACATCTTCAACCCCTACATGAAGTCATCATCGACAAAACCCAAGGTTAGTTCATCCCTCTTAGGGGGGATATCACATCCAGGGGGAGCTTTACACTAATCAATTGAGCTAAAGCAACTCTAAATGATGTGAGCACAACAATGCTTTATGTAAAAGTGGCAACCCCACTTGTGCTTAAACGATGAGTATGACCTATGATCAAATGTTCTCAATTGACTCCTAAGTCAATATACTCATATATAGATGACCTAGTCATCACCAAATTGCTTGATGGATGCTGGAGTGTTTGTGCATGCTTTGTCACATATTTCATTTGTCATTTTATTGTGTGAGCATGTTGGATGCATATTTTACTCACTCGAGGACATCCATTTGTTGCTTTGATTGTTTGGCTTTTCCTCTTTTGCCAAATGGATGGACAAGAATGCCTAAGAACTCCCTCTAGCTATCTATGCTTTTCTCGTCTTAAACTCTAGTCATGCTACATCACAAAGTTTGATCAAGTTAGATTCGAACCACTCTGTGTGAGGAGCACTCGGAGTCCCCGATTCGCCATAGACTTAAACTTCCAAAACCTCTTTGTGCATTTCGGTATGACCGAGTCATCGATTTCGGTCACACCGAGACCACTAACTTGATCTAGGTTTTCAATCTCGGTGCAACCGATTTGAACATTTCGGTCACACCGAGTTGCAGTAACCGCTTGCGATTCTGCATCTCGGTGCCACCGAGTTGTTCCACTCGGTCACACCGACAGGGTCGGGATATATAAACCCAGGGGTGAGACTTTGGAAATTTCTTCGAAACCTCTCAGCCCGCGCATATCCTGCTCTGCCGCCTCGGGTCTTCGGATCATCTTCTCGCCGCCAGCGACCTCCCGCCGCTGGTTTCCATCGCCGTCAACGGAATTCTGTCCCTCCGTTGCCGCCGTAGCGAACTTCACCGAACCAGGGTACGAGTTCGATCCTTTGTGCTATTCCTTTACCTCTAATTCGTAGCACATTGTTTTGCCATGATCATCACCACATATGCAAACACTCTATCCACTGAAATCATCCCTTAGGTTAGATTTGATTTGAAAATTTAGGGTTAGGTCTCCGCCGAATTCATCTCGGACCGACCGAGTTGTAGAAATCGGTCTCACCGATTTGGCTTAGGCCATTGCACATGCGCGGTGCGACCGAGTTTGATTCTCTGTGAAACCCTAGCAGTCTCGGTGCCACCGAACTGTGACTCGGTCTGACCGAGTTTACTAGTTTAGGTTCCAAAAGCTGCTTCGGTATGGTAAATCCGAAATGCTTTCTGTGAAGAACTAAAACTAAGTTTTTAAGTCATCTGTTTTGCAAAAAACTCTGCACTTTGTGATGCTCATCCACTCTACCTCATCTATATCTATTCACAGGGTCTGCTGTCAGTAAGTTTGCAGAGATGTCTGATCAAAGTGACAGTCAGAACAGGTCAGAGGAATAGGTGCAGATGAGTGAGGGTTCAGATCCCTCAAGCACTTCTGATGATGGCAGCAGGAGCACTCCAAGCAACTTGCCAAAGGCAGCCACCAGATCTAGAAAGAAGAGAACCTCAGAATCTGAGGATGAGGATTATGTTTCCGCTGAGGAGGAAGTAAGATCCAGAAAGAAAGTGCTAAAGAAGGAATATGGCACAACAGCTGCAACTAAGCCAGGGATGAAAACAAAGGCTCCAGGAAGAAGAGTTCCCATGTCAAAAGCCAGAGCCTCAACTGTTGAAGCTTCCAAGTCAACAATGGAATTCACTTCTAAACCCAAAGAAGCTGGAGATGGCAAGAAAAGGAAGGAAAGGGTCAAGAAGAACATGGCCAGAGTCATTGGCAAGCCCTCAATGATGAGAGATCCATCTGAAGAAGAAGAAGAAGAAGAAGAAGAGGAAGAGGATTCTGCACCAGCACCCAAAGCTCAGAAGCTTATGGGAGATGCAATCAAGTCAGGAGCTGCTCCAACAAAGCCCAAGTCTGCTCCCAAAGCTCCAGCTCAGAAGCCCTCAAAACCCAAGAGGAACACCAGAAGTATACCTGCTGAAGAGAACAACAAGGCCCCAGTGCCTCAAGCTGAAGAAGAGGAAGATGATTCACTTGTTATGAGGAAGTTGAAGCCCAAGATTCCTGACCATAATGATGCTCATCCAGTAGCTAAAGACATGCACATCAGGAAAGATGCTGGACTGAGATTGTGGAGACAGTCTGATCCTTATGCTGTAAGGAGAAGGACTGCAGTTGATTACAGGTTCCATACAAAAGAACAGCAAGACTTTTATGAGACAATTCTGCTTGACAGGAAGCCAATTGTGTGTGACATGAGATGGATCAACTAGGAATACATCAAGGAAAATGAAGACCACTATCCAGGAGTATATGACAGCTTCAAAGCATGTGGAGTTGATAAATTTGTTGCCCAGAAGCTCACCAAGTGGAATGATGAGCTTATCATGCAGTTTTACTCCACAGCTCACTTCTATCGAGATGGGAGGATAGTTTGGATGTCAGAAGGTACTAGGTACCAATCCACTATTGAAGAATGGGCTCAGCTCATCAATGTCCCAGAAGAGCATGAGGATGACTTGGATGTTTATGCCAAGAAGAAGAAAGACCACAACTCCATGGCAAACATGTACAAGGAGATCCCAGATGATGCTTTGGAAACACATAAGCTTGGATCTGTACATCATTTGTTGTCTGGTCTGCCTACCATCAACTGGATCCTAAGGCACGCATTGCTACCCAAGTCAGGTGATCACAAGATGATCAGAGGGCATTCAATCGACTTGCTGCATATTTTTTATGTCCCTCAGAAGTTCAAAGTTATGATTTTGATTGTAGAAATAATCAAGAGGACAGCAGCTGACCAGAAGAGAAGCTGCGGGTATGCTCCACACATTCAGGAGCTCATCAACTCAAAGATGGGCACAAGAACTTATCTGTTGGATAAGGAGCATCTACCCTTATATCCTGATTTTGAAGACAACACTGTAGTGATGAATGAGGAGGAACCATCATCGATTCAAGCACAGGAGAAGAGAGCCAAAGCAAAGGCTGAGAAAGCTGCCAAGGTGCCAAGTGTTGAAGAGGCATCTCAAGTTTTCCTGAAGAGCAAGCAAGATCAACTTGCATATCTGATCCAGTCTACACTGAGGATTGAGAAGGGCTTGGCCACTAAGGGAGTCCTGGATTAGGGGGTGTCCGGGTAGCCATACTATAACCTTTGGCCGGACTCTTGGACTATGAAGATACAAGATTGAAGACTTTGTCCCGTGTCCGGATGGGACTTTCCTTGGCGTGGAAGGCAAGCTTGGCGATACGGATATGTAGATCTCCTCCCATTGTAATCGACTTTGTGTAACCCTAGCCCTCTCCGGTGTCTATATAAACCGGAGGGTTTTAGTCCATAGGACGAACAACACTCATACCATAGGCTAGCTTCTAGGGTTTAGCCTCTTTGATCTCGTGGTAGATCTACTCTTGTACTACCCATATCATCAATATTAATCAAGCAGGAGTAGGGTTTTACCTCCATCGAGAGGGCCCGAACCTGGGTAAAAACATCGTGTCCCTTGTCTCCTGTTACCATCCGCCTGGACGCACAGTTCGGGACCCCCTACCCAAGATCCGCCGGTTTTGACACCGACATTGGTGATTTCATTGAGAGTTCCTCTGTGTCGTCATCTTTAGGCCCGATGGCTCCTCCGATCATCAACAACGACGCCATCCAAGGTGAGACTTTTCTCCCCGACAGATCTTCGTATTCGGTGGCTTTGCACTGCGGTCCAATTCGCTTGGCCATCTGGAGCAGATTGAAAGCTACGCCCCTGGCCATTAGGTCAGATTTGGAAATTTGAACTACACGGCCGATATCCGCGGAGACTTGATCTTCGACGGATTCGAGCCACAGCCGAGCGCGCCGCACTATCACGACGGGCATGATTTAGCTTTGCCGCCGGACAGTGCCCTGGAGGCCGCACCCGTATCCGCTCCAACCCTTAGCTCGGAGCCGACTGCACCGATCGAGGACAGGTGGTTAGACCCCGCCCCGGGGGCTGCAGTCTCAACGGCGATCGAGCCGAACACCAGTCTTATCCTCTGCGAAACCCGTGACCCCAAGGTGCCGGACTCTTCTCCAGACTCCGAACCCTCCGCGCCCCTGCCAATCGAATCCGATTGGGCGCCGATCATGGAATTCACCGCCGCGGACATCTTCCAGCACTCAGCCTTCGGCGACATTCTGAATTCATTAAGGTCTCTCTCTTTGTCAGGAGAGTCCTGGCCGGATTATGACCAGCAGGATTGGGATGCGGACGACGAAAAAATTCGATGCCCACCCACCACCCACTTTGTAGCCACTGTCGATGATTTAACCGACATGCTTGACTTCGACTCCGAAGACATCGACGGTATGGACGACGATGTAAGAGACGAACAGGAACCAGCGCCTACAGGGCACTGGAAAGCCACCTCGTCATACAGAGTATATATGGTGGATACACCCAAAGAAGGCAATGGCGACGGAACAGCGGGGGATGACCACTCCAAGAAGCAACCCAAGCGCCAGCGTCAGCGGCGCCGCTCTAAGTCCCACCAAAGCAAAAATGATGATACCGGCACGGGAGATAATAACACCCCGGATAGTGCCGAAGACAACTCCCTCCAGCAAGATTCAGCGCAGGAGGATGGAGAAGCCACCCCCTCTGAGAGAGCGGCAGACAGAGAGGCAGAGGATGATAATCACATGCCTCCCTCCGAAGACGAGGCAAGCCTCGGCGACGACGAATTTGTCGTGCCTGAGGATCCCGTCGAACAAGAGCGCTTTAAGCGCAGGCTTATGGCCACGGCAAGTAGCCTTAAGAAAAAACAGCAACAGCTTAGAGCTGATCAAGATTTGCTAGCCGACAGATGGACTGAAGTCCTTGCGGCCGAGGAATACGAACTCGAACGCCCCTCCAAGAGCTACCCAAAGCGCAGGTTGCTACCCCGATTAGAGGAGGAAGCACCTAAACCTACATCACCAGCGCATGATGCGGCTGACCGGCCACCTCGTGGCCGCGACAGAGAGGCCTCTCGGCCCTCCACTCAAGCCGCACCCCGGCGTCGCTCAAAAAATACCAAGGCACGGGGAAACATGCCAGACCTGCGAGATATGTTGGAGGACAAGGCAAGGCAAACAAGATCGATCTACGGATCGCGCGGGCGCCCCACGACACGAGACGATAACCGTCACACCGGATACAGTAAATCCGGCCGGGCCGAACACAGCAGACAAAGTTCATTTGAGCTACGTCGTGACATAGCCCAGTATAGAGGTGTCGCGCACCCACTATGCTTCACAGATGAAGTAATGGATCATCAAATCCCAGAGGGTTTCAAACCCGTAAACATTGAATCATACGATGGCACAACAGATCCTGCGGTATGGATCGAGGACTATCTCCTTCATATCCACATGGCCCGTGGTGATGATCTACACGCCATCAAATACCTCCCACTCAAGCTTAAAGGACCAGCTCAGCATTGGCTTAATAGCTTGCCAGCAGAATCAATTGGTTGTTGGGAGGACCTGGAAGTTGCATTCCTCGACAATTTCCAGGGCACCTATGTGCGACCACCAGACGCCGATAACCTGAGCCACATAATTCAGCAGCCAGAAGAATCTGCCAGACAATTCTGGACATGGTTCCTAACCAAGAGAAATCAAATCGTCGACTGTCCGGACGCAGAGGCCCTAGCAGCCTTCAAGCATAACATCCATGACGAGTGGCTTGCCCGGCACCTTGGACAGGAAAAGCCAAAATCTATGGCAGCCCTCACGACACTCATGACCCGCTTTTGTGCAGGAGAAGACAGCTGGCTGGCTCGCAGCAATAACATGACCAAGAGCCCTGGTAATTCGGATACCAAGGACAGCAATGGCAGGTTGCGTCGCAACAAGCACAAGCACCGCATTAACAGCGACAATACTGAGGATACGGTAATTAATGCCGGATTCAGAGGCTCTAAACCCGGTCAGCGGAAAAAGCCATTCAAAAGAAATACTCCAGGCCCGTCCAGTTTGGAACGTATACTCGATCGCTCGTGCCAGATACATGGCACCCCCGAAAACCAGCCAATCACACCAACAGGGATTGTTGGGTGTTCAAGCAGGACGGCAAGTTAAATGCCGAAAACATAGACAAGGGGCTACATAGCGACGACGAAGAGGAGCCCCGACCGCCGAACAATAGTGGACAGAAGGGCTACCCCCCACAAGTGCGGACGGTGAACATGATATACGCAACCCACATCCCCAAAAGGGAGCGGAAGCGTGCACTCAGGGACGTACATGCGTTGGAGCCAGTCGCCCCAAAGTTCAACCCATGGTCCTCCTGCCCGATCACTTTTGATCGAAGGGACCACCCAACTAGCATCCGCCATGGCGGATCCGCCGCATTGGTCCTAGACCCAATCATTGACGGGTTTCACCTCACTAGAGTCCTTATGGACGGCGGCAGCAGCCTGAGCCTGCTTTATCAGGATACAGTGCGGAAAATGGGCATAGATCCCTCAAGGACTAAACCCACTAAAACGACCTTTAAAGGCGTCATACCAGGTGTAGAGGCCAACTGTATAGGCTCAGTTACACTTGAAGTGGTCTTCGGATCCCCGGATAATTTCCGAGGCGAGGAGTTAATCTTCGACATAGTCCCGTTCCGCAGTGGCTATCACGCACTACTCGGAGGAACTGCATTCGCAAAGTTCAATGCGGTGCCGCACTACGCATACCTTAAGCTCAAGATGCCAGGCCCTCGAGGAGTCATTACTGTCAATGGAAACACCGAACACCCTCTCAGAACGGAGGAGCATACAGCGGCCTTGGCAGCGGAAGTACAAAGCAGCCTCTCAAGGCGATTCTCCAGTCTGGCTATTAAACGTCCAGACACCGTTAAAGCGCGCCCGGAGTAACCTACAACAAGACCGCCTGGCACGTCCCGAGCAAGCGTAGCAATACGGCCCCAACCCAGCCCTCGCGAAACTGCGAAACCAGTACTACGCGTACATAATTACGCTCTGTAAATACCATGGGCGCACGGGAAGGGGCACGACCATGGCACGCCCAAAAATGCGGCTCAACCGCACTAGGGGCTCCCGATTTTGTCATTTTTTCACTCAGGACTTCACTCTCCGGAAGGCCTGTCCGGCAGTACAATCGCCGAACACACGATGCAACAACCAAGGAGGCAGGAAGCTACGTCGAATGCCCAGGTGGTCTCTATAACGAGCAAAATACCTGTCTTACATACCGTGCCGCAGCTCGCCCCTGGAGGGGGACATGTCAAATAGTCCCATCTCTTGCTTATTGCACTATTTGTATCGTTCTGCTTTTACCGCAGCCTTTTCGAATAAACAATGCTTAGCTTCAACTTATTATCGCATTCTGTATTTATTCCCTTTTTTAAATATATATGTTCAGTTATGACATTTTGCACCCGTACACTTTGGTACGGCCAATACACCAAGGGCTTAAGTACCCCACACTATGGTGTGAGAAGTCCGAACACTTCCACAAGTGCGGCCCTCCGAACTTATAGCATTATATGCATCAGCTCCGAATCATGTCTTTGGTCAATAGTTGGGTTTGCCCGGCTCCCATGTTTTGGTACCTTACGTTCTGCTATATAGGCTAAGGTAGCGCTGGGAGAACTACTGCAATTGTGCCCCAGTTGAGCTGGGCTAAGCACCTCAGTAGAGAAAGCTAAAACTGACTGTCATGATAAGGCGAGAGCTGGTCACTGTTCGTGAGGTTTCGAGTCCCTGAAGACTTATGCCGCTTAGAGCGAGGAGTCGGCTTTGTCTGGCCTAGGCGTGGATAGCGCCCCGAACTCGGTCTTCCGAATACTAGGGGCTTCACCAAAATTTAAAATTATAGAATTCTATGGCTAAGTGAGAGTGTTCAAGCATTATAGTCTGATTGCCTTGTTCGTTGCGCCGAGCGCCTCCCTCGAAGGACCCAAGAATGGGAAAAAGAGCGCTCAGCTTTATCCCGAACACCCCAGCACTCGTAGCTCGGGGGCAGAAGCTGACGACTCGCCATCTCTCAGATTTAATAAACGGCCGCACAGAAGGTAATATTTTAAATTCAATTTGAGTTTTCCACTGACGCACATATTCTAGAATCATAGCAGTTATAGCATGAAATATGAACTCTTAATTATAAACACGGAAACATAATAATACAAATATTATTGCCTCTATGGTATATTAATTTCCAACAGTCTTCCACTTGCACTAGAGTCAGTAATCTAGTTAGCACTTTACTTTTACACCCACTAGTAGAAAAAGGGTCATTAGACCCGGTTCGTGAGGGCCTTTTGTCCCGGTTTTTGAACCGGGACTAAAGGGTCGGTACTAATGCCCTAGCCCATTAGTCTCGGTTCAAACAAGAACCGGGACAGATGGGCCTCCACGTGGCCGGTGCGCCGAGCCCAGGCAGGAGGGCCTTTGGTCCCGGTTGGTGGCACCAACCGGGACCAAAAGGCATCCACGCGTCAGCATTTCTGTGGCTGGGGTTTTGTTTTTTTTTTGAAAGGGGGGGGGGGTTGAGGGTTTTGGGGGGTTAATTTAGGTGTTTCATATATTGTATTAGCTAGCTAATTAATAGAGAGAAGTGTCCTCTCTTATGTCCGTGCTTGGTCGACGCTACGTACTATACATACGTATAGAGAGGACTAGACACGCTAGCTAGCTAGTAAGCAAACGAAGGAAACAGAAGATCATCATCAACATATATATGCATATAGAGAGAAGTGATATCGACCACCTCTCCTTCTCCGAGAGATTGGTCGAACAACAAGTTCTCGTATATCTATCCGACACTACTGGCTACATATATACAATAATTATCTCTTACAAATATAATCTCCTATCATACGGACGCATGGTCCACATAGTATTCTCCGTCTTCAGCGATCACGTGGTCAAGAAAGAGTGCCGCCAATTCCTCTTGAATTGCTCGCATGCGATCTGGTGCTAGGAGTTCATCCCGCATCCGAAACATCTAATTTGAAGAAGGGGGTCAATACATATATATATGAATGAATGAAACTCAACACAAATGATGGTAATAAAATAAAATTGTGAATATTGTTATTTACGCACTTCATATTGTTCGTCAGAGTAGCCCCGCTCACAGGTCGTGTGGCGGATGGACTCGCAAACGTAGTATCCACAGAAACCATTCCCTTGTTCCGGCAACAACCACTTTACAAGAAATAGAGGTCAATCAAACTGATAAGCAAGAATGCCAAATGGTATTGATGAAACTAGCGCTTGAATCACTAGGAGATGCGCGGAACATGCTAGTATAGTACTTACTTTCGGGTGTCTAAATTCCAGCTTCTTCGGCAGTCCCGGAGCTTTTTTGGTGAATTTTCTCCAAACCCTGCCAGACAAAGAAAACAATTACTTGATATCAGAACTGAACAAAGTTGCTGATATGGTGGATAATGATCGATTTAACTTACTTCTCGAGCATTTGAGTCATGTCCGCATACTCCTGGGGATCTTTTCGTTTCGAGTCTAAGACAGTTACTACTCCCTGCTCAAGCTTAATCTCTAGGAGAATATAGTGGAACCTGCGCACGCATGCATAACTCATCAATTACATTACTATAACCTTGACTAATATATAAGGGAAACCGAATATGCACAAGACAGTAACACTCACTTGAAGTTGTAAGGAAAGAGTATTATATCTTTGTTTTCATTTATTACCAACGATCGTAGCAAGTTGGCCTCGGTATCTGCGGCATGAAATTTAACCTCAGTTGCATCTATGAGATTTGTGTTAATGAACCCAATATCACCGACTTGTCTTTTCTTCAATTTGACGATCTTCAATCTGCATAATATAGTGAGGATAATTATAAATACATGTAATGAAAGAGCTGAGCTATATAGAGAGACTTAATGACAAAAGTAGTACTACTTACAGACAGTAGCAGGTGACCGTCGCTTTATCGAGGGCCAATTGATTGAAAAACTGAAAGAACTCCTCAAATGGAACAGGCAACAGTTCAATTCCAACGAGGTCATGCTCCTTTTTAACTCTCACATACAAAGTATTCCTCCCCCCAGACTCTCTGCAGGTTTTCAAGTACCAATCATGCAATCTTCGCATCATCGTTGATAGAGATCTTTCATCTTTGACGAGAGGCTTCCCGTACTCGTATCTTTGTATCTGCACCTCCAAGAAATCATAATGTACATCGTCGGGCAGGTAATCTCCAAGATTGCTATAACCGGGCACCATCCTCGGATCATTAGCGACGATGTCGCTAGACACCTTGAGCGGGGGGCACGATTGGTCCGCTTGTTCGCCGAGCTGGGCAATTTGTTTCCCAGCTCGTCGTTCTGCTAACCTTTGATCACTTCTAGTACTTCCCGACCGCTTCGCTTCTTTAAATGACTTTTCAATAATGCGGTCATAGTTGTCTTTCGGTGGAGACTTTGGTGGTTTCTTCAGGGCAGCCAGAGTGCGCTTCGCTTTCACCGGATCTATCTTCTCCTCCGGAGGTGGATGTCTCTGTGCTTTCAACCCTTGAAACCAGTCCTTCACTTCGGCTTTAGCGATCTTCGCGTTCTCCTCCGGGGTCATCTCGTATGGTAACTTCTCTGGAGTCTTCAGAGAAGGACCGAATCTGTATGTCCTCCCGCCTCTGGCTGTACTGCTAGACGCTGGCAGAGCAGACGGAGCGGTTGTCTTCTTTCCTTTCTTACGCGGCGGAGGAGAAGGACTACGACGCGCCGGAGCAGCCGGAGCGGCGGCGGGTCTCTTCCGCCCTTGCTGACGAGGCGGAGAAGGAGGAGGCTGGCTTCTCGGGCGCGCCGGCGCAGGTGGAGAAGGAGGCGGAGTGCCGCCACGCGTCGGAGAAGGAGCCGACCGAGTGCCCTAATCGTCACTCGCCGGAGGATGAGGCGGTGGAGGAGGCGGAGTGCCCTGACTAGCTGGAAGAGGAGGAGGAGGCGTAGGCGTCCAGTTCAGGAGGTTGATGAGGTCCTTCCGCCATAGGCATGGAGTCTTCAGAGAAGAACCCAGCCGAGTCTCCCCTTCACCGGTAGGGTGGTCAAGCTGGAGGTCCTCAAATCCCTCCGTTATTTCATCCACCATCACCCTAGCATATCCTTCTGGAATCGGCCGGCAGTGAAAAGTTGCGCCGGGTTCAGTAGGAAAAATAGAGCCAATAGCCGCCTTGACCTTCATATTAATCCATTGCGTCATAAGGTGGCAATTTTGAGACTCCGTGATAGCATCCACGGGATAGCTGGCAGGAGCCGTCAACACATGCTCCGGCTGAAGCAGCTCGGTGGAAGCCACGCTGCTTCTCCGCTGAGATGGCGGGGTAGCTTCGGGGGAAGCTTCGGCAGTTCGTTTGCTGCGATTTGCTTCTCGTTCCTCTATCGCTTGTACCCTTGAAGGCAGCGCCTGCAGTTGGGTCTGCTGCACTTTCTTCCTCCTCTCCTGGCATTTGTAACCGCCTGCGTCCGGAAAACCAGCCCTCCATGGAACGGAGCCTGGTGTGCCTCGTGTCCGTCCAGGGTGCTCAGGATTCCCGAGGGCCATTGTGAGCTCGTCGTTCTCTCTGTCTGGAACGAACGTCCCTTGCTGCGCTGCATCGATATAGTGCTGAAGCCTCTCGACTGGTATTTTCATTTGCTCGTCCATCCAAAGGCACTTCCCTGTTACAGGGTCCAAGGTTCCGGCAGCCCCGAAGAACCAAGTCCGGCAACGTTCTGCCCAGTTCATTGTCTCTGGTTCGATCCCTTTATCAAGCAGATCGTTCTTAGCCTTGGCCCACTTAGGCCGGGCTTTGAGGTAGCCACCTGACCCCGTGCGATGGTGATGCTTCTTCTTCACAGCATTTTGCTTGTTTGTCGCCGACATCTTCTTACTCTTTTCCGATGTCTTGTGGGCCACAAATGCGGGCCAGTGATCTCTGATCTTCTCATATTTGCCCTTGAATTCTGGTGTCTCTTTTTTGTCGACAAACCTATTCAGGTCTTTCTTCCACCTCCTGAATAGGTCTGCCATCTTCGTAAGAGCAAAAGACTTGATTAATTCTTCTTTAACTGGCTTCTCTGGATCATCCTCTGGCGGTAGGGTGAAATTTGACTTCAGCTCAGTCCAAAGATCATTTTTCTGCATTTCATTGACATAAGACACCTCAGGGTCTTCTGTAGCCAGCTTTAACCATTGCTGGATGCTGATCGAGATCTTGTCCCTAACCAGAACCCCGCACTGAGCAACAAATGTGTTCTTTGTCCGGATGGGTTCAATCAGTTGGCCGTTGCGCGCGATTTCTATGATCTCAAACCTTTCATCTGAGCTCAACTTTTTCTTCGGGCCTCGTCTCCTTACCAAAGTTGTGCTCGATCCAGAGGGCTAGAAAAAAGAACAAAGACGAGAGTTAATTAATATGTGTACATACCAAAACAATGAATGCATCAATTAACTAGTCAGCACAGGCTTAACTAATATATATACCTGGCCGGACTCGGTTCGGTCACTGGAGCCGTCATCACGGTCTCCTTCTTGCACCGGCATTGGGTCACCGGAGCCGTCCTCACGGTCTCCTTCTTGCACCAGCATTGGGTCACCGGAGCCATCATAATCATAGCCTGCTTCTTCACCCTCTCCTTCCAGACCATCGGTCTCGTTGAGAAACGACAAGACGACATCACTTCGTTTTAAGATTATGTCCCCCAACATCGCTTCTGTTGCTTCGTCTCGGGTGTGCTCCATAGTTTCTGCAAATATTTACAACATGGCAATTATTATTCAAACATGACAGATGGATATATTAGTGGCAAACATAGAACTAGCTAGCTAATCACAGTAAGGAATCATACTAATTAGTGGCCTCGACGCTGCTTCTCTAGGGTTTCGGGTGGCCTTGACAACGCTTCAAGGGTTTGGGGTGGCCTCGAGAACGCTTCAAGGAGGGGGTAATATCGACAATGACGAGATACATACACGGGAAAATGATGTTATCGGGGAGGGGGTATATCGACCCCCCCCCCCCACGTGTTGAAGTTATCGGGGAGGGGGTATATCGACCCCCCCACACGTGTTGAAGTTATCAGGGAGGGGGTATATCGACCCCCCCCACTTGTTGAAAGTTATCGGGAGGGGGTATATCGACCACCCCTTGTGTTGAAGTTATCGGGAGGGGGTATATCGACCCCCCCCCCACGTGTTGAAGTTACCGGGAGTTTATCTTGACACGACATAAGTACATGGGAAAATAATATTATCGGGGACGGGGTATATCGACCCCCCCTCGTGTTGAAGTTATCGGGAGGGGTATATCGACGACGACAGACCCGATAAAACATAAGAAAACGAGGAAGAAATAAAAAGAGGAGAAGAAGAAAGGAATAGCTAGAGGAGAAGATCGAAGAAAAAAAAGAGGAGAAGAAGAAAGGAATAGAGGAGAAGAAGAGAAAATAGAATATATTCTATTTTCTCTTCTTCTCCTCTATTCCTTTCTTCTTCTCCTCTTCTTTTTCTTCTTTTTTCTTCTTCTTATTTATTTCTCCTCTTCTTCCTCTCCTCTTCTTCTTTCTTTCCTCTTCTTATTTTCTTCTTTCCTATCCTTCTTTTTCTAAAATTGTAAATTTTGCATATATAAAACTTTTCTAAAATTTTAACTTTCTACATATGAACAAAAAACTTTCTATGAACAAAAAAAACATTTTTAACATATATATTTAGCAAATTCTAGCCACATACACATATACACATATACATCCCGATAAAAAAAGAGGAAGAAGAAGAAAAAAAAGAGAAGAAAGAATAGAGGAGAAGAACTCCTCTATTCTTTCTTCTCCTCTTTTTTTTTTCTTCTTCCTCTTCTTTTTTTATCCTCTTCTTCCTATCATGTTCAACGACCCTCGACCCTGATAACATTTTTTTCCCCGATAACATTTTTTTCTCAGAGAGAATTAGTGTTCCCGAGTGAACCAGAGGGGGACATTGGTCATATCGGATTCGTCATATTTTCTACGAATGTTCTATATACATACATCCATCGATATCATTCCATACATACATAGACATCAACATTATATATGAACAAAAAAATATCAAAATTCATCATACATACATCTACAGTATATATGAACAAAAATTATAAACTTTCTCCCCAACTCATACATACATACATACATCTACATCATATCAATATTTTGCAAATTAAGGAGCAGGGAAGGAAGGAAGGGGGAGGATGGGGCGGTAGCTACCTCTCCCGGAGGGATCGGGGAGGAGACGCGGGCGGCCGGCATCGGGGGCGACGGCGACGAGGACGGGCTCGGGGTCGGCGAGGGCGAGGGCGACGGCGGGGCGCGCTCGGGGGCGGCGGACGGGCTCGGCGGCGCAGGGGGTGCTCGGGGACGGCGGACGGGCGGCCGGCGATGACGGCGAGGCAGGGTGCGCTCGGGGCGAGGCAGGGGCAACGGCGGCGACGGCGAGGCGCGCAGAGGGGCAGCCTGGCGGCGTCGTCGGGGCGGGATCGAAGAACTGAACCAAAATTTTCACAAGTGTTGTATATATAGACCGAGCATTAGTCCTGGTTCATGGCTCAAACCGGGACCAAAGGCCTCTTTTCAACAGCCCAAAGGGCGGGAAGCGGCGGCCTTTGGTCCCGGTTGGTGGCACCAACCGGAACTAAAGGTGGTCATTGGTCCCGGTTTGTGCCACGAACCGGGACCAATGCCCCCTTTAGTCCCGGTTGGTGCCACCAACCGGGACCAATGGCCTTCCGCTGGTGCGGTGGTGGGATTTTTAGTCTCACCTCGCTAGCCGAAGAGCTCCCGCACCTGTTTATAAGCCCTGCTATGTGTTCCCTTTCGAACTCCTCTGAACTTCAGGCTTACGGGCCTAATGGGACACTACAATGCCTGTGGGCCTGCTGGGCCTGCTGCGGGCCTGAATCCTGGCCCATGGTTGGGTTTCTAGTCGTATTCACGCCGTGCTGGCCGAGTAGGTGGCATTTTTTTTTTCTGTTTTGCTATTTTTTTTCATTTCTACTTAGAACTAAATACTTATAGTTTTTTAGTGATTTCTTTTTTCTTTTAGGTCACAAAAATTATAAACTTTCTGTTAGTGCCATTAGTTTTAAAATTTGAATAGTTTAAATTTGAATTTTTTAAAATTTGTGTGAATCACTAGTTTATGAATAACTTTCCTATAAAAATTGATTTTTGAGTCATTTTTTTCCTGCTATTTAATATTACTGTGTTTTATCATTATACTCAATTTGGTAATTTTAGTTAGTCATAACAAATATTATAGGCATTTTTTCTTTTTTGCTATTTATTTTTTCATTTCTACTTAGAACTAAATACTTATAATTTTTTAGTGATTTCTTTTTTCTTTTAGGTCACAAAAATTATAAACTTTCTGTTAGTGCCATTAGTTTTAAAATTTGAATAGTTTAAATTTGATTTTTTTGAAATTTGTGAAGTTTGTGATTAACTTTACTAAAAAATGAACATAGATGCACCTATAGAGAAAATTCAACCTAAATTCATAATCAATTTCTATGAATTTCAGAGAAATTCATTATGAATTTAGGTCAAATTCCCTGTATAGGGGCATCTATTTTCACTTTGAGAGGAGCTCAACAAGGCAGAGAGGGACGGACTTATAAACCGGTGTGGGCGCCCTTCGGTTGGCGAGGTGGGACTAAACTCTGGGTGCAACGAGGACCAACCCTTTAGTCCCGGTTTGTGGCACAAACCGGGACTAATGGTCATGGGCTTGGGGCGAGCCCTATTTTTTCCAGTTTTTTTGTTTTGTTTTACGCATTATTTATTTTCTTTTGTTTATTTCTTTATTTTTAAATTCTTTTTGCTTTTAGTTTTAGAAAAATTATAAACTTTCTGTTAGTGCCATTAGTTTTCAAATTTGAAAACACTTTTTTTGTTTTTTTGTTTTCTTTGTTGCTTTATTTATTTTATTTTGTTTCTACTTACAACAAAATACTTATTGTTGCTATTTTTATTTTTTTTCCAGTTTTTTTGTTTTGTTTTCTGTATTATTTATTTTCTTTTGTTTTTTGCTTTATTTTTTAATTCTTTTTGCTTTTAGGTCAGCAAAATTATAAACTTTCTGTTAGTGCCATTAGTTTTAGAAAAATTATAAACTTTATGTTAGTGTCATTAGTTTTTAAATTTGAATAGTTAAAATTTGAATTCTTTGAAATTTGTGTGAATCACAAGTTTGTGATTAACTTTACTAAAGCATAAGACATTAAAGCATTTTAAATGAACTCTGAAAAAGTTGAAAGTTGGCATGGTATCATAATTTCACACACATATCTTGGGTCAATGGTATCATACTCGTCTGTTACAAAGTTGGCATGGTATCATCATAATAGTTGCGGAAGAAAGTCTTCACTTTTTCTTCGCTTGTGTCATTTGCTTATTGCGCCGTAACCATGGATAATCTTCATCGTTTATCAGGATGCTTGGGTCAGCCTTGACTTTGAAGGGAGGAATTTCATGAAACTTTTCATAATCTTCAGACATGTCTGTCTTGCCCTCCACTCCCACGATGTCCCTTTTTCCTGAAAGAACTATGTGGCGCTTTGGCTCATCGTATGATGTATTCGCTTCCTTATCTTTTCTTTTTTTCGGTCTGGTAGACATGTCCTTCACATAGATAAACTATGCCACATCATTGGCTAGGACGAACGGTTCATCAGTGTACCCAAGATTTTTCAGATCCACTGTTGTCATTCCGTACTGTGGGTCTACCTGTACCACGCCTCCGGACAGATTGACCCATTTGCACTTAAACAAAGGGACCTTAAAATCATGTCCATAGTCAAGTTCCCATATGTCCACTATGTAACCATAATATGTGTCCTTTCCCCTCTCGGTTGTTGCATCAAAGCGGACACCGTTGTTTTGGTTGGTGCTCTTTTGATCTTGGTTAATCGTGTAAAATGTATTCCCATTTATCTCGTATCCTTTGTAAATCAATACAGTCAAAGATTGTCCCCTGGACAACAAGTACAACTCATCACAAACAGTGTTGTCACCTCTGAGACGTGTTTCCAACCAACTGCTGAAAGTCCTGATGTGTTCACATGTAATCCAGTCGTCGCACTGCTCCGGGTGTTTGGAGCGCAGACTGTTCTTGTGTTCATCGACATACGGGGTCACCAAGGTAGAGTTCTGTAGAACTATGTAGTGTGCTTGAGACCAAGAATATCCGTCCCGGCATATTATTGAGTCCCTTCCAAGCGTGCCTTTTCCAGTCAGTCTCCCCTCATACCGCGATTTAGGGAGACCTATCTTATTAAGGCCAGGAATGAAGTCAACACAAAACCCGATGACATCCTCTGTTTGATGGCCCATGGAGATGCTTCCTTCTGGCCTAGCACGGTTATGGACATATTTCTTTAGGACTCCCATGAACCTCTCAAAGGGGAACATTTGTGTAGAAATACGGGCCCCAGAATGACAATCTCGTCGACTAGATGAACTAGGACGTGCGTCATGATATTGAAGAAGGATGGTGGGAACACCAGCTCGAAACTGACAAGACATTGCGCCAAATCACTCCTTAGCCTTGGTACGATTTCTGGATCGATCACCTTCTGAGAGATTGCATTGAGGAATGCACATAGCTTCACAATGGCTAATCGGACGTTTTCCAGTAGAAGCCCCCTCAATGAAACCGGAAGCAGTCGCGTCATAACCACGTGGCAGTCATGAGACTTTAGGTTCTGGAACTTTTTCTCTGGCATATTTATTATTCCCTTTATATTCGACGAGAAGCCAGTCGGGATCTTCATACTGAGCAGGCATTCAAAGAAGATTTCTTTCTCTTCTTTCGTAAGAGCGTAGCTGGCAGGACCTTCATACTGCTTCGGAGGCATGCCGTCTTTTTCGTGCAAATGTTGCAGGTCCTCCCGTGCCTTAGGTGTATCTTTTGTATTTCCATACATGCCCAAGAAGCCTAGCAGGTTCACACAAAGGTTCTTCGTCACGTGCATCACGTCGATTGAAGAGCGGACCTCTAGGTCTTTCCAGTAGGGTAGGTCCCAAAATATAGATTTCTTCTTCCACATGGGTGCGTGTCCCTCAGGGTCATTCAGAACAGCTAGTGCGTCGGGACCCTTTCCAAAGATTACGTGTAAATCATTGACCATAGCAAGTACGTGATCACCGGTACGCATGGCAGGCTTCTTCCGGTGATCTGCCTCGCCTTTGAAATGCTTGCCTTTCTTTCGACATTGATGGTTGGTCGGAAGAAATTGACGATGGCCCAGGTACACATTCTTCCTGCATTTGTCCAGGTATATACTTTCAATGTCATCTAAACAGTGCGTGCATGCGTGGTATCCTTTGTTTGTCTGTCCTGAAAGGTTACTGAGAGCGGGCCAATCGTTGATGGTCACGAACAGCAACGCCTTTAGGTTAAATTCCTCTTGTCTGTGCTCATCCCACGCACGTACACCGTTTCCATTCCACAGCTGTAAAAGTTCTTCAACTAATGGCCTTAGGTACACATCAATGTCGTTGCCGGGTTGCTTAGGGCCTTGGATGAGAACTAGCATCATAATGAACTTCCACTTCATGCACATCCAAGGAGGAAGGTTATACATACATAGAGTCACGGGCCAGGTGTTGTGATTGCTGCTCTGCTCCCCGAAAGGATTAATGCCATCCGCGCTTAAAGCAAACCATACGTTCCTTGGGTCCTTTGCAAACTCCTCCCAGTACTTTCTCTCGATTTTTCTCCACTGCGACCCATCAGCGGGTGCTCTCAACTTTCCATCTTTCTTACGGTCCTCACTGTGCCATCGCATAAACTTGGCATGCTCTCCGTTTCTGAACAGACGTTTCAACCGTGGTATTATAGGAGCATACCACATCACCTTCGCAGGAACCCTCTTCCTGGGGGGCTCGCCGTCAACATCACCAGGGTCATCTCGTCTGATCTTATACCGCAATGCACCGCATACCGGGCATGCATTTAGATCCTTGTATGCACCGCGGTAGAGGATGCAGTCATTAGGGCATGCATGTATCTTCTGCACCTCCAATCCTAGAGGGCATACGACCTTCTTTGCTGCGTGTGTACTGTCGGGCAATTCGTTATCCTTTGGAAGCTTCTTCTTCAATATTTTCAGTAGCTTCTCAAATCCTTTGTCAGCCACAGCATTCTCTGCATTCCACTGCAGCAATTCCAGTACGGTACCGAGCTTTGTGTTGCTATCTTCGCAATTGGGGTACAACCCTTTTTTGTGATCCTCTAACATGCGATCGAACTTCAGCTTCTCCTTTTGACTTTCGCATTGCGTCCTTGCATCGACAATGACCCGGCGGAGATCATCATCATCGGGCACATCATTTGGTTCCTCTTGATCTTCAGCAGCTTCACCCATTGCAGCATCATTGGGCACATCGTCTGGTTCCTCTTGATCTTCACCAGCTCCCCCCGTTGCAGCATCACCGTATTCAGGGGGCACATAGTTGTCATCGTACTCTTCTTCTTCGTTGTCTTCCATCATAACCCCTATTTCTCCGTGCCTCGTCCAAACATTATAGTGTGGCATGAAACCCTTGTAAAGCAGGTGGGAGTGAAGGATTTTCCGGTTAGAGTAAGACATCGTATTCCCACATTTAGTGCATGGACAACACATAAAACCATTCTGCTTGTTTGCCTCAGCCGCATCGAGAAACTCATGCACGCCCTTAATGTACTCGGAGGTGTGTCTGTCACCGTACATCCAATGCCGGTTCATCTGCGTGCATTATATATAATTAAGTGTGCCAAAAACCATTACGGAACATCATGAATAGATAATTAAGTGACCAAATTAATACAAGTTCATCATCACATTAAAACCAAAGTACATACATAGTTCTCATCTAACAACATATAGCTCTCCAGAGCATCTAATTAACTTTCACCATACATTGAAACTATGTAAAACATTTCAATGCGAAAACAAATGCGATCATAATCGCAACCAAGGTAACAATTGATCCAACGGCATAATGATACCAAGCCTCAGTGTGAATGGCATATTTTCTAATCTTTCTTAACTTCAACCGCATTGCATCCATCTTGATCTTGTGATCATCGACGACATCCGCAACATGCAACTCCAATATCATCTTCTCCTACTCAATTTTTTTTATTTTTTCCTTCAAGAAATTATTTTCTTCAACTAAATTTAACCTCTCGACAATAGGGTCGGTTGGAATTTCCGTTTCAACCACCTCCTAGATAAATAAAATCTATGTCACGTTGGTCGGCATAATTGTCATAAACAATAAATGAACCAAATAGTTATAAAAAAATAATATATACCACATCCGAATCATAGACAGGATGAGGGCCGACGGGGGCGGATACCAAAACCATCGCACTATATAAGATGCAATAATATAAAAGTAAGAAAATAATACAAGTATCTATGTAAACATACAAGTAAGAATATTTTTTCCTTTCAGAAAGAAAATAAGAACAAGAGGCTCACCACGGTGGTGCCGGCGATGATCCCGGCGCGGGTGATCGACGGCGGTGAAGACGGGGACGGGGCATGACGGACCGCTAAACCTAGACAAATATTGAGGAAAATGGAGCTTGGAGGTCGAGCTTGGAGAGGAGAAAGCTTAAGTAGTGTGGCTCGGGCATTCCATCGAACACGTTGTGTGCATAGGAGGTGAGCTAGAGCACCACGAAGCCCTCTCCCCCTCGGCCAGAAAAAACAGAGCAGTGTGCTCTGCTCTTACGCGAGGGGGTATATATAGGCACCTCATTGGTCCCAGTTGGTGGCATGAACCGGGACTAAAGGGCTGCCTTTGGTCCCGGTTCAAGCCACCAACCGGGACCAATGGTGGTGGGCCAGGAGCGAGGCCCATTGGTCCCGGTTCGTCCCACCAACCGGGACCAAAAGGTCCAGACGAACCGGGACCAATGGCCCACGTGGCCCGGCCGGCCCCCTGGGCTCACGAACCGGGTCCAATGCCCCCATTGGTCCCGGTTCTGGACTGAACCAGGACTAATGGGCTGACCCGGCCTGGACCTTTGCCCCGTTTTCTACTAGTGACCAATGGTAATCCAATGTCAGTTAATGCTTTGCTTGTGGCATAGACTTCGTCCTATGGAATCTGGCAATATTCAGATCCGTGTGTATCATTTGCATTTCGATGCATCTATCATGCTTTCACATAAATTTATAATTTGTGTGAAACTGGCTTTGTAAGTATTGAATTACTGGCATGACCTAGAGGCAAGACTAGAAACCTTTTATTTAACAGTTTATCATTCAACACGTGCATATGATTTTTCCACTTAATCGCACATTTCAGGATCATAGCATTTATAGCATAATATATAAACTCTTAATTATGAACACGGAAAAATAATAATAACAATATTACTGATTCTAGGGCATATTTCCAATAACCCCTGATGCCAAAAAAAGCGTTCCAGATCCAAAGATCAAGAATAATGATGGGCTCTTAACATGACCCTGATATTGCCCTTGTAAAGTTTTTGGGCAATTCTTTCAACACCAGTGCATATACGAGCAAACCTGGTCACGCTGTTGCTTCAGACATTGCCAAGATCCTCTCGATGTTCGCGGTAGTTGGTTCTCTCTTGTACTTAGGTCCAAACACCGAGACCAAAATAGTAGCAAATCTTACCATGGCATCTCCGCATGTGCTTTCAGACATTCATAGGTATTTGTTCGAAAAATCAGCTGTTGTGTTATATGCAAGCATCTGAAGTGCGGTCGTGTACTTCTGGTAACCAGAGAATCCAATTCTTCCGACGACATCCTTCTTTAAAATAAAGTAGTCATCAAAGGACCGAACTCCATGGTAGAGACGATCGAAGACTTTTTTTTGCTTCCGAAAGCGCTGGTAAAATTGTCAGCGAATAGGGAAAGTAGTCGTCCAACTGCATCAAATTTTCGTGTGCCCTGTTGCGGTTGAACACTCGGTGACCCTTGATCGATCTCTTGAAACTGAGAACACGCTCTTCTACATGCTCTGTGTCTGCAAGGACCGCCTGCATCATCGCCGTCTCATCCATGTAGTCCTCCTCGTCAAACAAGCCGTCGGACGACTCAACATAGTGCTGGTATATTTACTCCATATCCGAGTCCATTGCTTTAAACATGAAGTTAACAAAAACAATTAGCACTGGCATTTCACTGAACAGTTGTCGGGCATGGTGGGTACGTAGAGGCAGATGGTACATGTGTGTCGGACGGAGGAGATGGTTGAAATGGCAGCGGGGGACAAGCGGTGGGGAGCCCAGGTGTACCGTTGGAGGTGACAAAGTCGTCAAGTTCCAGTAAGGCTGTGGCAGGCCGGTCGGGGTGGTGGAGGGGCAACGAAGCCAAGAGAGAAAATTTATGCGGAGAAAAAATGAAAGGATGGTGGCGCGGGTCCAAAGGGGTTTTGGTGGGGTTTTAGATGGTCCGGTGTAGTCCACATGCCCACAAGGACCCAGTTTGTCTCGGGTTTATGGGAAAAAGTGTGTCAGGACAAGTCGGTGGACCAAGACCAGCCCGCGCTAGATCACTATAAACACATCCGGACCGTTCACTCCAAACGATTGTGGGTGGTTTGAGAGTCCGCTTTAAAAATGCCCTAAACCTACTCGACATAGGACACAGACTAACATTGGGGTCCTCATAACGCCCACACGTGTGGCATATTAGACATCCGCCCACACATCGTGTGTGGCTTGAGCAGGAGGCAGCCCACACGGGCTGTGTGTGGGCGCGGCTACTTCGTGCCAGACGCCCAATAAGTACTACTCAACCCCACCCCGCGTGTGTGGCAGGAAGGAAAAATGCCCACACGTCCTGGCGCAGCTACGCTAGGTACACGCGGGATGACGATTTAGTTGCCATCCGTGATGGCAGATGTAGTTATCCGGGATGGCAAATGTAGCTGCAAAAACATGGCAACTGCAGTTACCGTCTAGCAACGAATCATAGTTGTCATGTGTGTTTACCTAGTTGCCACGTACGCGCAACTGCAGTCGCCCACACGCGTGTGGACTAGGTGGTAGTTGTGTGGGCAGAAACTAGTTCACCCACACAGCGCAACCGGCAAACCGCGTGTTGCGGTGCATGTGTGCGAACTCTCCAACGCCTACATACAATGATGCCCACGTGCCGCTCAGATTCTAACAGATTTTTTTAGAATTCGTACAAAACAGAATCAACGTGAATTAAGGCGTGTGCGCGATGTGCAATCATGCCACACGTGTGGGCGTTATCATTTGGATAACATTGGAAACTATTAGACCATGGACTCTAGGAATCCTAACCGGACGTACTCTCTCGGAAAGAGAAAAAAAAAAGAAAAACTACTCGATGGTTCTTTCCATGGCCGAGTCGGGCACGACACAGCCGGGAATATCGTGTTTAATTCGAAACAATATCTATCTATCCATATATATATAAGGCTGGCTACCTTACTCGATCTATCTCTCCGACGGAAGCACCTACGTAAATAAGGCACCACGACTGATTTCGATCACCCATGGCGGCGCTGCTTCTACACGCGGCTAGGATGCTCGGCAGTCGCTCTAGTCTTCTGCGAACTGGTGCTTCTTTTGCGGCGGAGGGTCGACGCCGGCTCATCCACGACGGCGGCGCTGCTCTTCGACGTACTGGCGCTTCTGTTGCCGCGGAGGGGCGACCCCGGGTCATCCGCGACGGCGCCGCTGCTCTTCCGCGAACTGGCCTTTATGTTGCGGTGGAAGGGCGACGCCGGCTCATCCACGACGGCGCATCTGCTGCCAAGGTATGAGCTCCCCCTTGCATTGCTTTACTCTCGTCGATTATTTTTACACAGCTTATTAGTTTTGTCTTAACAGTTTTGTTAAAGCATACCTAGATGTGCTTTAAGTATTGCACATCTAAATCCCGTATTATTAATTTTACATGAAGATTCATGCAAGCATTTATTTTATTTTATTTTTCTTTTCTAGTTTGATTGTGTCACTTAGATATGCAATAACAGATGTGCACTAGAAGACCCTTGTTTTAAGTCAACCTTTCTAAACACATGATAAAAAATATATTTCATGATGGATCTAATTAATTACATCGACTTGGTATTGTGAATGTTGGTATTTTTATAAATTTGATCAAACTTCATTAAATTTGACTTAACACAAACCTAATATTTGAAGTGAAAAGAAAAGGACATCTCTCTTTCTGGGGTTAATTGTTGAATATTAATAGATACATATACACATGCACACAATGCGCTCGTACTAACATGCATTCATGGGCTGGCCAAACAGAGTCGTGCGCAGCAGCCACGTAGGAGTACAATAAGCAAACGAGAGGTGGCGGAAGAGTTGTATGACCAAGAAATCCGAAAGA
Source organism: Triticum urartu (assembly GCF_003073215.2). Taxonomy (NCBI): domain Eukaryota; kingdom Viridiplantae; phylum Streptophyta; class Magnoliopsida; order Poales; family Poaceae; genus Triticum; species Triticum urartu. The sequence goes on along the minus strand of NC_053022.1, from coordinate 575,099,553 downwards.
TGGTCAATCCTTGGCCAACACGCTTCTACTGGTTCTGGGTAGCATGTATGGCGACTACAGGGATCCTCAAAATTCTCACGTGCCGGAAGATAAGAAGAGAAGAGGCTGATCGATCTACCAATTGTACATGACAGTATTACAACAAGTTGAGCCGGTGTCTAGCTTTTGCATGTTGCTTAAGTTCATGTGCTCTTTTTGTTTTTACCTGTTTTATCTTTTAGTTGTGTGCAATCTTAGGTCTTGAGATTGTGTTGTTGCAAAGGTGTGATGTATTTGGTATCATCTTGATATCAATATAGGGCACTCTTATTATCTAGCGAGTGTTCTGGGAGAGAGTAGCATTTGCGAACATTTTGATGAAAGTTTTAGTTGTGTGGGGGGTAACAATTTCTTCGAAACAACATGGCAGTTTCTCGGAGGAAGGGTGGCCATAGGCAGGCTGCCCCCGCATGTGGCCATAGGTAAGCTGACCCCGCAAAGGAGGGAAATGATACGATCCCATCCCTCCCTCCCCTCCGTCGACGCTAGGGGACAGCGGCGGTTGAGGGTTGCTCCTCCTTCCTGGGTTGTAATGCGGCGAGGGCGCCAGATCCGCGGAGGTGCGGCTTCTTCCACGATCCATGGCGGTGTGGTGGCTCCTGCTGGAGGCGTTTGTGGTGGTGCGGGGTGAGATGGCTAGAGGATGGAGGTAGGGCTGGGCATGACCGGTGGCAGCGGCGGCGTCCTGCCCGGATCCATTCTTAGCGGAGGATGCAGCGACTCTGGCCCAGATCCGAACATGGCGGTGGCGGCATCCCTCCGCCCGGGATGACGGGGCCAGGTGGTGGGTTCTTGTGGCGGCCATCTTGGGATCCCGCAACAAACCGGGGATGTCGCACGACGCGTGTGGCGGCTTCCTTTGGCGTCGACGACGATTGATGCGGGATCGTGGTGGCAGTTGTCGTTGTATGGGTGACGACAACGGCGAGCGCGACGGTGGGTGCTCCCTATAGTGCCCGAAATTGGGGCGGCGGACTACGGGGTCATGTGGGCGATTCGGAGTCTGGATCTCGAGGTGGTGACAACCTTTCTGAGGTTGGTGGCGGTATGGGACGTCATGTCCATCAATTGGGTTCGATGCAGCTCGGCAGGTGACACATGTGCCTCTTTTGGACTTATCGGGTAGAGCCTGTCGCCGGTGGTTGAAGCCATGGGTGGATGTGCTACCAGCGGATGCTACGACGACTTCTTTTGTGGAGACATCAAGTCATGCCTGCTACCGGCAGGTGATGCACGAGGGCTCTTGCGAAGGTGTCATGTTTAGTCTGTTGTTGTTGGATCGAAAGTGGTGCGACTGTAACGGGAGGTAGGCAGTAAGGGACGTCTTTGTCTTACATTGTCTTCTTTAGAGGTATCCCACCATCCAGGCGTCAGTAGATGGACAAGGGCGGATGGTACAGATGGCTTCAACGACGAGTTTATGCACTCTAGTGGAAACACAAGATCTCTTATCGGGTTGCGCGCCTAGGTCGTGTCCTTGCTGAAGGTGTCCTTGCTGAAGGTAGTGGATTGAAGCTTGGCTTTGGGGATGAGAATCCGGAGTTTAACCTTGTGGTGGACTTGCTATCATCAGCGCACGTCGGGTGACTCCTTCTTGAAGGCGTAGTCTAGGAGTTGTGTATTTTTCGTTTTTGATGTGTCTTGTAACATAAGATTAGTGGCTATCTGGGGAAGTTACTGTCGCGAGGTATATGATCTCAGGCTTCGTTTTCCGCTTTATTTTCGGATCAGGGTTGTTCGGCTATTGAATTTTGTATTATTAGTAATATATGGCTGCAAGCATCGTTTTGATGTAGAGGTCGGGGATCATTCTTTTTTTTGAAAAAAAAGTTTCTCGAAGGGAGGAAAAATTAAGCAAAAACGAGTAGAGTCTGTCATCTCTTGATCTCGCGTCGCAACTAAAATTGCCAGCAAAATCGTTTGAGCCAGCGTAAGCCAAATAACATTACCGTAACGTAATATATTGTCTTTTCAAAAAGAAAATTTTGAATGATAGTTTGCTGGCTTTGATGGCTCACCGTTACTTTCGAAAAAAAAAATCCTTGGAGACCGTCTCCACGCCTGCTCCTGTACTTACCCGACGCGATCTGCCGCCACACGTCCCGCGGCAGCATCCGACGATATCCGCTCAGGCTCGTGCGATGCAGGTGTTCTCTCGGTCTCTCCTCGGCTCGTGTGCGATAGGTGCTTCCGGCTCGGCTCCATCTTCCGATGATAGCACCGCGGGTGGAGTTCTTCTTGCGCTCAGGGAGGTCGAGGGTGCAGTTGTTGTCTTCAACAGCGACGGCGGACTTGGGTGTGCTGGAGACTGGAAACGAGCAGGCGGCCGAGGTGAGAGCTCTAGGTCGTAGACATCAAACTCGAGGAGATTGGTGATTGCATCCATGAGGCTGGCGCTGGCCTTGCCGATGTCGGGCGGGCCGTGGAGAAGGTACCTGCACTTTCCATGCGCGACCATATTCCGGTGTGCTCCCACCGTGATGCGAAGCAGAGTAAATCGGCTTCGACGGGCGAGCGTGAACTGGAGCTGGAGACTGTGTGGTCGTCACGGCCGCCGACGAAGATATTGTACGGCTTGTGCCCTGCGGGGCGCACTCGACGAGCCACGTCTTCGATTCCAATTGAGGACGCCAACAAGATGGGCCTCCCGCTAGTGGAGCTCGCCATGGAGGGAGGGAGATCGCCCGGTCATGGACTCATGGCATGTCCCACACAGCCGAATGAGATGGGATCACGTACGATCCGGTGGAGACAACCGATTGAGCCGAGCTGGAAGCACTTGTCCCACACGAGCAAGTGAAGTCTGTTTTAAAAATAACATGTTGATTTGCTTAATTTTGAAAATAGCATGCCGGTTTGAAAATATCAGAAACATCGTTTTTGAAATATGAAAGCTTTCACCCGCATGTTTTTGCAATGATCCTTTTTTTTGCAATGAATTTTCTTCTGCAACACATACAAACCTCATTTTAAAAATAACTCCTACTAGGCAACACAAAAACCTTGTTTTCAACATGGAACTAGCATCTAATCCATATGAAACCCTGTTAGATTAGATTTTTTGAAACTAGCATCATTTCAAAATTATGGTAAAAAAGGAACACTCATTGCAATCTAAGGTAATGATATCAAGTACAGCAGGTCACATAAGTTCATACTAAGTACTGCATGTCACATATAATAGACTTGCATACCAAACATTGTAGGTCACATAAGTTCATACTGCCAACTAGTATTTACTGCCAAGTTCCACTTACTGGATGATCTTCATATCCAGTTGGACCCAAAAGCTGATACTACCAAGTTCTAGTAACTGCATAACAACTAGCACCAAATTACTGCGTAGTACATACATGTCATAATCTGCCATTCGGTCATGGTTCATAACATGGGACAACGAATCTTTAGGCCACTGACCATGTTTGCCTTAAGCCCACCTCCCCTCCTTTCCATGAAACTAAAGATAGCCATATGACATTCTTTCATATTGGTGCCTCAACGACTTCTCTCCAGTTCTTCGTCATGATCGCACATCCGTCCTGCTTGCCCATCTTGAAAAAGACCTTTTTAGAACCTTCAAAGTGTGAGTTGGTGACAGACACAACCATGGGCTTCCGCAGATAATCTTTGAGGTAGTCCTTACTATAATCCATTGAGAAGCACTGGTTGCACAAGGAAATAAATAATGTTACAGGATGCCATTTTCACACGTGAAATATGATTTGCAAAAAGAAAGTTCAAGTGTTTACCATCTTGCTCTTCCCTATGATGATTGTCGAACGAGTGATGGTGCAGACATAGTGTGGTATGGGAGGTTTGAAATGCTTTACTATGGATTCAAGATGGTCCCGCCTCCCCTGGTCTAGCATAACATGGTTGTCGTGAAAGATGTGCTTCTCGAAACCTCTTCTCCCCTGGTATCCCGGACCTGTATCAAAATAATTAAGATGACGGAGTAGTTCATAATTTCATACATAAGATCTAGAACATCAACACTGGGTTGATGATCAATGCCTACTCCAATGAGCTAGAAATGAAGGACATAGCTAACCCAATCACATCCACCCAGCAATATCTCGTAAAAACATGGGAAATTTTAATATTTGATTGATCTAAACTAACAACTAAAAACTCTACTCTATTTAAGCTCTAGTTGAGTCAATGTTGATGTGGAAAAAAAGCAACAGTGTCATCTAGAACCCAAACAAAGAAAAGTGTGGTAATCAAGTGTTACTCATGCCTGAACTTTAGATAGTTCATGGTTCATTTAATCTCTTTTTTCGCGGGGGGTTCATTTAATCTCTGACCAGTCGTATAGAACTTTACCCGTTTGTGCCACGATGGGGTCGTGGTCGCCATATCCATCAGAACTGACATCAGTTTAATAGTCAGTAGAGGTGTCGTCATCAGCGCTATAGCCATCACTCCCATATGAGGTGCCATCTGAAGTGCCATCTGAAGGATAGTCCGAGTTGGTCCGGGGATTACTATTTTCACTACTGATGAAGAGGATGGTTTCCCTTGCCATTGAAACCTGATGCATGCATTGCAATGAACAAATGATTTGTCTTACATTAGGAATAATATTTTTTGCATACTTCTTGTTATGTACATAGTTCATGTAAAAACATCTACATGAAGAAGCTAGTCGACAACCGGATTGAGACTACTAGTCTAGTCGCTTTCTTAGACCATGAGATCATGCCAATCCCAAATATCGGAGGAATATTTTGTGTGCTATCAAACATCACTTCGTAACTGGGTGATCATAAAAATGCTCTATAGGTATCTCCGAAAGTATTTGTTGGGTTGCATGGATCGAGACTTAAATTGGTCACTCTATGTGACGGAGAGATAGCTCTGGGCCCTCTCGGTAATACAAAATCACAAGAAGCTTGCAAGCATGTGACTAATGAGTTTAGTCACGGGATATTGTATTACGGAACGAGTAAAGAGACTTGGCGGTAACAACGATCGAATCTCGGGCAAGTAACATATCGCCAGACAAAAGGAATTGTATACGTGATTAATTGAATCCCCGACATTGTGGTTCACCCGATAAAGATCTTCACGGAATATGTAGGAATGAATATGGGCATCCAGGTCTCGCTATTGGTTATTGACCGTAGAGGTGTCTCGGACATGTCTACATGATTCCCGAACCCGTAGGATTGCACGCTTAACGTTCAGTAGCGCTAGGGCAATGTTGAAATATTAATAGTGGATAGTCTGGAAGTAGTTCCGGAATGGTCCAGAAGTAAAGATTTATACATGGGAGGTCATATTCAGGGTTTCAAAAAAGTTTGGGAATTTTTGGTAGAGTACCGCAAAGGTTCTACAAGGTTCTGGGGGTTCCACCGTGGGGCCCAACGACCCGGAAAGGGCCCACATGGACCGAGGGTGGGGCTACAGCCCACATGGGCTGGCCATACCATTCCCCAAGGCAGATGTCGTTTAAATCTAGAGATAAGGTCTTATCTCTAAATTTAAAGGGTTGAATCTAGAGATAAGATGTTATCTCCAAGTTTGAAGGGATTTCTCCCATGTGGCCGGCCCTAGGAGGGTGTTGGATGCCCTTCCTGCCCCCTAGCCTATATAAAGAAGGGTGAGGCGCATGGGGCAGCCAAACCTTCACCCTTGCCCGTTGCCTTTCCCAACTCGTCCCACATTTCTTCGGAACGCGTTTGGCAAAGCCCTGCCGGAATTCCGCTGCCACCACCACCACCTCGCCATTGGGCTGGTGCCGATCTCATCTACCTCCTCTCCCACGCTGGCTAGAGAAGGAGAGGATACCATCGAGCTGAACGTGTGCTAATCACGAAGGTGTCGTCCATTCGACACTAGATCGAATTGGATCGTGATTGGATCGCAAAGAGTACGACTACATCAACCGCATTACATACGCTAACGCTTTCATTCTACAAGGGCACTTAGACACACTCCCCTCTCGCTACTATGCATCTCCTAGATTAGATCTTGGGTGTTCCATAGGATTTTTTTATTTTCATGCAACGTTACCGATCAACTACGACGATCCAAATCGGTCAGTCGCGTCAAGGAGTCGTTGTCGTCCGCTCCGTGCAACAACGGAGTATAAGCAGCACACCCTCCATTTTTGCTGGCACACACAATGCAACTATATGTTTCCCACCTTTAATTTTCTAAGCATGTACATACGTTTTATTTTATGTAATATTGGAATGTTCAACGGAGGATGTCCGGGTAGGCCAGAAGGCTTCGTTTGAGAGCACGTTGTTTCTCGACATTCTTGAATTGGCTCCATTTTTCATAGCCTTATACTAAAAATTCAAGGCATCATCCAAAGTTCTTTGGGTTTTCGACTAGCTTTGAGTTTTCTGGAGTTTTCTCGGTGAAAAAAGCCCAATAAATGGTCGGACGTGACACAAATTGCATAATGTATCAGAATTCATTCAAACCTGACATGGATGCCTACCATGGGCATGCCCACTTGCTCGAAAAAGTTGAGGTTATTTCTTGCATGTCTAAAAATAGACCATGTGCAATGGAGGGGTGTTCAGTTAGGCATGAAGGGTCTGTTTGAGCACGCGTCTTTTTGGCATCCTTTCGATAACCCAAAGTTTCTCATGAGCTTATTTGACCAATTAAAGGCACCGCGCCAAGTTGCTTTCGTTTTTCGACAAATCTTGCATTTTCTGAAGTTTTCTAGGTGAAAAATGACCGTTAAACGGTTGGACGTGACGCAACTTGCATACGGTGTCGGAATTAGTTCAAATCTGACATGGATGCCTACCATGGGCATGCCCACCTATTGGCAAAAGTTAGGGTCATTTCATGCATGTCCGGAAATAAGTTCATGAATTTGAAAAAAATGCATGAGTTTTGATAAAAAAACGTAAAAGTTGAAAAGAGTTCGGGGATTGAAAAAACTCATGCATTTGCAAAAAGGTTCACGCATTCGGAAAAATGTTCATGGATTTTTAAAGAAGTTCACAAATTTAGGAAAATGTTCACGACTTTGAAAGTTTCATGAATGTAACAAAAAAATCATGATCTTATAGTGAAGCAAAAAAAATTAAAAAAGAAAGAGAACGAGAAGTAAAAAACTGAAGAAATTACCACCTAATACAAAAGAAAAACCAAACAAGAAAGTCGCTATGTGTTTTTAGGGCGTCTGCTATTTGGCACGTATGTCGCTCTTTAGTGACCTAGCGCGTATCCTAAAGCGACCGATTTTCTTTTGAGGCAAACCTTTTCAGACTCCTTCCCCGTCGTTTTTTCGTTTTTCCTTTGGTTTTTCCATAATTTTCTTGCTTTTAATCTTTTCCTTTTTTTCTTTTTGTCCTTTTGTCCTTTTCCTTTTCCTTTTCATTTCCCCTTTTTATTTTATCTTTCTTTCTTTCTTTTATTTTTTGCGGACCTATTTTCTCAAATCGTGAGGAATTTTTTAGAATCATGAATATTTTTTGAACTTGCGGAAATTTCTGAAAATGTGAAAACTTTTCAAATTCATGAACATTTTTTACAAATTTGAATACATTTTTGGGAATTCTGAACATCTTTTAAACCCGTGAATAATTGTTTTGAATAAGCAAACATTTTTTAAAAATTAGGGGAACTACTTTTGTAATTCATGAACATGTTTATTATTTTGTACGGGAATTTTTTAAATTCTTTAACCTTTTTTAAACGAGGAACATTTTTGTAATTCCTGGATATTTTTAAATATTCTGAATTTTAAAAAATACGTGAGCAATGTTTAAATTTGCGAAAATTTATTCAATTTCATAACATTTTCGAATACACCAACATTTTCTGTATATGTGAACATTTTTTTTAAATCACAAATATTTTTTATTTTTCTAACATTTGTTTTCAGAATGTACAATTTTTTCAAATTTTGGAACGGTTTGAAATTCCGTATTATTTAGCGTTGGTTAGAAAAAGGAAAAGGAAAACTAAAAAGGAAAACCGAAATTAAAAAAACCTAGCGCGCCGCACATGGGCCAGCCCAAAAGGGCGCTGGGGAGCTAGCGGTGCGAGGTCCCGTTTTTTAGCGTTGATTGCTAAAATGAAAAAGTACTAAAACAGACAGGATGTGTTTGTTGTGCCAGTTGGTTGATACTATTGCAGTTAATCACGAGGTCACGAGTTCGAACCGAGTCGCTGTACATTTTTTCCTTTTTTACAGAAAAGAAATATAATAAATAGAACCGAAAAGAAAAAGAGTAAATGGGCCAGGCCCGTAGCCGCGCTCGATGTAGGCAACGTATTTTCAAAAAAAAAACGATCCTACCCTTTATTATGAAGGAATATGGAGAGATCTCCTTCATTGATGACATAAAGCACAAGTAATATGCAATAAAAGAACTGCCAACCCGAAGAAAATAAGTACTCCCTCTGTCCCAAAATATAAAAACGTTTTTAATATTACATTAGTGTCAAAAACGTTCTTATATTATGGGACGGAGGGAGTAATACCATATTGTCAAGCAAGACCAAGTATGTTTAATAGGATGAGTATCCGTTGCACCGCAATGGCGCCACAATTATGAAACAGACATAGACATTCCAAGGCAAAATTAGGACACGAGCAGAAGATAACCCCAGTAGTGACAGGCCAAGAACACAGGCTACAAATACAAGCAGCAACATTCACAGGCCAAAAAGTATACTGAGGAGGTGGCACACACAGCACATTAACACGTGCTCTCAGATTCAGCTTCATAGCACGACCGCTCAGGATCTATCTGCATCAGCTGGTTGCCCACATCAGGGGTCGACAACAAACGAAATGCAGATCCACACATCCGGAAGACTGATGGAACTTTACTAAGAAAACAGACGCCGTGAGAATTGAGCAGTTCAGTCCGATTTGTCTTTTTAATGTAAGTTTTAAAATTTTCATCAAGGTTGAGACTGATAGACTTACGCAGATTGCGCATTCTCTGGTGCAGCCGTCCCAAACTGCTTTCATGCCAGACAGAAACATCCTAGAAGGGGTTGTGGTCCTTCACGAAACGCTCCATGAAATTCACACGAATAAACTAGACGGGGTGGTTTTCAAAGCGGATTTCGAAAAAGCGTACGATAAAGTCAAATGGCCATTTCTTCAACAGGCCTGGCGTATGAAAGGTTTCAATCAGGCCTGGAGACGCCAGGTAGAATCTTTCACGAAAAAAGGGAGTGTTGGAATTAAATTGAATGATGACATAGGACACTATTTACAAACACATAAGGGATTGAGACAAGGAGATCCGACGTCACCTATTCTGTTCAACATTGTGGTCGACATGTTGACAATTCTAATAGGAAGGGCTAAGGATGCTGGTCAGGTAGGTGGCCTGGTTCCTCATCTAGTTGATGGAGGTGTGTCTATCCTACAGTACGCCGATGATACTATCATATTCATGGAGCATGACTTGGCAAAAGCGCGAAACATGAAGCTGGTACTATGCTTATTCGCACAATTGACCGGGTTAAAGGTTAACTTTCATAAAAGCGAATTGTTCTGTTTTGGAAGAGCCAATGAGGAACAAGATGCCTACAAACAATTGTTCGGATGCGAATTGGAGGCTTTATCTTTCACGTATTTGGATATACCAATTCACCATCGTAGGCTGACAAACAGAGAATAGAAGTACATTGAGGATATATTTAAAAAGAAAAGAACGAAAGTCGTCATTTCTCAAACAAAAGAACGAAAAAACGCTCACAAAGAGCAAAAAAAGTAATAGTAAAGCCACAAATGGCTGGCATAAAAAATATAGGAAAACTAATTGTCTATCCTATTACATGACCATCATCCAAACCGATTGAAAATAGCACGTGCTACCATCAACCATCGGATAGATCCAGTAACCATATGCTCCCTGGCCTCCGTCGGAGTGAGTAGCGACCACATACGGATCAACGCAGTAGTTCGGAAAATAACCTGCAAAAAATGAATGTTTGTTGTTCTGTTAAAGACTAAGTCATTTCTGCAGTTCCAAACTACCCATAATAAAGCACACACTCCTACACGAATGTGTCTCACTGTTTCAGAATCTATCCTGTCAAGCCACGTCCCAAATAACGTGCTGATAGTATTCGGAGGAGTAATATTAAAGGCTACGTGAACCGTTCGCCATAATTTTTTTGCCAAAGGACAGTCAAGAAAGAGATGTTTGATGGATTCACATCCCGATCACAAAAACTACATCTTGTAAATACTGTCCAGTTGCGCTTTGCCAAATTGTCCTTAGTTAAAATGACTTGTTTATGTACAAACCACATAAACACTTTAACTTTCAAAGGTACTTTGACTCTCCAAACATGTTTGGAACTAGGGATAGAGCTAGAGTAACATCCAGATACATGGATTTAACCGTAAACTCTCCATTCCTAGTTAGGTTCGAGCACAACTGATCGGGCCGTTGAGAAAGCTGGACATCCATCAGTCTTCTCACGAGATGGAGCCAGGCTTCCCAGCGGTTTCCGGCTAGCGTCCTCCTGAAGTGGATATTTAGAGGAGTGGATTGAAGTACTGTTGCAACGTAAGCGTCTCTTCGTTGAACATGATATAGAGAGACGGATATTGAAGCGCAAGGAGTGTTTCCCCTAGCCATGTATCCTCCCAGAATCTCGTAGTGGTACCGTTTCCAACTATAAACTTCGTCCTATTGAAAAAGACCGATTTAACTCTCATCAGTCCTTTTCAAAAAGGCGAGTCTGTTGGCCTCACTGTCACCTGGGACAAAGTTTTGGAGTGAAGGTACTTATTACGCAGAATCTGCGCCCATGTGGCCTCCGTCTCAACAGATAGCTTATACAACCACTTGCTAAGAAGACATCTGTTCTTCACCTCAAGATTTTCAATACCTAGACCCCCTTGGTGTTTTAGTCTACAAATAATATCCCATTTAGTAAGTTTGTATTTTTGCTTTAGTTCATCACTCTGCCAGAAGAAGCGTGATCGATAGAAGTCAAGCCTTTCCGAACTCCAACTGGTACCTCGAAAAAGGACAAGAGAAACATGGGCATACTCATGAGAACCGAATTAATGAGAATTAATCGGCCTCCGTATGACATTAGCTTGCCCTTCCAGCAGCTTAGTTTCTTTTCAAATCTATCCTCAATGCACTTCCATTCTCTGTTTGTCAGCTTACGATGGTGAATTGGTATACCCAAATACGTGAAAGGTAAATCCCCCAATTCGCACCCGAACAATTGTTTGTAGGCATCTTGTTCCTCATTGGCTCTTCCAAAACAGAACAATTCGCTTTTATGAAACTTAATATTTAACCCGGTCAATTGTTCGAATAAGCATAGTACCAGCTTCATGTTTCGCGCTTTTGCCAAGTCATGCTCCATGAATATGATAGTATCATCGGCGTACTGTAGGATAGACATACCAACATCAACTAGATGAGGAACCAGGCCACCTACCTGACCAGCATCCTTATCCCTTCCTATTAGAATTGTCAACATGTTGACCACAATGTTGAACAGAATAGGTGACATCGGATCTCCTTGTCTCAGGCCCTTATGTGTTTGGAAATAGTATCCTATGTCATCATTCACTTTAATTTCAACACTCCCTTTTTTCGTGAAAGATTCTACCTGGTGTCTCCAGGCCTGATCGAAACCTTTCATACGCAAGGCCTGTTGAAGAAATGACCATTTGACTTTATCGTACGCTTTTTCGAAATCCACTTTGAAAACAAACCCGTCTAGTTTTTTCGTGTGAATTTTATGGAGCGTTTCATGAAGGATCACAACCTCTTCTAGGATGTTCCTGTCCGGCATGAAAGCAGTTTGGGACGGCTGCACCAGAGAGTGCGCAATCTGCGTAAGTCTATTAGTGCCAACCTTGGTGAAAATTTTAAAACTTACATTAAAAAGACAGATCGGCCTGAACTGTTCAATTCTCACGGCCTACATTTAGAAAAATCCAGTGACACATGCGGGAGTAAACATGAATGTTGAACAGATGCTCTCACCAATTTATCCCACTAATTTAAACAGCAGCATACCAAGTTTATTTGCACTAGATACAAACAAGAATATGCTCATGAATATTGACTGTTATTTGCACTAGGTAATTTATATCTGCAAATATCTTCATATGAACTAAGATTTCCTTTATTTTTTTAAACTTCAAAATATGTTTTTCACAAAAAAGAAAAGAGATACCTGGCGTACTTAGGTATGGCAATGGATACCCATTACCCACGTACCCTGTGGGTAAAAACCCTATTAGGGTAAGGGTATGGGACAAAAAATTACCCATGGGTACTTAAATGGGAAAATATCATACCCATCGGGTAGAGAGGGTACGGGTATGGGATCGTATAACCCATGCCCGCGTACCCATGTAACCGTCTATAATGTTGACAGGTGGGTTTCCGTTAATATCCCAATGTATTCATTTCCCCTCCTAATCACCCTAGGTAAAAACTCTAATGTGTATTCAAATTATCTCTGTAATTTATCATGATTTCGTGAACTTAAAGTGTATGCATATATGTTGTTATTTATGATTATCTGTTGTTGTTTAACATTTTTATATGTCACTTTATAGGCAAGTACTTTTGTTTATGAGAATATGTTGTTGTTACAATATGTTGTTGTACATTGTTGTTTAAGATGTGTTGCTATTAATAATTTATGATTATATGTTGCTTTTTACAACTATTTTCTACTCAATTGATGTGTTGTAAACGCGGGTACTTTTACCCACAGGTACCCATATACCTTGTCGGGTGACGGGTATGGGAAAAAATTATACCCTTGACGGGTATGGGTATGGGTGATGGGTAACTCACGGCGAACGGGTAAGAGTATGGGGTAGCTCCATCCGTACCCATATCCTGCGGGTACCATCCCTAGGCGTACTACATGACTGCCGGAGATTTATATCTTCAGATGCTCTCACACGTTTTGACCTGCAAGGTAAATTAGATCTACAAATACCTTCATATGAACTAATATTTCTTTTAATATAAATTTTAAAACTTCAAAATATGTTTTTTTTAAAGAGGTACGAAGCGGATCGCGCCTCGGAGATTTGAAGTCGTTTTTTTTCTTTTCGGAAGGTGGGTGTGCGAGTGTATGTGTGCATGCGTTGGGTGGCGGACCAAAATCAAATGCATGGGGCACAGTACCGCTCTTTCCTGCCGGCCGGTGAGTCTGTCCCCCCCAACCCCAAGAGCATCTAGTACTAGTACGTATCTGCTTCTGCTTGGATGGATGTGAAAAGATAGGAGCGCAGGAATAGTGAATGGTGCGACACATCTGACTCGTAGGCACGGGACCTCGTAATTAAAGGAATCTCCAGCTAATGGTAGCTAGATTTCCTTTTCTGAGTCTGCGACCACTTGCATGCCACTTGATTTTCGCTGTTCTTGGTAGTGGCAGAGAACTATAAAATCAGTTTTTGTGGGTTCCAACTACTTCATACTGTATATTGAAAACGAAGCAAAAGCTTTGCCTTATCTCATCAATAAAAAAAAGAAAATCGCCCGGTTAATTAACGGAAAACGAACGAAAACTGTCACAATCACCCACAAAAATGGGCCACACAAAGCCAACCTCGCTACCGACACGAAGTGCACACAAGTCATCAAGAAGAGAAGGCCGTCGTCGAGGTTGCCATTTAGCGTCATCATGATCGCTCCTCCACGAGCGAGGGACTCCGACTTCACCCTAAACTGCCATCGACGCGATCCAGGCCAAACGGTTGACCACCCACGCCAGCGGCTAAACAGCTCCGACACTAGTGATGATCATTGTAGGAGAGAAAAAAAAAGCAGAGCTCACGCCGACCAGGCCCCGCAGCCAGCCGTCCATCTCATGACATCGTCACCACCAAGGCCCCTCCGCTGCAGCTTCGACTTCGCGAAGACGCAACAAGGCACGAGATACCTCTCAAACATGCCAGAGAGATCTGACTATCAAAACTCTGCAAGTATCCAGCTCCGTACGCCACTGCCATCGTTGCCAAACAAGCCACCACACCAACAGATCCAGGGTCGCTACCCCAGCGTCCCCACACCAAGCAAGCAACCACCAACGTCGATAAGCCATGACACAAAGTGCGTCACCATCGTCCGTTCCAAGAGATGGAACAAGGGTTTCCACGTTGCCCGGAAAGGGTGGGCAGAAGCATCCCAACAGCAACGCCTCCAAGGAGATTTTTGCGGCTCCCAAGGGCTTCACTGTCGTCGGCTTCGGCCAAGCCGGAGCTAGATTTTCACCACAAGATGCCAAAAAACGTCCACCCCACGGCAACGGCGGAAGACACCTGTAGCCAGCTTACTCACCAACCAGCCAATTCGCAAGAACCAGAAGCATCAGACCACCGCCGCCATCAACAACACCACGCCGAGTTGATGAGCAGAGCCGCACCCAGCTAGTCCTGGCAACCACGCACACGCTGCAACACCCCAAACTCCAGAGCACAGAGACGCATACCAGCGTCGTTGCCAAGCCGTAGGACCCGATGCCCGTAGCCAAAGCCCGCATGCACATCGCCGGATCCCCGCCCCGAGCACCGCCAAGTTGCAGATGCCGTGCCTCCAGATCGGTCAACCACAACAGCCACCTCTCAGCACCGCAAGGTTCCAGGGCCGCCGCCCCGGTATCCACGTGCCGCCGATAGAGCGTGTTGTCCAGGGCCGACACGCCACACCAACCGTAGCACGAGAGAGAAAGGGGCCCGCCGCACGGGCTTTGCTGTCGGGGTGGCCCAACAGCGACAAGGGGAGAGGAGTGAGGAGCGACGCGAAGGCGAATTGCACCTTTTTTTTGCGAGTTGCACATTTGTTTCTTGCTCCATGAGAAGAAGGACGAAAAAGAGTAAAATGCATCATAAGTCCTAAAACTATCGGAGGTGTGTCAGTTTAGTCCTATAACTTTGAAACTGCACTTTTGGGTCCTAAAACTATCAGAGGTGTGTCAGTTTAGTCCTATAACTTCGAAACTGCACTTTTGGGTCCCAAAACTATCAAAGGTGTGTCAGTTTAGTCCTATAACTTTGAAACAGTAGTTGTGGGTCCCAAACTATGTAAGTTTCTTCCTCTTAGATCCTAAGCTTGCATGGTTAGCATTGACCCACCAACAAGTCACTTGGAAATGCTTGGATTGTAGCCACGTTGACCTGACCCAATGGGCCCACCAGGTAAATATGCAAAAAAAACTAGAGCGTTGTCTCGCCTCATTCTCACGCACTCGTCTTCTCCCACGCACAGAATGCTCAGAGGCGACGGTACAGAGGCCATCAGTGGAATGATGGTTTGAGCTCCAGCGAGGAGAGTAGACCGGCCATCTCAGCCTCCCCCAACAGCAGCAGAACGACATGTTGCACAACGTCCAATTGCTACCCACCTATGGCTACTGCTAGGGTTGTGTCACTCTCAACGACCTCTGCGCCAGCTTCGCAGTTTCCGCGCACTCCTCTGTGTCGCCCGACAGCTCACCACCTATGACCATGCTCGTGCCCAAACAACAGCCTGCACGGCCAACTCTACGGCAAGGGTGTCGGGGCAACGACGATATCATCAAACAGAGAGAGAGAGAGAGGTGGGATGGCGTACTCCATCCCAATTGGCTCGGGATCTCCCCGGCGGCCTCGCCGAGGGAGAGGGATGTCGTCCTTCATGCCGACTAGCTCGGGGTCTCCCCGACGGTCACGCCAAACCTCTCAGGGAGGCTACCGTGCAGCTCATGGCCATGCAGGTGGTGGGCATGCAGGTTGCAGGACACACTGCAACGTGGAAGCGTATGTACCACTTTGGGGGATATAAACACATACAAAGGGCTCATTTGAAAAAATGCACCATGGATGGTGGCCATGCAAGATTAGGACCTCAGATGAACAAATATACATAGTCTTGAGACCCAAAACTGCAATTTTGAAGTTATGGGACTAAAAATGACACACCTTCAATAGTTTTAGGACCCAAAAATACAGTTTCGAAGTTATAGGACTAAACTGACATACTTCCGATAGTTTTAGGACCTAAAAGTGCAGTTTGAAAGTTATAGGACTAAACTGACACACCTATGATAGTTTTAGGATTTGTGATGCATTTTACTCGACGAAAAAACTCTGATTCTATGCACTCTGTCCAAAATTGACTATGCTCACCAGTAGCAGCAGTATGGTTCTCAAAAAAAAAAAGTAGCAGTAGTAGTGGAAGGTAGGGTCGGCATGCACGACTGCCACAAAGGAAAGGACAATGGCTACTGAATGCATGAGTGGCCACCTACCGCGCTTCAGTTCGGTCGCATCATCGACACGGACAGCCGGATGGACGGACCATATTATACGGGTAATTGGATTGGACGTACGTGATTAGCCGGACTATTAGTAGTAAAACCCTATCTCCATCTTGCCTAATTAAAAAAAAACCCTATGTCCATCTCTTCCTCCTCCTCCCCCGCCGTCGCCGCACACGCTCTTCTCGTTTTCTCTTGTTCGTTCTGGCTCAGGCTCACCGGCCCGATTCGTCCATGGCTGTTGATTTCTCCCACCGGTAAAGCAAGGTCACCTAGCCGGATGTATGGTGATGTGCGCGCCAGACTTGCTGGTGAACGCCGTCGCCGGCTGGCCGGCCGTGTCATCTCGCGCGCGGTGGCGATCTGACCTACATCCGGCGCGCGGGCCGGTGCAAGCACCCGATGACTCGTCTAGTTGCTTGGGTGCATGGCCAGGTATGCCAATTCTTCTGTTTTCCCCTCGATCGATTAATTGATTCCCTTACCCGGCCGCATCGTTGCCAATTACTTAACGTGTGTTCTGTTCTACTAGATCTGATTACTAAATGGCCTATGAAGCTGCTGAATGCCTCGATCTGCTTCTAGTCACCTCGTGAACGCCGTCGCCGCCGGCCGTGTATTGTTCTCATCTCGCGGCCACCCGGTCGGCAGATGTTTCCTCCTGATCTCCGATAATGGTTCCGCACCGAGGTATGCTGCACATCTTGGTTTCTTGTTTTCCCCCTCTCTTCATTACCATAACTTCTCACTGGTTTTCCCTTGGATCTGTACTCTAGCTCATGTCTCCGGGCTGGCGCCCCGATCCATCCATGGATATATGTTGGTCTTCTCCGGATGGATGGCCATGTACGCGCTAGCCTTGCTGCCCAACGGCTGCTGAACGCCGCTGCCGCCGGCCGGCCGGCCGTGCCTTGCTTGTTGCCATCTCGCGGCCGGCAGTGTCTGATGTTTCCTTCTGGTGATCTCAGACGCTGCACGGAACATCCACATGACAAGGTATGCCGGCCGCATCTCTTAGTTTTTCCGTTATTGTTTTCCTCTGTTCATCACAACAACCTCGATCTGCTTGTAGTCAGTCAAGATCCATGTATGGACCTCCACTCTCAAGCACAGTCAAGCAATCTTACATGTTCCCGTGAGATGCAGAGCACACTACATTTTAGTTTTATATATACTCCGATAAGATAAACGATATCATTTTTTTCGTTTTGCAACTAATTATAATCTCATAACCACCTTCTATCCGGTGTGTCCTGTGGTAGGTATACACAGCGATTCTACCCCCTCTCGCGCGTTCCCCTTTGTTTTTGCACTTATATGTGGCTAAATAAATTCTGATATTGCTCCGTCCGTCCCCATTCCTAGGGTGTAATCTTCCACTTGCGCCACCCACAAAGGGGAGAACATGAGCAAAAACATGTTACCCTCGGAAAATCCTATGCAGCAAATCTCGCTCGAGCAGATTTTGCCTCCTTGCATCCTCCTATGGGCCAGCAATGTTGCCAAGGGTCCATACCTCCCTCCCTGTAGAGCCTAACACATGAAACCGTGTAGAGACATTGGTTTGGCACAATCCAAGGTTAATTTTTCCTGGTGTTTGTAAGCTTATTATGTAATTGTTCTTCTTATTAAGTTTGCACTGTTGATACTCCTATACAACGTTGCCTGCATATGACTAGGACATTTGCATCTCTCCTTTCTCTCCCCCGTCTCCTTGCGCTCTTCTCGGTTCACCCCCGGCCAGGGTTTTGGCCCTTCCCTGCTGTATATATCTATAGCTCGTTTCCTTCCCTAGTGGAGTTTGGTGTTATAACCCCATAACCAGAACACTGCGGTTATACCCCCCTCTCATTCCCTTTCTTTGCACTTATATGTGGCTAAATTCCGACATTGCTCCTCCCGTCCCCATTCCTATGGTGTAATCTTCCACTTGCGCCACCCACCAAGGGGAGAACATGAGCGAAAATCGTCTCCCATGTCACCCCAGAAAAATCCCGCATAGCAAATCTCGCTCGAGGAGATTGCCTCCTCCTTCTTGTTTACGTGCCGCGCCCTCCATTGCCCTTGCATCCTCCCACAGGCCAGCAATGTTGCCAAGGGCAACGCAAAACGGTGCCCTGCCACCGACCAATCGTTATGTTGCCCAACACAAAATGGCAGGACCAGCGAAGGCAACACGTTTCGGAGGAGCGTCATCTTGATTTATTGGCGGCTAAAAATTCTTCAGCATTGTGCACACATCGCTGGAGGTCCACATGTGCCGCACCATCGACGGGACCCACGTGCACAGTAGAACTAACAAAAACTCTAATTTACTGGGTGTACAGAGATGCAAGAAGTCTTGATCCTTCGACCAAGCGACCCGAAGGCATCATTGGCTATCCACGCCTCCTCTACCCCGAACCGGTAGTAGGCCTAGGTCAGCTCCCACTCGAGCCATTAGGACCATCAGACCAACAGAAAATTATTCACACCACATAATCCGAGACACGGGTAGTGTAGATAGAACAACATTCTTCTTCTATTTTCTTCCCCACTTTTCTTCACTACGACCACTTTTCCGAATAAGATCGTGTCGGGGTCATGCATTCTCTCTGGTCCCTTTCACTCTGCATATTAGATTTCTCATAAGTCAAAGTTTGTAAACATTGACCAAATTTATTTTAAAATTTATCAACATCTACTATACCAAATAAATATAATATGAAAATGAGAGCGGTTTTTTGTAGGACGGGCTACACGGTACCCTCTATCATAGCCGTCCAATCTGGGCTCTAGTGTATTTGGATGTGTGCCTAGATTTGAAAATCGGCAGGTGCATGTGGACTAGCTGTCTCATATGTCCATGGTCCGTCAGAGCTTGCTAGTAATTAACAGAGGAGGAGCAGTGCACTCCTTGCTACAGTGGTCATATGTTTGTCTGTGCACTTTCTCACCTTTAAACGACAAATTATTATTTTTCACTCACGCACGTCACCTCTCTCTCTCTTCTCATTTCTCTCACACAACACTCATGTCCCACATCAATGTACTTATATTCTATGATGGATGTACTTATATTGATTCTGCGTTATGAATGTCAATGTTTTTGTATAAACATGGTCGAACTTCAAAGACTTTGAATTCAGACAAATCTAATATTCAGAGTAAAAAGGAACGAAGGGAGTACCAATTGCCATTGTTAGGGTTGGGCTGGAAGAACATGTTGCTTAGGGTTGCATTGAGCATCGAGTGTTGATCCTAGGATGGCATTGGTGGGCTGGAGTAGACCACGAGATAGGCCTACGTCGGAGCACCGGAAAGGTGGGCAACACATCGCCCATGTTGGGTGGGTAGGGAGAACCCACGGGCCGCGCCACTAGCAAGGAGGGAAGGAAGCACCCCAAGACACGTAGTAGCCAGTCCACGACTGCTAATGTGGATGTCACGGGCCGCCGTTTCAATTGCGTTCACTGTGATCACGTCCACGGTCGTGACACCGACCACGTCCATGGTTGAAGGAGTTCAAGCCATGGTTAGATCGGAAGCGGGCGGCCTGGAAAGAGGAGGGCGCGGTAACCACGAGGTTGCCGGAGTGTGTGTCTTTCTCGGAGTCGGAGCCAGTGTTAGTGGAGTTGTAGTTGCTGACGATGAGAGCAAAGGTGTCCTTTGCACGTTCGCTCTAACCTAGTGTGATATCCTTGAGAAGTACCTAAAAGTGTGCCTGGACAAAAGAGGGGAATGACTTGCATTGGGAGAACGGTGGCCATCACCTCATAGCGGCGGCTCAGGACACAAATCATCTGGAAGGTGGTCATTGACTTGTTGGAGACCGATCTGTCGATGCCGGAGAGGGCACCAACGAGGGTCTTGAGTCGGAGACAATAGGTGGAGACAATAGGTGGCAATGCCCTCCGTGTGCCACTTGGCATCCTCAAGGTGCAGATCAGACTTGAGCTCACCTGTTGGAGGTAGTTGAACTTGGTGAGGACAATCGAGAATAGATTCTTCAATTTCTTGTAGTTGTTGGCTGCCATGTTTGAGCTTGTATGGATGTAATTGGCTATCTTGATGTGATGCATAGAGGGGGGGCGAGATGGGAGGGGGGATGAAGAAAAAACCCTTACCTCCATGGAGGCACCATTGCAGGACTTGGTGGTGCCCAGAACGTCATAGGTGGCTGCACATGAACTGTAGTTCTTTGTGGAGAGGGAAAGGATCGAGGGCTTTGATTACCAATGAAGTGTGTGAATCACGGTACTTGTATTCATCACTAGGTTGTCTATGCATGTGCAATACATAACTAACTGTAATGAAGAGGGCACTAGGCGCGGGAGCATGGCATATGTGGGTGCAGCAGCCGGGCGCGTGCCATGTGTAAGACCTAGGCCAGGTTATGCGGGGACATGGTGATCGAAGTAGTCATTTGAACAGATCAAACCGAATGTTTATGAAAGTCTGAAGGGCTTGCTTACGATTATGTCTTCCATCACGCCATTTTCAGTCATCCTTCTCGGTCTATCACAAGCATCTTGTGATTTTGATATATGGTATACACACTGAATGAACAATTGACTGTTGCGAGAAGAATGAAGTCGACGTGAATACATGGTTTGTTTTTCAGTTTCATTTTTATTTATTGAGTCATAGGGAAAACCGTACTAGTAAGGTGTGTTGGGGGGGGGGGGGGTCCAAGTTACAGTGATAATTAGGTTGTCGTTGTTGCTCAATCCAAAACCTATTTCTTCGTGTGAAGAAAAGAGAAATCTCAATGTGCTGAGTGATTGTTCTATGAGTTAAGAGACAAAGTTCTTCGGGACTGAGAGAGAAAGAATCACTGGCAATGAGTCCACTTGACTTGTTCCTCAAGTGAAGTCGTGGGATAATTTGAAATCCCACCATTATGCCACATGTCGGTTGGCCGTTAGGTGGCGCGAACCCCTATTGGTTATTTTGCATCCACCTCGGGGTTGCTCAAGCTATAAATAGTTGCTCCTCCCCAACCTCCAACGGCTGGCTGATCCATTTGAGTTAGCAAGAGTTTGCTGAGCACCCCAATCCACTAAGAGAATTGCTAGAATACAAAGAGAGAATCCAAAGCCTAAAATATGTTAAGTCATTGAGCATCACGATGAAATAGATTGAAGTGTAGTTTGTGTCTATTACTCTTGTGGACTGTGCATCCACTCGACGGTTAGGCGTCGGTCTGAGCAACCAAGAGTCATTGTGGTTTGCCAAGGACAAGTATGTGAAGGTTTGGAGACTGTCTGGAAGAATCTAATGGAAGTAATTTAGTGTTGTAGATATTGATATACTTTTCTATAAAATTGATCAAACACATCAAATTATAGTCAAACCTAGC
The DNA here is from genome assembly GCF_003073215.2 of Triticum urartu. Classification (NCBI taxonomy): domain Eukaryota; kingdom Viridiplantae; phylum Streptophyta; class Magnoliopsida; order Poales; family Poaceae; genus Triticum; species Triticum urartu. The sequence continues at coordinate 575,077,934 of NC_053022.1, read as the reverse complement.
TAAAACTTCAATTAACTTGGAACAAAGATAGTATGTCCTTTTTCCACACAAGTCCACAATTTATTTTTGAGTGGCACACCAGTCCACAATTGACGAAAATGGTGGCGACTCGGATGTGCATGACGAATCGGACATAATGTACGCTGTGGAGGAAGTTGAATCCGCGGGGGAAAATGATGTTAGCAGCAGAGGAGCAAAGCGACGGTGTACACAGGCGTAAGTTTCTAGATTTGCAGAGCAGCACAGGCGCCCAATGTTCGTCCTAGTCTGCTAGTTAGGCAGGGCACTCTTCTTTCAGTTCTTTGTGGTGTCCGTCCTAACGCAAGCAAGAATTCGAGAGTGCGTTAACAAGTGTGATGCCATGATGCCCAGTGTGTATGTGATGCTTTCCGATTGTCAACTTGAGTTCCTTGTGTATTTAAGCTTAAAAAGCTTTTCTGATTTGTCATCCTGGATTGGAATACACAACACTCCGTAATGTAGAATCTGTTTGGAGGAGGAACGTTCTATCTCTGGCTGACGGACAGTGGTTTGTTTTGCGATTAGAAACAACTGTTAGGCACGTATTAAAAACATGTTGCCGCTGTTGTTTAAGTTGACTCGTGTTTGATGTTTACGTACGGGCCAATGGTCATTAAGATAGAACAAAGGGCTACAGGATGATGGGGTCAATTATAGAAAGCTAAGAGGAGTTGCATTAAATTCATGGTTGGCCGGGTGCGTGTGAGTGCGACGCAGACGGCTCAGGCTGGTTGTAATGGTGAGTACTACGTTCGTAATGCATAGTATCATAAGTTAGTATTTTAAGGTTGCCTTATTAATTGTCATGCATGACACAAAATAGTACAATATTTAATATAATACGGTATCATGATATGATACCACACTCTCTCTTTTCTTGTTTAATTATGTGCCATATCATCTAAAAAATCTAGTTGACATACATGATACCATTTATAATACTTCCATTACGACCAGCCTCAGTCTGGCTCACGAAATTGGCTGAGCCGTGGGCGGATTAGCTGTTTCGCCTGTACGAGCTGCCATCATATTTAATGCGCCTACACGACCTGGCCATTTTTACTACGATACCTAAGCTATACGGAGAGAAAATACCACGGACAGCATAGATCCCCATGCTATTGGACGATGCTGATTTCGGGATCATATGAGCCCGGACTCAGAAACGAATATCCGTTTTTCCTTCTCCTTCTCTCTTCTATTTCAGCTTCCACTCTCCCCTCTTGGTTGGTGTAGACTCTCTCTTGTGCATGACCTCTTCCTCTACATGTGTGAAGCTTAGCTCAAACCTATGTATGCACGAGAGAGGAGGATGAAGTAGTGTATCATCCAAAGTAGACACACATAAATGATAGAGTTCACCCTAGTACCTATGATGCGCGTGTCACTTGGCAATTGAGCCAAGGTCACGGTAGTGAGAGATGTGGTCTTGAGAGAGTCTTCTTCAATCCAAAGGATGTGAAGGTCTTGATAATTAAAGTAGAGGATTCTTCCCTTTTGAGCGGTCTTGATCCTTTAAGAGAAGATAAGATGAGCAAAGCTCTCACAAGATCCATTCATATTCTTTGCTAACCCTTGTGAAGAGGTGGGATGAAGTTATATATGGTCCTAGCCACGAAGAGGTAGATGGGGTAGGCGAGAGAGAGGATAGATGGCCCGTGGACCTCTCACTGCGTGCAGGCAGGACATAGCCGGACAGTCTGACGTGGTTGCTCGAATGGAGGCTAGCGCACGCTTCAGATGTTGGAGCAGAGATAAGGGGCTGCACAGTCCGGCTAGCCAGAAAAAGTCGCCATACAGAAAGTTAGACGGGAATTTTGTCCGGTCTGCGTTTTCCGGTGTGGAGGTTTTAAAGGCCTCTAGCTGGACAGTCCGGCTGCCTGATTCCAGTTGGCTTCTTTCTCCTTCTTCATCTCTCTTGTATTTCCACTTCAACGCTTCCCCCTTGGCAGCGATTGAGCCAAGGTCACGGTAGCGAGAGATGTGGTCTTGAGAGAGTCTTCTTCAATCCAAAGGATGTGAAGGTCTTGATAAGGAGGATTCTTCCCTTTTGAGTTGTCTTGATCCTTTAAGAGAAGATAAGATGAGCAAAGCTCTCACAAGATCCATTCATATTCTTTGCTAACCCTAGTGAAGAGGTGGGATGAAGTTATATATGGTCCTTGCCATGAAGAGGTAGATGGGGTAGGCAAGAGAGAGGATAGATGGCCCGTGGACCTCTCACTGCGTGCATGCAGGACATAGCCGGACAGTCCGACAGGGTTGATTGAATAGAGGCTAGCACACGTGTCAGATGTTGGAGCGGAGATCAGTGGCCGGACAGTCCGGCTAGCCAGACAAAAAGTTGCCGTATAGAAAGTCAAAGAGAACTTTTGTCCGGCTTGCTGAAATTCAGATAGACATCAGCTGCTGTGCGTGCATTGGCCTGTAGTTCAAATTTGGATAGACATTCGGATGTACCTTGAGCCTGGAAGATTGACATTCAGATGTTGTTTTGTTTAGATAAACATCAGCGTGGCAAGTTCAGTTTATCTTGAGCTCGAAAGATTGCCATTCAGAAGTCGATTTGTTTAGTTTATCTGAACTACGGCAAGTTGTTTTGGTCGCCAGCAGACACCGTAGTTCATTGGTTTGTGGTTGTGTGCAGTTCGGCTACCCGACAGATCAGGACTTGGCGCACACCATAGACATGGTCGTTGGCGTCAAGGACCCAGAGCAGGCGGTCGGACGAGGGTGGTCGGCGGCAGAAACTCCGAGCCATGCTTGGGGGGTGATAATGGTGGGAGGAGGAGAACTAACATTTTTGGTGCACTATTATAGGGCAGCCGTTGGAGACGGCACTTGCTCATGCCCAAAAAATATATATATCAGTTTTGGTGCCCGTTTATGTTTTTTACAACACCCTCTTTTGATGCCCTAAAATAGGGCAGCTATTGGAGATGCTCATAGCATGATATATAGATCAAATCGCAGTATTAGCCCTTTCTATGAGCTCACATCGTAACCTTCTCTGACCAAACTGCAGGAAGCACGAAGAGATGGGCTAGAGATATGTTCTTTTGCATGTTCGAATCATCTCCTACATATTTGATTCCTTTTTTTTTATCATACCAATAAGTTAGGGCCTCCTTTTTGAATCATCTCCTACATATTTGCATGTTTGAATCATCTCCTACATTTTTGGGGTGTTAGGGCCTCCTTTGATTCATATGATACGAATTTCATAGAAATAAGAAAATCATAGGAAGTGAGATGTCAAGCATCTCAATTTCTATAGAGAAAAATATGTCATTTGATACATAGGATAGAAAATTTTTCATTGAGTCTAGGCTAATACTTTTTTTCTTTTGAAATGTGAAGGATTTGTTCTTATCCTACACAGGAATAGGAATCCATTCCTACAAACCAAAAGGCTTCATAGGAATTTTTCCTTTGAAAATCCTACCCTATGAAATTCCTACAAGATTACTACTCCCTCCGTTCCCAAATATAAGTCTTTCTAGAGATTTCAATAAGTGACTACATACAGAGCAAAATGAGTGAATCTACACTTTAAAATATGTCTACATACATCCGTATGTTGTAGTTCATTTGAAATGTCTAAAAAGACTTATATTTAGGAACGGAGGGAGTACAAACTAAAGGAGGCATAGATGTTTAGAAGGCCTCTAGCCGGACAGTCGTCCACAACTGAGCTGTTTATTTTTTTCCTGCATATGGGCTGTTGGGCTCGTAAAAGACCAGGGCCTGTTAGCAATAAAACAGAGTGCTCCTTCCTCCCCGTGCCCCCGTTCCCCTTTCCATTTCGACCGGCGGCGGCGGCGGTCGGCGGCGGCAGCGAAAGCACAGCTCGTCCCCACCACTTCCATTTCGAGCTAAGCCCCACAGGTGAAGGCTAAGAGCAAGCCGTTCCCGTGTAGGTGTTGTGCTGGTCAACTCAATCTTGACCCAGTGGGGATTTCTAATTTGCAGGCCAAGAGATGGCGGCCGTGCTTCGTTCCGCGACTAGAAGGTTGGCCGGCCATCTGCCGGCGCTTGAGAGGGGCCACATCCAGCTCCCAGGGGTAGGCCTTTGACCATGCCCACCAATTTCTCTTATCGGTTCCACACCTAGCTAATCGTAATCGAGATCTGATCTTTGCAGGCTTCCTTCGATCCACTCAAGGGCCACTGCTCAGCCCACTCTGGTTTCACTTCCCACTGCTCACCCCAGGTTATCTCATGTTCCTCTATCTTACAGCAGCACACAAGGATTTTGCAAGCCCGTTACCCTTTGCTTTTTCCTCACTTGGACACCCAACTGCAATGCTCCAGATTTTATGTATCTATCTACAACCTATTCAAAAGCAGCTATTTTTCAAAATCATTCAGCAACACATAACAAACTGAGTTGTTAAAATCAGACCCTTATATTCTTTCAATGTCGACAATTATAATTACAGAGAAATCTTGTGCAGGATATTGGCGTTTAGTTGCCTAGACAATATTTTGTTGCCAAACATCCAAGCTGAGGGGTGAAGTCTTCCTGCTCCACATCAAAATCTTACTGCTATCCCTCTTTTTGGATAATAATAATTGGGTAACAGAAATCTCCCTAGCGGAAACCTATCATCACTACACAAGAGGAAGTACAGGGGGGTAGCAAAGTATATGTTTCCTCATGAAAATAGCTGCACTGACAGAAAAAGATTGCACCCTTAGTTACAGTCAGTAATAAGAAATAACAAAGATGTTTCCATACTTTGAATATGCTTTGTACCTTACAGTTAATTTGGCTGGTTCTCAAAGTGTACGCCCCCCTACTATCAAATCTGCCTGCTCCTTCCTCTTGTGTGGTAATTGAAACTTATTTTCTGCTTCTTCGTTGCAGACGGCTGCACTACATGGCGGTGCTTTCAGGCCAGCTCGCATCGCACCAAGCAGCAACCCCGTGGGCTCTATGTGCACACGCATGTTCTCTACGCCAGCTGGTGGCTCTGCCCGGCCACCGCAGGACAAGGTGTGTAAACGGTTGTTTAAATCATAATATTGCAGACCATATGTGGTCTTACTTGGGTTTCATTTGCACTAGGCTGCGTATCAAAGTTTCAAATAGCAATCCTGTGTATCCATGGCAATGAGGTTGCTCTACTTGCACTAGTCACCATAAGTTGAGGTTCATGTGGATCCTCTGTGTACTCAAGTGTTGTTTTCCATGTTTCCCCTGATCCTCAAGTGTCTACTGTATGCTCACCTACCGCACAATCAACGCTAGTAGATAATGCATCATGTGGTACTATTATTTCAGTCTACTAAGCTACTTTTATCCGACAACATGGAAGTTTTTTACGACGTGGCCGAATCATAGCTCACACCAAGTTACATACAGTAGCCTACTTAAAGTAATCACACCTAAATAAATTTGTCTTCTACCCAGCCAACCTGATGCTAAGATCAGCACCATTCTTCATACACCCACCTGCAAGAAGCATATTTAAAATGCATGCCCCGCATAAGCCACCCCATTAACTCGAACAGGCTGCGCTTAATTCGCAGCAAAGACCATTCGAAATGACATGCAGGCCATCAAGTCACCCAACAGAGTTTTAATTCCAACACATCTGCGGATGTATGCAAGTGCCAAAACTCAACTACCAGACAAAGCTCCATCCATGCGGATTTAAAGAATCATGGCCCACTCACGGCTGCGTATCTCATCTATTAATTGAGTAGCTGTCATCGTATTGCAAAAAGTCCTATATTAATTAGTAATCTCACAAAGCGCAAGTGGGTGACCGAGATTTCGGCATCGCATGGCACCATGTCTCAAAGCTTGCAATTACCCTATTAATATGCCGTTCCGATGTCTTAATTGCTCAAAGCTTGCAATTACCCTATTAATATGCCCTTCCGATGTCTTAATTGCTCTATTTAATGTTGTTTTGTAGTTTTGGTTTGAGGTGGTGGTGCATAGGACACCGTGCCCAGAAAATCCCCGTCCTTGCCTTTACCGTAAAAGGTTCTACAATGTTGACAAAGATAAGGCCGAATTAATCTTCAGGTTTGTATAGATAAACATGTTTGTTTTAACTTTTTTCTTTTCCTATTATATTGACGTGGCTATGCGCAGACACTTTTTGAGCAGGGTAAATCAAGATTCAAAGGCCGCCGCTAGTGACTCGCTAAAGTCGCGTTTCACCAAGCTTAAGTTTATCGTGACAGATAAGCTTTATCTTGTTTTGGTTGGAGCCGCTTTAAAATCTGGAAAGATGCAGCTTCTTATCGTCTGTGCTTTGTTCTACGTACTCTTTCTGAGGGCACCATCTTTTATGCGAAGAATGGCGAGGGTTGCTGCACCACCTGCCAAAGGGAATGAGTCAGAGTGATGGTTATTTTTGTTGGTGCTCTGTATTGGTGGAACTTTATTTGTGAACCTTCTTCTGTACCTTAGGTGCTACTTGGTCTGCATGTGTGAGACTTCATTTGTGAACCTTCTCTGTACCTTAGTTGCTACTTGGTCTGCATGTGGACTTTATTTGTGAACCTTCTCTGTACCTTAGTCGCTACTTGGTCTGCATGTGTGAGACTTTATATGTGAAGCTTCTCTGTACTTAGTTGCTACTTGGTCTGCATGTGAGACTTTATATGTGAAGCTTCTCTGTACTTAGTTGCTACTTGGTCTGCATGTGTGAGACTTTATATGTGAAGCTTCTCTGTACTTAGTTGCTACTTGGTCTGCATGTGTGAGACTTTATATGTGAAGCTTCTCTGTACTTAGTTGCTACTACCTGGTTTAGTTGCTACTACCTGGTGTGCACGTGTGACTGTGTGAGACGTTATTTGTGAACCTTCTCTGTACTTTAGTTGCTACGTGGTCTGCATCTTTGAGACTTTATTTGTGAACCTTCTCTGTACCTTCACTGCTACTTGGTCTGCATGTGTGAGACTTTACTTAGATGGTATGGTGAGCTCCGTTGTGCTCGTCATAGTTGCGTTGGCCATCAGAGACGCATAAATGATAAGATTGCTAAGCTTAACCATGAAAACACGCTTTGAGGCTGTACCTCAAGTTACTTGTCATCTTTAGCAAGCTTGCTTGTCACTTCAAAAAGAAAATAGTGCATGACATTGCTACAGTGATTATGTTGCTCCTCTTTTTTGTTTATTGGTGAATTTGGATAGCCAACATGTATGCATTTTCTGGTAAGTATGTATAACCCCGTATTTGGTGTGTTTAGAAAATAACTCTCTCGGCTACTTGGTGATAATTTTGATGGCCAATTTTGTATTCCCTTCGTCCCACATAAGATCGTTTCTTATATTGTGGAACGCAGGGAGTAGTTTTTAGTTTGTAGGGAATGAAAGCATTCAATCTGCATCTTAGAATATATTCTATATTCAGTTTGTAGCTTTGAAACTGACTAAATGTATAAGTTAGAAATTTTTTTTACCTCGTTTTTTGACACAAACAAAACTGATCTTGTCATAAAAAATGAATAGGTACATACGCATATCTGTACGGAATTTTTCCACAGTTGACTCAAATTTGTACATATAAATTAGAGAAATGATCGCTATGCAGTGGTCTCAGAAGCAAAACTCGCAGCATGAATGGCTTGTTTGGACTGTGCCATCACCACGGCATGCTCACCCAGCTTGACAAAGGTGCCCAGCCTTATCGGCACCCCTCATATCCAGCCAAAATATAGGACGCCCGGGCGCGTTTGGGAGCTTCCGCCACGTCGGACCTGACAACACTACCCCACCACAAATTGCACCAAATTCATCAAACCCTCCCCCTTCCCGCGTCCGAGCCCTCGCCGTCCGCCAACCTTGCTCCCTAGCCTCACCGCTGGTCCTAATACGCCGCCCTAGATGTCATCCAGCCCGTCCTTGATCGCCGTGACGGAGGCTGCGCCCGCCTTGTCCGTTGGCGTCCAGTCCTCGACTTCGTCGTGCAAGCCGGAGAACATCACCCGGAGGAACCGGCGCCGCCGACAGCAAGAGAGGGAAGCGGTGCGACGGCGTCGCAGGGAGCGGATGTGAACATGGACGAGCAATTGTCCCCCCGCCACACCCGGAACCCTGCACCCCATCCATCCTGCCGTTGACAAGGATTGTGTTGCCAGACTAGGTTAGGACAGAGGACGGTATGACGGCCAGTTGGGGCATTGAGGTCAGCTTTCCGCCCATGCAGATGTCGCCAGTGGACGTGTGTCACTCGCCGCTTCTTCGGGTGCGGACAAGCACTGACACCAGCGACGCCCGTGCTGCCCATAGCCTGTTCGACGGAATGACACAACAAGACTCATTATGTGTTTTGTAGCTCCTTTCCAATCAAATTTGCGTATGCCATGTTCAATGTTTTGCATAGACCACTAGTTTATTTCGTACATGATGAATGCTTGCAAACCATGATCATTTAGGAGTTGTTCATGTCGGACATGATCAATGATAATCATGGTCCGACTCAAATGGAGTATGAATTGGGGGATCCAAATTGACCATTCATTTGAAGTTGGGACAACTTGAATTCCCAATCCGAGCAAGAAGAAGAAGAAGAAGCCAAATACAGGAAAGGCAAGAGGTCAGGCATTCTCAATTTTGAGATATCTTGTTGGTAAAAGCTTGGTTGGCCACCACTATGGATCCAATATGCGGCACCAAGCAAAAGGGAAACAAGTATGGGGAGAAGATTTAGAAGGAATATCGTGAGAAAAATGAATATGTGGAGCCGTATCCTATCGTCACCAACCGCAATGTGGCATATCTCCAACATCGGTGGGGGATCATTCAAGGTGAAGTGAACAAGTACGCCGGCTACTACTCACAAGTGACTGACCGCCCTCAAAGTGGGATGGGAGTAGCATCTCACGTAAGCTACTTCATCTTGTCATCATTTGCATATGCTTGTTTGTTTTGCATTCATGCTCATACATATTTTTTTGCTAGACGACAGCGGGGGCCACTATGTACCACAAAAGGGAGAAGAAGCCATTTGTGTTTAGCCATTGTTGGATCATATTGAATGGCCGACCAAAGTAGACACAACTTGTGGCCGATCTCAAGGCCGACAAGAAGAGGAATGATGGCTCAAGCTCCCACTAATCAATTGGGTTGGACAAAGAAGATGAAAATGTTGTCGTGGAGAATGGAAGAGCCACCATGCCAAAGGATAACCGACAAGTCATGGGGAACAAGTGGGAGAAGGCAAGGGACTCCCGTGACGCCGCAGCAACAAAAATGTCCTCCACATGGACGGACATTTTTCGGTGAGGGAGAACAAGAAAGAGGAGAGGGACAAACTCATGTTGGATATGCATAAGGAGACGATGGATTAGGACAAAAGAGGGCGGAGAATAAGCTCGAAATTGAGAGGAAGGAGATCGAGTTGGAGAAGCAAAGAGACGACGATCAAATAGGAGCTCGAGAAGGCCAAGACTTTGATGGGGAACATTGCACGAAAATCAATTGTTTTCCTACAAAACACCCAAGATCTAATCTAGGAGATGCATAACAACTAAAGGGGAGTGTGTCTACTTATCCTTGTAGACCAAAAGCGGAAGCGTATATAATGTGGTTGATGTAGTCGTACTCTTAGCGATCCAATCACGATCCATACCGATCTAGCGCCGAACGGACGACACCTTCGAGTTTAGCACACGTGCAGCTCGATGACGCCTTCTCCTCCTTGATCCAGCAAATGAAGGGGGTGAGAAGTAGATGGGATGACAATCAGCATAACGGCGGAGTGGTGATGATGGTGGTGGAGTACCGGCAGGGCTTTGGCAAGCAAAACCGGGATGAGGAGAAGGGAGAGATGGGGAGGGTTGAAGCTAGGCAAAGGGGTGAGCCCCTCCCCTTGCGCCTCCCTATATTTATATAGGGGTTGAGGAGGCCGGCCAGCCCTGACCTCTCCTCCAAGGAGAGGGGGTAGCAGCCAGGGAGGTGGTTTGCCCACAAGGACAGGTGGGGCGCCCCTCCCACTACTAGGGAAAACCTTATACACAGAGGTATAGTAGTAGCGTTGGTCAAAACTCGACGCTAGCGCTACTTAGTAGTAGCGCTTGTTGCAAAACCACGCTACAACCATTGTTTTAGCAGTAGCGCGTCTTCACGGAAAAGCGCTACTACTAAAATTCCCTCACTAATGCCGGTAGGCTAGGAATAGTAGTAGCGGTTCACCCAGAAGCACGCTACTGCTAAAAACTTTGTAGCAGCGCGTTTATGCTGTAGAGCGCTACTGCTATGAAAAAGAAAATAAATAGAAAAATAAGTAGAAAAGTAAATGAAAATGAAAGAAATAGAAAAAAAGGAGAAATGAAAAAAAGAAAATGTAAAGAAAAAAAGAAAAAGAAAAAGAAAACAAAAAGGAATAGCTGTAGCGCGTTTCTCTGGAACACGCTATAGCTCTCTTAGCTATAGCGCGTTTCGGCAAAACGTGCTACTGCTAGCTTGACTCAAATCCCGGCAGCCCGGGCTCAAAATTTCGCTAAGTCCTTCCCCCCTCTCTACTCCCGGCCCCCCTGTCCCCCAACTGCTCCATCGCCACCGTCACCCTGCTGCCTTCGACCACACCGCCGCCGCCCGAGGCCGCCCTAGACCTCACAGCCGCCGCCCGAGGCCATCGTCGACCTCGCCGTCGCCTCCCTCGAGCTCACCGCCGCCGCCCTCGACCTCACCGCCGCCACCCGAGCCAGAGCCTGCCCTCGCCGCCGACCGTAAGGCTCTGCCTCTCCTGTCCCCTACCCTCCTCTCTCTCTCTGCTAGGGCAATTCGTATATATGTTGATACTGTGTTGATGCTCATATGAACCCTAGGTGTTCATATGAACCCTAGATTTTTTTAGGGCAGTACGCATTTTGTAGCATTTAGGAAAAATGATTAGCAATTTTTTATGAAATTAGCTAGGGTAATTTTTATGAAAATGCCTAAACAGTAATTCCATTTAGCTTTAAACTAAGGTCTTGTTGTGGAAATTTTGGTGAGGTTAGAAGGGTTAGAGAAAATGGAGTTCCTAGACTTTTAGCTTTAGACAAAAAACAAAAGTATTTAGCTATAAAAAAACAGTAGCTATGGCATTTAGCTATAAACAAAAAACAGAATTGTTTTTCTTTTCAAAAACTTGGTCAAACTAATTGTTGCTATGTAAACAAAAAACAAGACTGTTTTTATATGATATATGTCATTGATGTTCATTTGCATATTCCATTATTGTTGATTATATCTTTTCATTGAAGTGGCCATGTTATATGCAAATTCCTCAATAGTGTTTGCTCATGTTATATCTTTTCATTGAAGTTGTTCGATTGTGCCCAAGTGGCTTTGTTGTTTCCAGGGAATGATGCTGAGTGGCCTATGTTTTGCCGGAATGTTGATTCATTTCTGTTCCGGCAAATTTCAGGTCCTCGATTTGTCCACTTTTTAGCAAAGGTCATGCCGAAATTTTTTGTGAATTTCGGCATGACTTGCGCTACAAACTAGGACATATCGAGTGCCCGGGATTTGCCGCACCAGGAAGGAGTCAACATTCCTGCAAAACAATAGGCCTTTTTTATGTCATTATTCATTTTATTAGGTCTAGAATTAATTGACTAGATTTAATCATAGGAAACATGGCTAGCAACGATGAAGGACAGGGTTCTGTTGATTGCAACGACGTCTACCGGGCGGCAGACGAATTTTTTAGCCTTGCTGACGATCAACCAATGTTGTTGCTGGGCCCACCGGTGGCATCGGGGACTGAGACCGACACGCAGACCGGTGCTGAGACTGAGACCGGCGCTGAGACTCAGACCGGCATCGAGACCGGCGCTGAGACTGAGACCGGCGCTGCCTCGGGGAGTGGAGCCGGTGTAGAACCGAAAGCAAAGAGGCAACGGCTTCCTAAGAAACTCAGGACTACTAGACTGGTGGTCACGGAGGTGGACGACGGCAATTTTGAGCCAAAGGCGCCCGAGGAAGCGCGTCGATGCTATGGCAATCAAATAGGCTGCATCATACGGACAACCGCCACCATCAACGATGAGAAACTACAGAAGATAGAAAATATGAGGAGCTCCCTCCTAAAGAAGTTTCACTAGATATTCTTGTTCCCGGGCCGGAATGAGAAGGATTATGAAGATCCAGATGAGGACCCGGCAATGAAGAAGATAAACAAACACGCCATGACCAAGTTTAGCGACGCGTTGGCCGCCTGGAAAAATCGAGTGAAAGCAAAGATCATCGACAAGAAGGAACCCTACTCCGAGATTGTAAACGATAATCCGACAATCATGGAAGAGCAGTTTCAAATATTCAAGGAGGCTTGCGAGGCTGAAGCTGCCAAAAAAAGTCTAAGTACATGAAGGGGCTTCAAGAGAGGAACATTGGGAGCCACCACCTCGGAAGCCGTGGTTACGGTGGAAAGAGGTCCAAATGGGCCAAGGAGGACGCGGAAGCCGCGAGTCTAGGCATCCCAGACCCCTTGGCGGATTTCACCGTCCCGCAGGAGCGTGACGTTCTCAGGGCCCGGCACCGTTGGGACCAGTGAAGAAGGTTTACGAGACAAAACTGGTCATTACGGAGTTCATGAGACTGCTGGTAATTTTAGTTTCTGATCAATTTGACTGCACACGTTAGTCATATTTGTAAACGATCCTTGTGCCTTTTGCAGAGAGAGCAACACCGGATTGCGGCCGAAAGCGACTCGCCGTCTGAGGCATTGGCGAGGCCCAAGTGGGACACTCCATTCAACCGGGCGTTGAACATATTGAAGCGACAACCGGTGGATACTCGACCGTCGTATGGACGCGTGCACGGTGTCGGAGACGGCGCCACGTGGAAGAAGTACTACCGTGAGACCACGGAGGAGAGAAAGGAAAGACGGAGGTTAACTGAAGAAAACATCGACAAGAAGGTTGAGATTGCGGTTGAGAAGAAATCATCTCAGACAGTCGCACCAGTGGTAGCTGCCGCAAAATAGGTGGTTGCAGATTTGTCTACTTCCTTGGTGACGGGCGTTTTCACTTGGACAAGGAAAAATCCAGAAAAAAATGCAGAGGACTTTCCCCTTGCTGACTTCTTGGGGAGCAGCTCGACTAGCATTGCACCAGCACCTGCTCCCGCACCGGCTCCCGCACCTGCTCCCGCACCGGACGTGCTCGGTGGTGCTTCGTCTTTGGCTAAGCTCGACGCCCTCACGGTATCTGTCACACCGGCCCCCTTCAATATAAATGTATAATCTGCCGTTTTCGTTGCCTTTCGGATGTCTCACGTCGCAGACTTTTCTTTGCAGGCCGACGAAACCCCGTGCACCATATTGTACACCATCGGCGACCAGAAGGTGGACGTGGGGAAGGTGACGATAATGGAGCTGAAGGAACCATTGTTCCACAGCCGGCCGATCCCCCCGAACGTCTTCAAGGTTTCCGTGGCCAGTGTCAAACCGGGCCACGAGAATTTTCCTCCTCCAATACTAGTGGGGGATGACGACGAGACACCGCGGCGGCTTGGTGATTGTTGCAATGGGTGGGTCCTGTTGTGGCTAAAGAGTCTGCTTCGTCTAGAGGTGGCCGGGAGCACACCCACGAGCACGCAGCCTCAACAAGGTATGAACATCAACACCCCACCTACCCAATTAGCGTCGGGTGTCAGGTTGGGTGATAGCGGACGGGGTAAGGAGGAGGCTCCATTAGTCGCTGATGATGTCGCCATGGATGAGGATGAGGACGACGATGGCGCTGAACAGTATGTCTATACTGGCGCCTCCTCAGGGTTTGAGCGTCATGAGTTGGTGCCTGAATTGCCATCTCAACATATTATGGACGACCTTCCGGTAGTAAAGAAGTCTAGGAAGAGAGCGAGGAAAGGCAAAAAAGCTGATTCTATGATCCAGCCGCCTCAGCAGACTCGGCTTCAGGACCGTATAGATATCCCCGATGCGGATAAATGGCATATCCCCGGTCAACCAATCCTACCTGCAACAGCGCTACGGGCCAGATTCGGTGATCTAAGGAGACTTCATGACGATGTGCTGCGGGTAGAGAAAGGCCTCATCGCCTCAAAAGATCCAGGATACCCACTCTACGTGGTTAACTTTCCGCGGCAAATGTCGTATGTCAACAGCTTCCCCGTGGATAAGTTCTTCCTCCGATTCGATTACATATTCGACATGTTTCACGTGAAGAAGCTGAATTTTACGTTTGTCCGTCTTTATGCCTTGCACATGAACTACATCCACTAGGAGAAAACAGGCCTTTTGTCCCGGTTCGTAAGGGCCTTTTGTCCCGGTTCCAGAACCGGGACTAAAGGGTCGTTACTAATGCCCCGACCCTTTAGTCCCGGTTCTAACCAGAACCGGGACAGATGGGCCTCCACGTGGCCTGCGCGCTGAGCCCAGGCAGGAGTGCCTTTGGTCCCGGTTCGTGGCACCAACCGGGACCAATAGGCCTCCACGCGTCAGCATTTCTGTGGCTGGGGTTTTTGTTTTTTTTTGAAGGGGGGGGGTTGGGGGTTTTGGGGGGTTAATTTAGGTATTTCATATATTGTGTTAGATAGCTAATTAATAGAGAGAAGTGTCCTCTCTTATGTCCGTGCTTGGTCGACGCTACGTATACTATACATACGTATAGAGAGGACTAGACACGCTAGCTAGCTAGTAAGCAAACGAAGGAAATAGAAGATCGTCATGAACATATATGCATACAGAGAGAAGTGATATCGACCACCTCTCCTTCTCCGAGAGATTGGTCGAACAACAAGTTCTCGTATATCTATCGTCCGACACTACCGGCTACATATATACAATAATTATCTCTTACAAATATAATCTCCTACATTATGGACGCATGGTCCACATAGTATTCTTCGTCTTCAGTGATCACGTGGTCAAGAAAGAATGCCGCCAATTCCTCTTGAATTGCTCGCATGTGATCTGGTGCTAGGAGTTCATTCCGCATCCGAAACATCTAATTTGAAGAAGGGGGTCAATACATATATATATGAATGAATGAAACTCAACACAAATGATGGTAATAAAATAAAATTGTGAATATTGTTATTTACGCACTTCATATTGTTCGTCAGAGTACCCGCCCCGCTCACAGGTCGTGTGGAGGATGGACTCGCAGACGTAGTATCCATAGAAATCATTCCCTTGTTCCTGCCACAACCACTTTACAAGAAATAGAGGTCAATCAAACTGATAAGCAAGAATGCCAAATGGTATTGATGAAACTAGCGCTTCAATCACTAGGAGATGCGCGGAAGATGCTACTATAGTACTTACTTTCGGGTGTCTAAATTGCAGCTCCTTCGGCAGTCCCGGAGCTTTTCTGGTGAATTTTCTCCAAACCCTGCCGGACAAAGAAAACAATTACTTGATACCAGGAAATGAACAAAGTTGCTGATATGGTGGATAATGATCGATTTAACTTAATTCTTGAGGATTTCAGTCATGTCCGCATACTCCTGGGGATCTTTTCGTCTAGAGTCCAAGACAGTTACTACTCCCTTCTCAAGCATAATCTCTAGGAGAATATAGTGGAAACTGCGCACGCATGCATAACTCATCAATTACATTACTATAACCTGGACTAATATATAAGGGAAACCGAATATGCACAAGACAGTAACACTCACTTGAAGTTGTAAGGAAAGAGTATTATATCTTTGTGTTCATTTATTTTGAATGATCGTAGCAAGTTGGCCTCGGTTTCTTCGGGCCTTTTGTCAACCTCAGTTGCATCTATGAGATATGTGTTAACGAACCCAATATCACCGATTTATCTTTTCTTCAATTCGGCGATCTTCAATCTGCATAATATAGTGAGGATAATTATAAATACATGCAATGAAAGAGCTGAGCTATATAGAGAGACTTAATGACAGAAGTAGTAGTACTTACAGACAGTAGCAGGTGACCGTTGCTTTATCGAGGGCCAATTGATTGAAAAACTGATAGAACTCCTCAAATGGAATAGGCAACAGTTCAATTCCAAAGAGGTCATGCTCCGGTTTAACTCTCGCATACAAAGTACTCCTCCCCCCAGACTCTCTGCAGATTTTCAAGTACCAATCATGCAATCTTCGCATCATCGTTGATAGAGATTTTTCATCTTTGACGAGAGGCTTCCTGTACTCGTATCTGTGTATCTGCATGTCCATGGGATCATAATGTACATCGTCGGGCAGGTAATCGTCAAGATTGCTATAACCGGGCACCATCCTCGGATCGACGATGTCGCTAGGCACCTTGAGCGGGGGGCACGATTGCTTCGCTTGTTCACCGAGCTGGGCAATTTTTTTCCCAGCTGCTCATCGTTCTTTCATCCTTTTATCACTAACTGTACTTCCCGACCGCTCCGCTTCGGCCCATGTCTTTGCAATAATGCGCTCATAGTTGCCTTTCGGCGGAGACTTGGGTGGTTTTGCCAGGGCAGCCAGAGTGCGCTTCACTTTCATCGGATCTACCTTCTCCTCCGGAGGTGGATGTCTCTTTGCTTTCAACCCTTGAAACCAGTCCTTCACCTCGGTTCGCGCGATCTTTGCGTTCTCCTCCGGGGTCATCTCGTATGGCAACTTCTCTGGAGTCTTCAGAGAAGGACCGAATCTGTATGTCCTCCCGCCTCTGGCTGTACTGCTAGACGCCGGCAGAGAAGACGGAGCGACAGTCTTCTTTACTTGCTTACGAGGCGGAGGAGAAGGACTACGACGCGCCGGAGCAGCTGCCGGAGCGGCGGCGGGTCTCTTCCGCCCTTGCTGATGAGGCGGAGAAGGAGGAGGCTGGCTGCTCGGGCGCGCCGGCGCAGGAGGAGAAGGAGGCGGAGTGCCGCCACGCGCCGGAGAAGGAGCCGGCCGAGGGCCCTGATCGTCACTCGCCGGAGGAGGAGGCGGTGGAGGAGGCGGAGTGCCCTGACTCGCCGGAGGAGGAGGAGGAGGAGGCGGAGGCGTCCAGTTTGGAAGGTTGATGAGCTCCTTCCGCCATAGGCATGGAGTCTTCAAAGAAGAACCCAGCCGAGTCTCCCCTTCTCCGGTAGGGTGGTCAAGCGGGAGGTCCTCAAATCCCTCCGTTATTTCATCCACCATCACCTTAGCATATCCTTCTGGAATCGGCCGGCAGTGAAAAGTTGCGCCGGGTTCATTAGGAAAAACAGAGCCAACAGCCGCCTTGACCTTCATATTAATCCATTGCGTCATAAGGTGGCAATTTTGAGCCTCCGTGATAGCATCCACGGGATAGCTGGCAGGAGCCGTCAAGACAAGCTCCGGCTGAAGCAGCTCGGTGGAAGCCACACCGCTCCTCCGCTGAGATGGCGGGGTAGCTTCGGCAAGTCATTTGCTGCGATTTGCTTCTCATTCCTCTATCGCTTGTACCCTTGCGTGCAGCGCCTGCAGTTCGATCTGCTGCAATTTTTTCCTCCTCTCGTGGCTTTTGTAACCGCCTGCGTCCGGAAACCCAGCCTTCCACGGAATGGAGCCTGGCGTGCCTCGTGTCCGTCCAGGGTGCTCAGGATTTCCGAGGGCCTTTGTGAGCTCGTCGTTCTCTCTGTCTGGAAGGAACATCCATTTCTGCGCTGCAGCGATATAGTACCGAAGCTTCTTCAAGGGTATGTCAAGTTGCTCATCCGTCCAAATGCACTTCCCTGTTACAGGGTCCAAGGTTCCGCCAGCCCCGAAGAACCAAGTCCGGCAACGGTTTGGCCAGTTCATTGTCTCTGGTTCGATCCCTTTTTCAACCATATCATTCTCAGCCTTGGCCCACTTAGGCCGGGCTACGAGGTAGCCACCTGACCCCGTGCGATGGTGAAGCTTCTTCTTCGCAGCATTTTTCTTGTTTGTCGCCGACATCTTCTTACTCTTTTCCGATGTCTTGTGGGCCACAAATGCAGGCCAGTCATCTCTGATCTTCTCATATCTGCCCGTGAATTCTGGTGTCTCTTTTTTCTCGACAAACGTATTCAGGTCTTTCTTCCACCTCCTGAATAGGTCTGCCATCCTCTTAAGAGCAAAAGACTTGATTAATTGCTCTTGAACTGGCTTCTTCGGATCATCCTCTGGCGGTAGGGTGAAATTTGACTTCAGCTCAGTCCAAAGATCATTTTTCTGCATATCATTGACGTAAGACACCTCAGGGTCTTCTGTAGCCGGCTTTAACCATTGCTGGATGCTGATCGGGATCTTGTCCCTAACCAGAACCCCGCACTGAGCAACAAATGCGTTCTTTGTTCGGATGGGTTCAATCGGTTGGCCGTCGGGCGCGATTGCTATGATCTCAAACCTTTCATCCGATCTCAACTTTTTCTTCGGGCCTCGTCTCTTTACCTCAGTTGTGCTCGATCCGGAGGGCTAGAAAAAAGAACAAAGACTTAGTTAATATGTGTACATACCAAAACAATGAATGCATCAATTAGCTAGTCAGCACAGGCTTAACTAATATATATACCTGGCCGGACTCGGTTCGGTCACCGGAGCCGTCATCACGGTCTCCTTCTTGCACCGGCATTGGGTCACCGAAGCCGTCCTCATGTTCTTCTTCTTGCACCGGCATTAGGTTACCGGAGCCAGCTTCTTCACCCTCTCCTTCCAGACCATCGATGTCGTTGAGAAACAACGAGACGACATCACTTCCTTCTGCGATTATGTCCCTCAACAACGCTTCGTTTGCTTCGTCTCGGGCGGTGTCCATAGTTTCTACAAATATTTACAACATGGCAATTATTATTTAAACATGACATATGGATATATTAGTGGCAAACGTAGAACTAGCTAGCTAATCATAGTAAGGAATCATATATATTAATTAGTGGCCTCGACGCTGCTTCTCTAGGGTTTGGGGTGGCCTCGACAACGCTTCAAGGGTTTGGGGTGGCCTCGAGAACGCTTCAAGGAGGGGGTAATATCGACCCCCCCACGTGTTGAAGCTATCGGGAGGGGGTATATCGACAACGGCGACACTACATCTATGTCCCTCGATGACCCTCGTTCCCGATAAAAAAAGAGGAAGAAGAAGAAAAAAAGAGGAGAAGAAAGAATAGAGGAGAGATCTCCTCTATTCTTTCTTCTCCTCTTTTTTTCTTCTTCCTCTTCTTTTTTTATCCTCTTCTTCCTCTCATGCTCTCCAAAGTTCCCGACCCTGGAACCCTCGACCCCTAGACGACCCTGGAACCCTCGACCCTATAGAACCCTCGAACCCTCGACCCTCTACCCTAGTTCCCGACCCTCGACCCCTTGGCGATCCTCGACACCCTCGTTCCCAATAAAAATTAAGAAGAAGAAGAAGAAAAAAGAGGAGAAGAAGAAAGGAATAGCTAGAGGAGAAGATCGAAGAAAAAAAAGAAGAAAAAAAGAGGAGAAGAAGAAAGGAATAGTGGAGAAGAAGAGAAAATAGAATATTCTATTTTCTCTTCTTCTCCACTATTCCTTTCTTCTTCTCCTCTTCTTTTTCTTCTTTTTTCTTCTTCTTATTTATTTCTCCTTTTCTTCCTCTCGTCTTGTTCTTTCTTTCCTCTTCTTATTTTCTTCTTTCCTATCCTTCTTTTCCTTCCTTTCTTAATATCACTTAGCAAATGCACTAACCTAAAATGCAACAAACATAAAATGCACTAAATCGATCAACTAACCTAAAATCAGTGATAAAATGCACTAACCTAAAATCGATATCTACTAACAACTTAAAAAAATTAATACATATATGAAAAAATGCATATATGAAAAAAACATCATCATATCATCAACAGAAAAATAGTATTTTTTCTAAAAATCTATCTTTTCAGCACATACATATACTCATACATCATCATATACTCATACATATACTCATACATATACATATAATCTGCAGGAAAAAAACATATATGTGTTTGCAAAAAAAAGGGGGAAGAGGGGGGCGGTGCCGGCCCAGCCACAGCGAGGCAGAGGCGACGACGGCGGCGCGGGGCAGCTGGGGCGCGGCGAGGCAGAGGCGGGGCGGCGACAACGTCGGGGCGCGACGTGGGGCGGCGCGGGGTGGCGACGAGCGTGGGGCGGCGCGGGACGGCATCGGAGGCAGGGGCGACGACGAGGCGGCAGAGGGGCACCTGGCGCGTCGTCGGGGCGGGATCGAAGACTGAACGAAATTTTCACAGTCTTGCTTATATAGACGGCGGCATTGGGTCCGGTTGGCGTCGACAAAACCGGGACAATGGCCCCTTTCGCCGGTTGGTGACCGGGACCAAAGGCCTCTTTTCAGCAGCCCAAAGGGCGGGAAGCGGCGGCCTTTAGTCCCGGTTGGTGCCACCAACCGGGACCAAAGGCCTTGTGCTGCCCCGCGCCCAAATGTTTAGTCCCACCTCGCTAGTTGAGAGGGAGCCGCACCTGTTTATAAGGTGCGGTGCGCCTTCCCTCTCGAGCTCCTCTCTAAACCAGGCTTTCGGGCCTAACCGTGCAATGTGTGCCTGTGGGCCTACTGGGCCTCCAGCGGGCCTGAATCCTGGCCCATGGTAGTGTTTCTAGTCGTATTCAGGTCGTGGGTGCCCAGTAGGTGGCACTTTTATTTTTTTTATTTTTCTGTTACTACTTACAACAAAATAATTATTGTTGCTATATTTAATTTTTTTCCAGTTTTTTGTTTTGTTTTCTGCATTTATTTATTTTCTTTTGTTTTTTGCTTTATTTTTTAATTCTTTGCTTTTAGTTTTAGTATTATTAATTTTGAATAGTTTTCAAATTTGAATTTTTTTTGTTTTTTTGTTTTCTTTGTTGCTTTATTTATTTTATTTTGTTTCTACTTACAACAAA
This sequence comes from Triticum urartu, assembly GCF_003073215.2. Classification (NCBI taxonomy): domain Eukaryota; kingdom Viridiplantae; phylum Streptophyta; class Magnoliopsida; order Poales; family Poaceae; genus Triticum; species Triticum urartu. Next base: position 575,057,177 of record NC_053022.1, on the reverse strand, counting down.
ATACTTATTGTTGCTATTTTTAATTTTTTTTCCAGTTTTTTTGTTTTGTTTTCTGTATTATTTATTTTCTTTTGTTTTTTGCTTTATTTTTTAATTCTTTTTGCTTTTAGGTCAGCAAAATTATAAACTTTCTGTTAGTGCCATTAGTTTTAGAAAAATTATAAACTTTCTGTTAGTGCCATTAGTTTTCAAATTTGAATAGTTAAAATTTGAATTCTTTGAAATTTGTGTGAATCACAAGTTTGTGATTAACTTTACTAAAAAATGAACATAGATGCACCTATAGAGAAAATTCGACCTAAATTCATAGTTTTCAAATGAACTCTGAAAAAGTTGGCATAGCATACTCGTCTGTTACAAATTTGGCATGGTATCATCATAATAGTTGCGGGAGAAAGTCTTCACTTTTTCTTCGCTTGTGTCATTTGCTTATTGCGCCGTAACCATGGATAATCTTCATCGTTTATCAGGATGCTTGGGTCAGCCTTGACATTGAAGGGAGGAATTTCATGAAACTTTTCATAATCTTCAGACATGTCTGTCTTGCCGTCCACTCCCAGGATGTCCCTTTTTCCTGAAAGAACTATGTGGCGCTTTGGCTCATCGTATGATGTATTCGCTTCTTATCTTTTTTTCTCGGGTAGACATGTCCTTCACATAGATAACCTGTGCCACATCATTGGCTAGGACGAATGGTTCGTCAGTGTACCCAAGATTTTTCAGATCCACTGTTGTCATTCCGTACTGTGGGGTCTACATGTACCCCGCCTCCTGACAGATTGACCCATTTGCACTTAAACAAAGGGACCTTGAAATCTTGTCCGTAGTCAAGTTCCCATATGTCCACTATGTAACCATAATATGTGTCCTTTCCCTTCTCGGTTGTTGCATCAAAGCGGACACCGCTATTTTGGTTGGTGCTCTTTTGATCTTGGTCAATCGTGTAGAATGTATTCCCATTTATCTCGTATCCTTTGTAAATCAATACAGTCAAAGATGGTCCCCTGGACAACAAGTACAACTTATCACAAACAGTGTTGTCACCTCTGAGACGTGCTTCCAACCAACTGCTGAAAGTCCTAATGTGTTCACATGTAATCCAGTCGTCGCACTGCTCCGGGTGTTTGGAGCGCAGACTGTTCTTGTGTTCATCGACATACGGGGTCACCAAGGTAGAGTTCTGTAGAACTGTGTAGTGTGCTTGAGACCAAGAATGCCCGTCCCTGCATATTATTGAGTCCGCTCCTAGCGTGCCTTTTCCAGTCAGTCTCCCCTCATACCGCGATTTAGGGAGACCTATCTTCTTAAGGCCAGGAATGAAGTCAACACAAAACCCGATGACATCCTCTGTTTGATGGCCCATGGAGATTCTTCCTTCTGGCCTAGCGCGGTTACGGACATATTTCTTTAGGACTCCCATGAACCTCTGAAAGGGGAACATATTGTGTAGAAATAAGGGCCCCAGAATGACAATCTCGTCGACTAGATGAACTAGGACATGCGTCATGATATTGAAGAAGGATGGTGGGAACACCAGCTCGAAACTGACAAGACATTGCGCCACATCACTCCTTAGCCTTGGTACGATTTTTGGATCGATCACGTTATGAGAGATTGCATTGAGGAATGCACATAGCTTCACAATGGCTAATCGGACGTTTTCCGGTAGAAGCCCCCTCAATGCAACCGGAAGCAGTTGCGTCATAATCACGTGGCAGTCATGAGACTTTAGGTTCTGGAAATTTTTCTCTGGGATATTTATTATTCCCTTTATATTCGACGAGAAGCCAGTCAGGACCTTCATACTGAGCAGGCATTCAAAGAAGATTTCTTTCTCTTCTTTCGTAAGAGCGTAGCTGGCAGGACCTTCATACTGCTTCGGAGGCATGCTGTCTTTTTCGTGCAAACGTTGCAGGTCCTCCCGTGCCTCAGGTGTATCTTTTGTCTTTCCATACACGCCCAAGAAGCCTAGTAGGTTCACGCAAAGGTTCTTCGTCACGTGCATCACGTTGATTGAAGAGCGGACCTCTAGGTCTTTCCAGTAGGGTAGGTCCCAAAATATAGATTTCTTCTTCCACATGGGTGCGTGTCCCTCAGCGTCATTCGGAATAGCTAGTGCACCGGGACCCTTTCCAAAGATTACGTGTAAATCATTGACCATAGCAGGTACGTGATCACCGGTACGCATGGCGTGCTTCTTCTGGTGATCTGCCTCGCCTTTGAAATGCTTGCCTTTCTTTCGACATTGATGGTTGGTCGGAAGAAATCGACGATGGCCCAGGTACACATTCTTCCTGCATTTGTCCAGGTATATACTTTCAGTGTCATCTAAACAGTGTGTGCATGCGTGGTATCCTTTGTTTGTCTGTCCTGAAAGGTTACTGAGAGTGGGCCAATCGTTGATGGTCACAAACAACAACACCTTTAGGTTAAATTCCTCTTGTCTGTGCTCATCCCACGTACATACACCATTTCCATTCCACAGCTGTAAAATTTCTTCAACTAATGGCCTTAGGTACACATCAATGTCGTTGCTGGGTTGCTTAGGGCCTTGGATGAGAACTGGCATCATAATGAACTTCCGCTTCATGCACATCCAAGGAGGAAGGTTATACATACATAGAATCACAGGCCAGGTGCTGTGATTGCTGCTCTGCTCCCCGAAAGGATTAATGCCATCCGCGCTTAAAGCAAACCATGCATTCCTTGGGTCCTTTGCAAACTCATCCCAGTACTTTCTCACGATTTTTCTCCACTGCGACCCGTCAGTGGGTGCTCTCAACTTCTCGTCTTTCTTACGGTCCTCACTGTGCCATCGCATCGACTTGGCATGCTTTCCGTTTCTGAACAGACGTTTCAACCGTGGTATTATAGGAGCATACCACATCACCTTCGCAGGAACCCTCTTCCTGGGGGGCTCGTCGTGAACATCACCAGGGTCATCTCGTCTGATCTTATACCGCAATGCACCGCATACCGGGCATGCGTTCAGATCCTTGTATGCACCGCGGTATAGGATGCAGTCATTAGGGCATGCATGTATCTTCTCCACCTCCAATCCTAGAGGACATATGACCTTCTTTGCTGCGTATGTACTGTCGGGCAATTCGTTATCCTTTGGAAGCTTCTTCTTCAATATTTTCAGTAGCTTCTCAAATCCTTTGTCAGGCACAGCATTCTTTGCCTTCCACTGCAGCAATTCCAGTATGGTACCGAGCTTTGTGTTGCTATCTTCGCAATTGGGGTACAACCCTTTTTTGTGATCCTCTAACATGCGATCGAACTTCAGCTTCTCCTTTTGACTTTCGCATTGCGTCCTTGGATCGACAATGACCCGGCGGAGATCATCATCATCGGGCACATCGTCTGGTTCCTCTTGATCTTCAGCAGCTTCACCCGTTGCAGCATCATTGGGCACATCGTCTGGTTCCTCTTGATCTTCACCAGCGCCCCCCGTTGCAGCATCACGGTATTCAGGGGGCACATAGTTGTCATCGTACTCTTCTTCTTCGTCGTCTTCCATCATAACCCCTATTTCTCCGTGCCTCATCCAAACATTATAGTGTGGCATGAAACCCTTGTAAAGTAGGTGGGTGTGAAGGATTTTCCGGTTAGAGCAAGACTTCGTATTCCCACAATCAGGGCATGGATAACACATAAAACCATTCTGCTTGTTTGCCTCAGCCGCATCGAGAAACTCATGCACGCCCTTAATGTACTCGGAGGTGTGTCTGTCACCGTACATCCATTGCCGGTTCATCTGCATGCATTATATATAATTATGTGTCCAAATTAATAGAAGTTCATCATCACATTAAAACCAAAGTACATACATAGTTCTCATCTAACAACATATAGCTCTCCAGAGCATCTAATTAATTAAACCATACATTGAAACTATGTAAAACATTTAAATGCGAAAACAAAGGCGATCATAATCGCAACCAAGGTAACAATTGATCCAACGGCATAATGATACCAAGCCTCGGTATGAATGGCATATTTTCTAATCTTTATAATCTTCAAGCGCATTGCATCCATCTTGATCTTGTGATCATCGACGACATCCGCAACATGCAACTCCAATATCATCTTATCCTCCTCAATTTTTTTTATTTTTTCCTTCAAGAAATTGTTTTCTTCTTCAACTAAATTTAACCTCTCGACAATAGGGTCGGTTGGAATTTCCGGTTCACATACACCCTAGATAAATAAAATCTATGTCACGTTGGTCCGCATAATTTTCATAAACAATAAATGAACCAATAGTTATAAAGATTAATATATATACCACATCCGAATCATAGACAGGACGAGGGCCGACGGGGGCGGATACCAAAACCATCGCACTATATAAGATGCAATAATAAAAGTAAGAAAATGATACAAGCATCTATCTAAACATACAAGTAAGAATATTTTTCCTTTCAGAAAGAAGATAAGAACAAGAGGCTCACCACGGTGGTGTCGACGATGAGATCGGCGCGGGTGATCGACGGCGGTGAAGACGGGGGTGGGGATGACAGACCGCTAAATCTAGACAAATCTCGAGGAAAATGGAGCTTTGAGGTCGAGCTTCGAGAGGAGAAAGCTTAACTAGTGTGGCTCGGGCATTTCATCGAACACCTCATGTGCATAGGAGGTGAGCTAGAGCACCACAAAACCCCTCCCCTTGCCGGCCAGAGAAAAACAGAGCACTGGAGTGCTCAGCTCGCGGGCGAGGGTATATATAGGCACCTCATTGGTCCCGGTTCGTGGCCTGAACCGGGACTAAAGGGCAGCCTTTGGTCCCGGTTCAGGCCACCAACCGGGACCAATGGTGGTGGGCCAGGAGCCAGGCCCATTGGTACCGGTTCGTCCCACCAACCGGGACCAAAAGGTCCAGACGAACCAGGACCAATGGCCCACGTGGCCTGGCCGGCCCCCTGGGCTCACGAACCGGGTCCAATGCCCCCATTGGTCCTGGTTCTAGACTGAACCGGGACTAATGGGCTGACCCGGCCTGGACCATTGCCCCCTTTTCTACTAGTGATCATCGGGGTTGAGCAGATATCTCATATCTGTGTCGCTGACCCGTACTACATGCACGAGGGCTTCTTGGGAGTCTGCGCAAAGCACCGTGAATATGCAAGGGATTACATCGTCAGTTTCATGCTCACCAATAAGGACAAGGAGGCGATTCTCATGCCTTATCATCCCGTGTAAGTCATCCGCGCTGCTATCCTTCCTTTGATTTCAATCATTCATTTGCACGGTGGAGGCTAATTAATTTGGGGTGTACTTATTTTGCGCAGTGGCGGGCGTGCCGTCCTCATCATCCTCTACCCCCGATTCTCCCACGCTCTTTACTTGGACATGTTGAAGAACATTCACAAAAAGGATTACACCCACATCAAGGATGTTCTCGACAGTGCTATATTTTACTACCAAGCAAGGGGTGGAGAGGTCAGGGACAAGAAGAGAAGGGGCGACAGGGTCGCCTTCGGCCATAAGACCGACTTCTGCTGCATCCAGCAACCGAACGATTCGCTTAATGATGGATTATATGTCCTACACCACATGCTGGAGTATAGACGGGATCACCAGAACCTTCGCATGTCACCTAGATCCGGCGATGCCCATATTCTGCAATGGGCAAAGGACATAGGAGATATCGAGGATCATCGACTTCGAGCTGAGTTCTATAACATCCAACGCGTACTTGCCCAAATCATCATGAAGGAGGTCGTCGGAAAAACAGGGATGTTCTACGGAGAAGGACAAATGTTGTGGGAAGACGTCCGAACACGGGTAGCCTCTTAGCGTCTCGACCTGAAGCCTTTCACTAGGCTCGGGGACTATCTCCCTGACTTGGATGGATGGAACGACATGTTGGAGTGATTGTCGATATATGACAATGTGTCCATTTAGTCCATACTTTCTGTATGACAAAACTTTGAGTTATGCATGGTGAAACTTTATTTGTGATGTAACTAAACCGTCCTCCTCCTCGACTAGCGAAAATCACTCTAGTTAGGGCATTTTGGGGTACGATGAACTTTGTTATTTATGCTTATGATATGTTGTTTCTATTTTTGCCAAGTCTGTCTCTTTCTGTTGCTCAACTATATATGTTGCATATCATCGACTCATGTGACGATGCAGGTGCATAGATCATAGATGGCGAAGAAGTGCTACGCCAGGAGTATATATACGACAAGTGGCCGGAGTGTCAGGCCCAGGTGTACCGGTTTCCGGTTTCCGAGCGACAGGCAGTAGTTAGTTTAGGTTCACGCTAATGCGAGAGAGGGATACGAACTCATGTACTCAAAGTGATAGCTCTTCTCGCGTATATCATTGTTTAGATGGATGACGATGTATTTGCAAGTAATAGAGACTTGTATCGCTATTTTCAAGATGATGACGAGAGACCACTTTGTGTTGGATGATGATTATGATGATGACATGATTTGATGAGACTAATTGTATGTATATGCTATGATTACATTTGTATGTGTATGATATGCTAAAGATTATTGTATAAAGCCTATTCAAATACAAAACAAATACAAAACAAATATCCAGGAAAAAAACTAATAAAACTAGTAGTAGCGAGGGGGAAAAATTTAGTAGTAGCGCCGCCTTACCAGTAGCGCTTCCCAGTAAACAGCGCTGCAGATAATATCAGCAGCACCCTTTTCTAAAGAGCGCTACAGCTATTCATGTATAGCAGTAGCGTGGGACAACAGGCGCTACTGCTATACGTTAGCTGTAGCGCCGGTCCCCGCGCTACTGAGATGCCCAAAACCCGCGCTGCTGCTAGGCTTTTCCCTAGTAGTGTCCTCCCCTTAGGGTTTTCCCACCCCTGGCCACATGGGCATAAGGAGGGCTGGTGCGCCTGGCCCAATAAGGACAGGGCACCTCCCCTTAGCCCATGCTGGCCTTTGGGACATGGTGGAACCCCTCGTGGAGTTCCGGACCCCTTCGGAACCTTTTGGAAGCTTCCAAGTACAATACCGGAAAAAATCGTACTTTTTTTGGAACCCCAAAAATGACTTTCCATATATAAATCTTTACCTCCAGACCATTTCGGAGCTCCTTGTTATATCCCAGATATTATCTGAGACTTCAAACAACATTAGATCACCAACATCAATTATCCCAATACCACCCTAGTGTCATTGAACGTTAAGTGTGCGACCCTACGGGTTCAAGAATCATGTAGACATGACCAAGACTCATCTCCGGTCAATAACCAATTGCGGGACCTGGGTGCCCATATTAGTTCCTAAATATTCCACGAAGATCTTTGTCGATTGAACCATGATGTCAAAGATTCAGTTAATCCCATGTGCAATTCCCTTTGTCCGGCGATATGTTACTTGCCCGAGATTCGATCGTCGATATCTCCATACCTAGTTCAATCTCGTTACCGACAAGTCTCTTTACTTGTTCCTTAGTACAAGATACCCGTGACTAAACTCATTAGTCACATGGAGCTTCTTGTGATGTTGTATTACCGAGAGGGCCCAGAGGTATCTCTCCATCACACGGGGTGCTATCAAACGCCACTTCATAACTGGGTGATCATAAAGGTGCTCTACAGGAATCTCGAGAGGGCCCAGAAGGAGTCTGGATGAAGGAGTTCATGTCCAATCTAAGCATGCTCATCCAGAAATATGTATCCTCCGCGTCCAAGAGCCTTTTGTCCGTCAAGCATGATTTTTGCATCCTCTGTGTCCCCTGCGATTTGCAAGCTCTCTGATACGTCTCCGTCGTATCTATAATTTTTTCTTGTTTCATGCCAATATTATACAACTTTATACACTTTTGGCAACATTTTATATGATTTATTTGGACTAACATATTGATCTAGTGCCCAGTGCCAGTTCCTGTTTGTTGCATGTTTTTGTTTCGCAGAAAATCCATATCAAACGAAGTCCAAATGGAAATTTTTTTACCGGGAGTTATTTTGGAATATTTGTGAATTTTGGGAGGTGGAATCAACGTAAACGGGGGCCCACAGGCCCCAAGGTACACCAGGGCACGCCAGGTGGTGCCAGGTGTGCCCAGGTGTCTTGTGCCCTCCTCGTAAGGTGTTTGGGGCCCTTCTTCATGCACAAGAAAGATAATTGACAAAAAAAATCGTGTAAAAATTTCAGCGCAATCGGAGTTACGGATCTCCGGGAATTTAAGAAACGGTGAAGGGCCATATTCGGGAAACGCGAAACAGAAGGGAATAGAGAGGCAGATCCAATCTTGGAGGGGCTCCCGCCCCTCCGCCACCATGGAGGCCATGGACCAGAGGGGGAACTCTCCTCCCATCTAGGGGGAGGCCAAGGAACAAGAAGAAGGAGGGGGGCTCTCTCCCCCTCTCTCCAAGTGGCGCTGGAGTGCCGTCGGGGCAAGGATCGTGACGGCAATCTACATCAACAATCTTGCTACCGTCAACACCAACTCCCACTACAAAAAATACACTTCCGTGATGATACGTGTTTGTCACAGTAGGTCGCGTTTTTTGTCATGCATGTACATCCATGACAAATTTATGACAGAATCAAGATAGTCATACCTGTGCTGTCGTAGAAGTGTTCCATGACATTACCAAAATTATCATCACGGAAGTGTCCACTTCCATGACGATAAATCGCGTGTCACAGAAGTGCTTTCGTCAAGGGTGACTGACACGTGGCATCCACCGTAACGGAACGTCGTTAAGCTATCGGGTCGGGTTTTGGATCCGATAACCCGTTAACAACCCCGACCAATGGGAAATTTCCACGTGTAAAATTCTTATTGGCCGGACGAAACACGTGTCAGCTCGTCAGTGGGTCAGATAGGCGCCTATGATACGTCGACACGTGGCACGACCCAACAGAGGCCCATTCCTGTGAAAAGGCTGGCCCGTTTGACTTGGTCAAAAGGTGGCGGGCCGGCCCATGGAAAGCCTGTTAACGGCCTGTTCGCATATAGCCCATTTACAACCCGCTAACCCAAGGCCAGTTACGCCCTATTCGAATTAGGCCCAGTAGCGTCATCTGGGCCATCCAATATGATTCCAGCCCGTTTTCAGTTCTGGCCCATGTATGGCCCATGACGTCTTTCGGCCCATATGAGGCCCTATGTAATTCTTGGCCTATTAACAGCCCGTGGTGAAACTGGCCCGTAATGAACAATGTATCACTTTACACCCATTTACGGCCCGTGGTGAAACTGGCCCGTAAAGAATAGTGTATCACTTTATACCCATTAACGGCCCGTTATTCCGTTGGGCCGTTTCCAGCCCATGTTATCTTTCGGCCTTCTCAGAGCCTATTTATTCTTGGGCTCATTTCCAGCATTCGTTTACTTACGACCCGTTACTGTCATTTTCTGTTTGTGGGCCAAATTCAGCCCGTGGTTACAGTCGGCCCGTTTGTGGTCCGTTAATACGTTGGGCCATTTTCATAGCGTCATCAAATACGGCCTATTAACGATGGCCCGTTATGGTCGGCCCATGAACGGACGATTCCAACTCTAGCCTGTTTACGGCCATAATGCGGTCTGTTTGGCCCATGTTTGGCAATCGATCATACGACCCGTATAAGGCCCATTGATGATACGGCCCGCAGAAGGCCCATTGTTTCTACAGCCTGTAGAAGGCCCATTGTTTCTACGGCCCGTAGAAGGCCCACTGTTTCTACGGCCAGTAGGAGGCCCAATATCACTACAGTAAATATTAGCCCATGGTTATTGTGGCCTAGTTTTAAAAAATAGGTTATTGCAGCCACTAGCTAACCGCGGAAAAAGAACTGCAATGACTACAAGCAAACAAATAAACAAGACAACAAGGAAATAAATAAGCAAGCAACTAACGCTAGGCTATCACGGCTATTACACATATTACATCCACTGGGCATCAAAGTTCGCCACCAGTGCAAATATAGGGAACAAAGCATCATATCATACACACTGGCCGTCAAAATTGGCCACCAGTGCAAATAAACGCGGCAGCAAAACAAGAGCATAACTGAAACAACTTCAGAAGAGCTCAAGAAACGTTATTCTGGGTATCCACCATGCTGGCAATAAGCTTAGCAAGCTGATTAGCTTTGTCCTGTTTGGCGCTAAAATCCTCCAACGCTTGCTGTTGCACCAGAAAGTATGCATCTGAATATTCCAGGGACTTCCGCAGTCCTTCTGCTTCTTGTCGCAGCACAACTGATCGATGTCTTTCAGCTTGTAGTTGAGACTCAAGAAACCGAACTGATTCAGACAGTGAGTTTGAATAGCTTGTGCAAGCGGTAGTGGCCTGTAACTCGAACACTAAACCAAGACAGGATGTGTCACTATCCTGAACCTTATCTGCATTACTTCCTTTACCATTGCTTAATAAGGCACTCTTCCCCAATATTCTGTCAGCATTCTAAAAGAAGAAACAAGCATACACATAACAAGTTTAGCATGTACTAGTATATGAAACTCATTTCGGTGAACCAGTTCATTAGTAAGGTGGACAGGATTAAACTACCAAGTCTTGTATTGCCAAGTACACGTACAGTCTTCCTAGGCCTCGTCGTCGTCCACCGCCCTGGTGCTCTCGGCGCGGCGTGGTCAACGTGGTCAAGGAACGGCTTCCATCGGACGTGGACTGTACGTGGAGAGGCTGACAGCTGGGTCCACGGCCGTAACAAGGAAGTGCCTCCTTATTACGTGCAAAACAATTATTCCTCCACCTGACAGCAGGGACCCACCGGACGGGCCACCGTATTTCGCCTCCCTGACTGCTAGGACCCACCAACTACATCTTCGCAGGCAAGGAAGTGCCTGACAGTTGGGACCCACCTGGTCGAAGCGTACGTAGCATTGTCATTCTGGTCGCGAACGTGTACGTACATACTGGTCGATGTAGAGGCGCGCACGTGTCGTAGTAGAGGTGCGCACATAGCATGTACATGTACGTACAGCGGCCAGGGTGCAAGAAAGAAAATACGGCCACGTATGTGTACATACGGGCGGGGTCTCAAACGCCTACTCGCGCATACGTACGGCGAGGGCTCGTGTACATGGCTGGGTCAGAATGGAGAAACAATGTCATCGTCGTGTTCATGGGTTGGAACGGAATGCGTGGTTGTGTTCATCGGGAGGGCTTGGACGGAAGAGGCGATGGAAACAAGGCCTGGCGTACCGCAGAATGGAGGAAACGGACCTCCTACGGTCGAAACGGGGGTCCTGTTGATCGGGAGGGGTGTGGCATACCACAGAACGGAGGAAACGGACCTCCTACGGTTGAAATGGGGGTCCTGTTGATTGGGAGGGGTGTGGCGTACCGCAAAACGGAGGAAACGGACCTCCTACGGTCGAAACGGGGGTCCTGTTGATCGGGAGGGGTGTGGCGTACCGCAAAACGGAGGAAACGGACCTGTGTTGGAGCACTACGGTCGAAACGGGGGTCCTGTTCATCGGGAGAGGTGTGGCGTACCGCAAAACAGGACTCCACGGGATACTGTTCATCTCCACCGTCGACCCCCTGCAGCCTCCACGAGCTACTGTTCATTCACCGTCGACCTCCTCCAGCCTCCACGGGCTCCTGTTCATCCAGCCTCCACCGCGCGCTACTCCACCGGCTACTGTTCAACAACCCCTCCACCGTCTACTCTTCATCCAACCCTCCACACCACGGGTCCTGTTCAACCACCCCTCCACGGGCACCCCTCCACCGTCTACTGTTCATCCTGCCCTCCACGGGGTGGTCCTGTTCATCCAGCCCTCTACGGGGTCTTGTTCATCCAGCCCCAACCGGCTCGATCGATCGGGGTCCTGTTCATCTAGTGGCAACACCATGGGGTCCTGTTCATCCACCCCCACCGGGAACTGTTCATCCAAACCCCCCCGCAACGCTCACTGTTCATCCAGAGGCAGCATCGATCGGCTTTAGTTAGCAGCAGTAGCCAAGGAATCGCTCGATCGGGTTCAGTTAACAACCATCGATCGATCGCTCGGGTTCAGTAACGCGTAGCCTGCAGTGCAATCGCTTGGGTTCAGTTAGAGCCCAACACCTCGCTCGGGTTCAGTTAGAGCCAATGCCTCGCACACACGCGCGTACGTGTACGAGAGAAACGCGCATCGCTCGGCCCCCGACCTCCCACCGTAACCGGGAACTTCCCGAAATTTTCCTTCCCCTCGCTTCTACCACGGTTTTTTCCGTCATTGATGGCCCAAAGAATGTCATGCAGCTGCGTCTCCGGCCCGCCCAGGACGAAAAGCCCATTTTCTGTCATGATTTTTTGTCATAGAAGTAGGAGCCCACCACATCTACACTACTAGGGAAAAGGCTAGCAGCAGCGCGGGTTTTAGGCCTATCAGCAGCGCGGGTGCCCGCGCTACCAATAAGGCGCTACAGCTAACTCTTAGTAGTAGCGCTGCCTGTACCCGCGCTACCACTATTGAGTATAGCAGCAACGCTTTTTAGGAACGCGTTGCTATTATTTAGCTGTAGCGATTTCCCGGTCCCGCGCTACTGTTACATCTTTCACCATTTCCCCATTCCAGCTTCGATAAACTGCAATTTCCAGATACTAGGTACTACTAGATATCAATTTCATAAAGCATTATAGGTACTAGGTAGTACTCCGTCGGTTCTAAATTACTCGTCGTGGTTTTAGTTCAAATTTGAACTCAAACCACGACGAGTAATTTCGAACCGAGGGAGTACTAGATAACAATTTCATATATACTCAACATGCATCCTCAAGCAGTACAAGGTGGCATCGACGACAATCATCATATTTAGTTCTAGATGATATCAACGACGATCATCATATGTAGTTCTACATGATATCGACGACGATCATCATATGTAGTTCTAGATGATATAGCGACACACACATATGTAGTTCTAGATGATATCGACGACGATCATCATCCTCAAGCCTGGGCGGTGGGTGTTCCTGATAGTAATTAGGATGGCCTGTCCAACACGAAGATTCTTGCCAATGAGGAATCTCTTCCACCAACCGAGTTCAAGTGTGTGCGACCATCTGTGTCCATGCGGTAAGTACATGTGGTGACGGAGCCCCTTGCGGTAAGGCGTAGTCCAACTGAGCCTTCTTCATCAGGCTCGATACCACAACTCACAGATAGGTTCTTTGGCAATCTCTGAATAAGAAAAACATATCAATTAATAAATAGCCTCACACATACTCTTGCAAATATATTTCTATCAAGTCTAGATTTCTACACTATCAAAAGACACAGTACTACGCATTTGTACTAATTAATCATGAATTCTACTAATAAGTATATATGGATTATCTACACTAAAGTATATCATCGACTAGATTCCACAAAGCATAGCATCGGATTCACTAAGCATATATATAATCAGATAATTTGCATTTGTAAGTATAACAATAAAGCATATATATATCATCAAATTACTACATGCAGTACGTATAGCATACCATTTCATGCCGATCGACCATGGTACTTGTCAGGCGGGTCACGAATGGCACCCCGACAAAGTCATCACGTGGCGGAATTATGTCCCATAGGTTGCACACCTCCTCCTCGCTCAGCCTTATTCTTTGAGCTATGATGGCTTCATGAAGTGGGTTCTCATCATCTTCATTGAGTGGGTCCTCATTATCTTCATCATCTTCGTCATCTTCATCATCTTCCATCAGGTTGATATAAATGACAACCAGCTTGGGTCTTTCTGCTCTGAAGGAGAATCTGATCAACTCACCACCAGTAAGACGCATGCGAGCGAGGAAACGGGCCCATCCATCTCCTCCAATCTGCGACATATTGCGTCCTTTCTCGACCTCCATAGTGTACGGCCCCCCAGGAGCCTCAAATGTCACAGTATCTCCTGTCAGCTTGTTGAATTTCAACCTCACATTGCATGGGAAGATCTTTGTAAGAAAAGCAAAATGACACAATGCAGTAATGCCAACACTAAAAATAAAATAGTTGTTACATTTCATCTAATTTCTTACCGCCGCATGACGAAAACTCGGATGGAAGTAGATGCCGAACAGCTTGCCAGTTGCAAGGCTGCTGGCGCACCTTGACTTGCACAGTCGACATAGTGGTGCTGGTGGTGGCGCCATTTTCCTAAAGCAATATGAGCAAAGGATTAATGATTCACTTCACAGGAAACAAGTGGCAAGTTTAACTAAATTGGCACCTACATTTTTCCAAAAAATAACTTATTACAAAAATCAACTAAATCAACTAAATCAACTAGCATACTAAATCCACTAGCATACTAAATCCAATAGCATACTAAATCAACTAAATCAAAATGTTCTAAATCAACTAGCCTACTAAATCAACTAAATCAACTAGCCTACTAAATAAACTAAATCAAAATGTTCTAAATCAACTAAATCAACTAGCCTACTAAATCAACTGAATCATATCAACTAAATCAACTAGCATACTAAATCCACTAGCATACTAAATCAACAAATCAACTAAATCAAAATGTTCTAAATCAACTAGCCTACTAAATCAACTAAATCAACTAGCCTACTAAATAAACTAAATCAAAATGTTCTAAATCAACTAAATCAACTAGCCTACTAAATCAACTGAATCATATCAACTAAATCAAAATGTTACATATGAAAGCCTACTAAATCAAAATGTATTAGGGAGGAGGGACAAGGAGGGGCGACTCGAGGAGGGAGAAGATAGTAGGACGGAGGAGGAAGGCGGAGCGAGGAGGGGCCGGCCGGCGGCGAGTGGAGGGAGGACGGATCGAGGAGGAAGGCGGAGCGAGGAGGGGGCGGCCAGCAGCGAGTGGAGGGAGGACGGAGGAGGAGGCCGGTACCGAGTCCAGCGAGGAGGATGAGGTGACATCGGCGCAGATCGGGGGAGGGGTGATGAGGGAGGACCGGCGGCACGGGGGGTGAGGAGGAGACCGTGAGTGTGTGTGAGTGTGATCTGTGGATGAGGCTAGCGAGTGGGGGAGATGGAATGGCATAGCAGTAGCGCGCTATAGGTAAACGCGCTACTGCTAAACAACCTATCAGTAGCGCCTTTCGGCCTGAACGTGCTACTGCTATGTGTCAGTATGTAAAAATAGACATAGACATAAAAAATACATTGATCATCAATGGACTTTTTGTGTACAATCTGATTTGTCAATAGGAATCCTCGCCGGTTGGTTTAAGAACTGGCAAGGACTCCTATTGCAGCCACAGATCCTACACATAGAGTTCAATGAAGACCAAGTGCTTGTGAAAGTTGTAGAAGAAACATATTTAAGGTGGGTAAAACTCTCTTCACGGAGCGAGGTGGGACTAAATTTTTGTAGTTAATTTAGCAGTAGCGATTATTTCCTGAATGCGCTACTGCTACGTTACGTAGCAGTAGCGCTGTTTATTTTAACAGCAGCGCTTATTGGAGTGCACGCGCTACTGATAAACTTGTTTCAGCAGCGAGTTTTTGTGGCCCGCGCTACTGCTACTTAGCAGCAGCGCCTGATTTTAAAGCGCGCTGCTGGTAAGATTCTGTGTATAGGCTTTTCCCTAGTAGTTCTATGATGATACCGGGTTTTGTCACAATTATCGTCATAGAAGTGTCATATGTATGACAAAAAAAATTTCGTTCGGCCCAAAATTTCATGGATGTGTCTTTTTTTGAAGTGCTAGAGGTAACTCCTGGCTCGACTGAGGTGGTTGGATGAACCGGCGTAAGCTGACGAGCCTCATACTGCGCCGCTAACTCGGCCTCCCTGCGCGCTCGGGCCCGGTCTATCATTTCCTGAGCATCACCAACACCGCCTGCCGGGTTGTTGTCACGAGGCGCTTCACGGTTTCGTGCATTGCTTGACACAGCCGGTTCATCCATGCGCCTACTGTAGCTCCGGCTCGGGCGTGGGGTGGAATGAATCCGACCACGACTGTATGAATATGCTTCCTTAACCCGGCGCGTCTCCACCGCCGCCGGAGAATCACCTTCAATTGGGATGGCCTCCAGTCGTGAAGCGGCAGCAACAAGGTTGTCCATCGGATTGGAATAATGACCCGGAGGTGTTGGGACAGGCTGAGGCACGATATTGTTCTGACGAGGCAGCTCCACCAAGCGAGGCTGAACCGGCGTGCCCGTCCCTGGTGCTTCCGCCCGGTTTACCACCGGCGGGTTACTGGTCCTTGCTCTGGGGTGTTAAAGAGGTCTCTGGCCTCGTAAACCGGAGGTAGGCGAGACCGGTGCTTCCTCTTCAGAACCTCATGTGATGCGTTCTGATCCAGCATAAGCCGATAAGCCTGTGCGTCCAAAGCGGCCCGTTCTGCGGTCATCCTGGCATTCTCAGCCGCTAAATCGGCCTTGGCCTGAGTAATCTGATCCTTCACCTTTGCGATTTCCGCATTGTGAGCGTCCTGATCCGCCCGGTTAGCCTCTGCCATGAGCGTAGCCAACGCATCAAACAGATCAGATAAAACTTGAGCCGGCGGGCGCACAGGGCCTCTTGCCCCGGCTGCCGTCGCCATCACTGACCCGGAGATCATTGCTGCTGCGGTCGAAGAGTGGATTGCTGCTTGTGTACCGGCCATGAATATTCCCACCCGGTTTGGCAGATCAGAGGGGTCCGGAATACTGTCGCCATCGGAACAACCCCCAATCCGGCCATCTTGTAACTGATATAATGACTCAGTTTCTCCGGTCGAGGACTCGTCGCCGGAATAAACAACGGTCTCACCACCAGATTCTGACCTATCCTCGTATTCCCCTCCATGGATGACTCCCACGAAGGCACGCTTCACGGCCAGTTTAACTTGGGCAGATCGTGCACGTTGAGCCGTTTCGACGAGGTCGGTGCAGATGTCCGGCTCAGGGCCCGGTTCACCGATCTTGCCAATGAAGATGTGAATGCCACCAAAGGGGACCCGGTACCCGTACTCAATTGAGCCGGCCTCGGGGCCCCATCCCGCATCGTCGATGTAGAGCTTGCCACGACGACTCTTGGTCATCCGGCCCACGGCGTAACCCTTGAGTCCTTCGAAGTTGCCCTCCAAGAACTTGAAACCATCGTGCGGTAGCCCCACGGTGGGCGCCAACTGTCGTGGTTTTGTCACGACAGATGTCCTCATGAAAGGACTTAGTCATGGAGCCATCGCTACGGGTTAGTTTGAAGGGGTTAAAGCGGACACAGGGACGCAAGAGAGTTTATACTAGTTCGGCCCCTTCGATGAAGGTAAAAGCCTACGTCTATTTGTGATGGAATTGATGGGGTTTCGATGACTAGGGAGCAAACAAGCTTCGCCTAAGTCTCGATTTGTTGTCTGTCCTCCTGAACCGCCGCCGGGTCGTCCCCTTATATACACGGGTGACGCCCGTCAGTTTACAGAGTCCCGATACCGGCTCATAGGTGTGTCCGGTTTGGTCTCCACTATTCCTAACTTACAATATAAGTTACATACGACGCTGGTTTACGGCTACAGGCCTTAAACCGATTATGGGCCTTGAACCCTTATATACATCCTCATCTGCCTTCATGGGCTTTAACTACTGATGAAGTTAACCCGGCCTTTCTTGGCCGGTTTACGCCCAGTAGTAATATTCCCAACAGTTTGGGAGCGCGCCAATGCATGTTGTTTTTTGCTGGTAAAAAGCCGGCTTTGACAAAGTCCTCAAGCATGCTCTCAGTGACAATAGAGGGAACCCAATTACATGAGGTGACTGTCTTCGACATTGTAAGGAAAGAAGCCTAAAAGAAAGAAAATTTGCCGATTTAAGTTGATTTGTTAAGCCGGAAATGAACGCTGCAGCATATATTCACATTGGCGGCTTACACGGGGCCTAATGACATATGACTAATTATAACTGGTGATGTAAGCCGCCATGACAATAAAGTTATTTAAGATCTATCAAGAGCGAATTCTGCTAAGTGTTGGGTAAAATGGTTTTACAGATTGGTGCAGTTAATTTTGGATCTAATGTTGTGCGGAAAAGAAAGTAAAATCAAAACCTTGTATCGCGGCAGCGGAGGAACTAGCATATTGGCAAGATTTTTGCATCTAGGAAGCATATTCAGTGATTAAGAGAAGGTATAGAAATAGTTTCTGCATATTTTAAAAGCTATTTTTGGATCGAAGAAAGGATCAAAAAGAGGTATGATGAAGAACGACGATGAACTACTAAGAACTACAGAAAACCCTAATGGAGATCTACAGTGGAGAAAGGAGAGGTGCTTACTGGATCCACTGAGCAATGGAGAGGCGTCACAGTTCTCTGGTCTCGTTCAGGTCGATGCAGCGGCCGGGGTCGAGGAAGTTGACGAGCTCGCCGCCGGCGGTGTTCAGATGCGCAGATGCAGCGCGAGAGAGAAAGGTTGAAGACGAGAAGGCAAAGGGGGGAGAGTGAAAAGGGACCCTTGGCCCTATTTATAAGGCTGGAAGGATAAGTGGCATGCACGGGAATCGAGGAGACCAAAAAATGGATATGTGACGACGCAAAAGCCTCGATTTTCGGAGGTTCATTAAAAAGGAAGATTTATTAAGATTTGGGCCTTGTGTAATATTAATGACAGGTGACATCACGACGGGTTACTACAATCCCAGGAGATGACGTCATGGCGGGTTACAAGATCTCGCAAGAATAAATGAAGAAGGATTTTTTCTAAGTATGGAAAATTGATATGAACAAGTTCAAATCAACCTGAGGCCTAATGTTGGGGATATGACTATTGGATATAACCCGCCTAGGAGGGGCCAGGTTATACCAATGGCGGTTTATCAAGACAAAGCCCATGAAGATATTGAAGGTGGCGATTCACGAAGCATACTTGCTAAGGGCCCGAAGCCCAACGGCGACTTAAGGCCCATAAGCATAAACCGCCATATATGTAAGACTTGTATTGTAAGGCATGTATAGTTAGTTATCGACCTGGCACGTTATGAGCCGGCCGGGAGTCTATGAGCCGCGGGGCGTCAACCTGTGTATCTAAAGGGACGACCCGGCGACGGTTCAGGGCAAGAAACAACAGATCAAAAGCTAGGCCAAGCATATTCGCTCCCTGGTAATCGAAACATAAGCAATACCACCTCAAACTAGATTATGGCTTTACCTTCACCGCAAGGGGCCGAACCAGTATAAACTCCTTGTGTCCTTTGTCCCGCTTAACCCCTTTAAGCTAACCTACATGTGATGGCTCCACGACTAAGTCCTTCTACTAGGACATCTGCCGTGAAAATTCCATGACACGTTGCATGGCAATCCCTACTCCTCACGTTGATATCAATTTATGGGCATCTCCATAGCCCGTTGGTTAGCCGCGTCGATGTGAGACTTTCTTTTTTTGTCGTCTCTATATTTACCCCTATCATCATACTCTATTCCACCCGTAGTGCTATATCCATGGCTCACGCTCATGTATTGCGTGAGTGTTGAAAAAGCTGAAGCGCGTTAAAAAGTATGAACCAATTGCTCGGCTTGTCATCAGGGTTGTGCATGATAAATACTTTGTGTTAAGAAGACAGAGCATGACAAGTCTATATGATTTTGTAGGGATAGCTTTCTTTAGCTTTGATATTTTGAAAGACATGATTGTTTGTTGGGATGCCTGAGTATTGATGTCTTTGTGTCAAATTACAGACTATTGCTTTGAATCACTTATGTCTGAATATTCATGCCATGATTAGATATATGATGAACTTTATGCTAGGTTGCATTCCACATCAAAAATTATCTTTTTTATCATTTACCCACTCGAGGACAAGTAGGAATTAAGCTTGGGGATGCTGATACGTTTCCGTCGTATCTATAATTTTTTATTGTTTCATGCCAATATTATAAAACTTTTATACACTTTTGGCAACATTTTATATGATTTATTTGGAGTAACCTATTGATCCAGTGCCCAGTGCCAGTTCCTGGTTGTTGCTTATTTTTGTTTAGTAGAAAATCCATATCAAACGAAGTCCAAATGCATTAAAAATTTATGGAGAGTTATTTTGGAATATTTGTGAATTTTGGAAGGTGGAATACACATAAACGGGGGCCCACAGGCCCCAAGATACATCAGGGCGCGCTAGGTGGTGCCAGGCGCGCCTAGCTGTCTTGTGCGCTCTTCGTAAGGCGGTTGGGGCCCTTCTTCTGGCGCAAGAAAGATAATTTATGGAAACAAATCATGTAAAAATTTCTACGCAATCGGAGTTACGGATCTCCAGGAATTTAAGAGAAGGTGAAAGGCCAGATCTGGGAAACGCGAAACAGAAGGGAACAGAGAGACAGATCCAATCTCGGAGGGGCTCCCGCCCCTCCACCGCCATGGAGGCCATGGACCAGAGGGGGAACTCTCCTCCCATCTAGGGGGCAGGCCAAGGAAGAAGAAGAAGGAGGTGGGCTCTCTCCCCCTCTCTCCAGGTGGTGCCGGTGTGCCGCCGGGGCAAGGATCGTGACGGCGATCTACATCAACAATCTTGCTACCGTCAATGCCAACTCTCCCCCCACTATGCAGTGGTAAAACACCCCTTCTCCCTGCTGTAATCTCTACTTAAACATGGTGCTCAACTCCATATATTATTTCCCAATGATATTTCGTTATCCTATGATGTTTGAGTAGATCCGTTTTGTCTTGTGGGTTAATCGTCATCTTGGTTGTTATGATTGTATATGTTATTTATGGTGCTTTCCTACGGTGCCCTCCATCTCACGCAAACATGAGGGGTCCCCGTTGTAGGGTGTTGCAATACTTTCATGATTTGCTTATGGTGGGTTGCGAGAGTGACATAAGCTTAAACCCGAGTAGGTGGGTTATTGCGTATGGGATAAAGAGGAATTGATACTTAATGCTATGGTTGGGTTTCACGACCTTAATGATCTTTAGTAGTTGCGGATGCTTGCTAGGGGTCCAATCATAAGAGCATATGATCCAAGTAGAGAAACTATGTTAGCTCATGCCTCTCCCTCATATGAAATTACAAGAATGATTACCGGTACTTGTTATCGATTGCCTAGGGACAAATGACTTTCTTGTTGACAAAAGCTATCCACTTGTATTACCTTGCAATTTATTTGTAGTTTTATTCTCGCAAAGTACTCATAGTTTTATTCTTCCAAAATAGTTTCATACTTGTGTTAGGTAAAGCAAATGTCAAGTGTGCGTAGAGTTGTATCGGTGGTCGATAGAACTTGAGGGAATATTTGTTCTGCCTTTAGCTCCTCGTTGGGTTCGACGCTCTTATTTATCGAAGAAGGCTACAAACAATCCCCTATACTTGTGGGTTATCACTCTCTTTCTCAAGCTCAATCTATCCAAAAGTCTATTGGAAATATGCCCTAGAGGGAATAATAAAGATGTTATTATCATATTTTCCATTCATGCATGATAAAGGTTTATTATTCATGCTAGAATTGTATTGATTCGAAACTTAAATACATGTGTGAATACATAAAAAAATACCATGTCCCTAGTGAGCCTCTACTAGACTAGGTCGTTGATCAAGCATGGTTGAGGTTTCCTAACCACAGGCATGAGTTGTCATTTGATAACAAGATCACATCATTAGAAGAATGATGTGATGGACTAGACCCAACCGTAAGCTTAGAATCAGATCGTTTAAGTTCTTCGCTATAGCTTAGTTCATTATTTTTGCTATTAGTTCATTCTGTGAGCTAAATGACCCTAAAATTCAAAAATCACTACAAATGAACTTTGAAAAGGTTGAAACTTGGCATGGTATCATAATTTCACCCACATAGCATGTGCTAAAAATTTGAGAGGGTTACAGAAGAAACTGGATGCACTTGTGTACAAACTGGACAATCTCTTTCGAAGTATCAGGGTTTCGGACGAAAACTCATCTATTACAAAAAGGGATTTCATTTTTTAACATATTTTAACTCCATACTTTTTTGTGCGTTCAATATGCATCATTCAAAGGCACATCATCACTTTTCAACCCTTCTCTGACTTCATTTGCTATTTTGCATGCATTTAATGATTTATTTTGAGCTAAATGACCCTGAAATTGAAAAGCACTACAAATGAACTCTGAAAAGGTTGAAACTTGGCATGGTATCATAATTTCACCCACATAGCATGTGCTAAAAAGTTGAGAGGGTTACGGGAAAAATTGGATGCACTTCGTGTACAAACTAGACAATCTCTTTTGAAGTATCGGGGTTTCGGACGAGAACTCATCTATTACAAAAGGGATTTCATCTATCTACACTTTTTCTTCACTAGAGAGAAAGTCTTCACTTTTCTTCGCGTGTGTCCCTTGCTTATTGCGCCGTAACCATGGATAATCTTCATCGTTAACAGGATGCTTCGGTCAGCCTTCACTTTGAAGGGAGGAATTTCATGAAAATTTTCATAATCTTCAGACATGTCTGTCTTGCCCTCCACTCCCACGATGTTACTTTTCCCTGAAAGAACTATGTGGCGCTTTGGCTCATCGTATGATTTATTCACTTCCTTATCTTTTCTTTTTCTCAGTTTGGTAGACATGTCCTTCACATAGAAAAACTACGCATTATTGAGATCCACTATTGTTATTCCGTACTGTCGGCGATAAACCCTGTGGTGTAACCCTACCAGATGAATGACCCGGCCAGACTTGGCGACTCACTGGTGACCCGCCCTGACCCGGCGACTCACTAGTAACCCGCCCAGAGTTGGCGACTCATTGGTGACCCGTCAGGCGGGTTAGAGGAGCAACAGGACCCGGTAGCCCAGAAGGCGGTTCATGGAAGGCCGACTCATATTATGGTGGGCCGGCTTGAGAAGGAAGGCAAAAGGAATATTCCCTTACAAAGGAAGCAAGACTAGGATTCCACTTGTAATAGAATAATCCTAATCCTACTAGGACTCCTCATATAACCCGCCCCTCCAACTTATATAAGGAGGGGCAGGGCACCCCAAGAGGGAGAAGTTTCACAAGTGGAGACAGACAAGTCAATAGCTCTCGAGATAGAGGTAGCCAAAGAGCACCCTTGTAAATTGTAATCGCGAGCACCATGATCAATACCAATGAAGCAGGATGTAGGCTTTTACCTCCACTGTGAGGGGCCGAACCTGGGTAAAACCTCACATCTCTCGTCCCACTCAACCCCTCTCAAGCTATCACATAGATGCGTTGGCCTCATGACTAAGTTCTCACACTAAGGACATCCGCCATGACAAATCCACGACAGTTGGCGCCCACCATGGGGCTAGAAGGAGGGCAGTAAGGCGTCAGTATGAACCAATTTCACAGGTCACATAGCCTTGATTATATGACTCATCATTGAGCATGACGGCCAAGAACCGTCATGGAAGCTACGATGTCAAATTATGACGCGATATACATGACGGATTTCAAGTTCGTCATGTATGGGCACGCATGACAGTTTTTGGCTAATCTGTGATAGCTAAGGACCGTCACGTATTAACAGATTTCTTGTAGTGGCATCTTTGGGTTTGAAAACCCGCCCTCGCTATGGACTTTAAGTCGCCAGTATACTTTGGATTGCGCAATTGGAATCATGCTCTTATAAACCTTTGGGTTGTCAACCTCACTGAATATGACGATGTAAGCTGGCAGTAGAAGTCAATTCTATAGGTATGTTTTTAATTGTTATACGAATATGCGAGGTTTGATAACCTGCCCTGGCTTTTGATGTTAAGTCGCCAGTATATTTTGGCATTGATGGCCTTAATTCTAGTCTTTTCCATAATTTCATAAGACTATACTAGTACTAGCAAAAGGGCCCGTGCGTTGCAACGGGAGAAAAGAATACCACACCCTTTTATTTTACAAAAAATGGTCTATAATCTGAGTATTTGTAGCTACGGCCCAAAAAAGATGGTATTTGCCTATAAAAGCGCAAGTTCAAGATTCCACATGTCTTCTACTTAAACGCGGCTTGCAAGTAGAATTAATACCTACAAAGAAACGGACAAAGCAACGGAAAAGTGATCTTCAATTTTGTCTCCAATCCTGATTTTGCTGAGATGTTCATCCACAATCCGGAGTATCGATATGAAAGAAAGAAGGATAATGCACTGTTGATTAAGATTGCACCCTAGATACTATTTTTAAAAAATTGTTAACGGGTAAAGTAACATCATGTTCAGATTCTATATATTTTTCTAATCAAATTCCATATATAACATGTTACATTTGATATGTATTGCGGGTTTAATGTTAGAAACATTAGGGAGTTTTCTATAAAATAGCATGAAGGACTAAGAATACCTCTTTATTTTATTAGTAGGTATAGATTATGTTTGGGTTGTTACCGCCCTAGTTTTTGACGTTAAGTCGCCAGGACATATGTTGTTTAAGCTTTGTGCAGGACATGCAGAGCTATGGTTTACATAAATGAGTTCAAACCCATCATCAAGGATTAAAATTGATGTTTCAAAAAGGTTATCAATTCTTGATTTTTACAAAGACTATAAGCCGTCGGGTTGCAAAAGTCCCAGATTACAATGAATGCGCATTAAGTCGCCATCGGCCAAGAGCCACTAAGTATTTAAACTCTAGATTTACTCTTCAACAGACAAGATCTTATGATTGTTTTCACGACAGGTTATATTCTTCCAATCTTTAATAGCCAAATATGGCTGGATTTTTATTATGGTTATCAATAACCAGTATTATGATTGAGGTTTTTCAAATGTCGCTTCAGATTAATGGCTATTATTCCTTCATATAAAAATACCGGCTCACAAGTAGAGAGCATGGTTCAATATTGATATGCAAAAGCTTTAAGCAAAATCATCCGGACAATGGATATGCTTTTATTTAGTCCCGAATCGCTATAGGCATACGACCCGACACTTGGGGGCTACATTATTCAAGTCAAGATTTTATCAAGTATGAAAGTCCCATGTCGCTGCAAGCCTGCACCATGGCACTTGGGGGCTAATGCATGTTGCTTTTCAAATTATCACATTGATAACAGACTCGATTCTTTCAGGAAGGTGAGCTGGCCTTATATCCTTTTTGCTAAGTCCCTGCCCGGTATTGTCTTACTGAGCCAGCCCTTGGGGGCTACACTGGTTGAAGTTTTTATGAGCATAAGGAAATTACAAGTCCCAGGTTGCTGCAAGCAAGACAACCCGATACTTGGGGGCTACATATGTGGAATATTCAGTTTATGACTAGTGATTGAGATGAACAACCCAGATTTCTTCAAGGTTCCCCTCTTAAGACTTGGGGGCTATAGGCAATTATAAACCGGCAAGTTTTACATCTTCAAGCCGACTGAAAATCAGATGAGTATTTCAAGACTAATATTTTTATTAAGCATTGGGAGCTGAATCAAATGAATTATTCTTCACAATATTTTTTTGTGAGAAACCAATGTCAGAAAATTGATTATGAAGTTGGTCTATTGACCCGTACTTTCCAGAAGAAGGAAATGACAAGGACTTACGGATGATCAGGATGAGTTTAACATGGATAAATCCAAATTAAAGTGGGGGCTAATGTTAGGGATAAACCCCGCGGTGTAACCATGCCGGATGAATGAACCAGCCAGACTTGGCAACTCACTGGTGACCCGCCCTGACCCGGCGACTCATTAGTAACCCGCCCAGAGTTGGCGACTGATTGGTAACCCGGCAGGCGGGTCAGAGGAGCAACAAGACCCGGTAGCCCAGAAGGCGGTTCATGGAAGGCCGACTCATATTATGGTGGGTCGGCTTGAGAAGGAAGGCAAAAGGAATATTCCCTTACAAAGGAAGCAAGACTAGGATTCCACTTGTAATAGAATAATCCTAATCGCACTAGGACTCCTCATGTAACCCGCCCCTCCACCTTATATAAGGAGGGGCAGGGCACCCCAAGAGGGAGAAGTTACACAAGTTGAGACCAACAAGTCTATAGCTCTCGAGATAGAGGTAGCCAGGGAGCACCCTTGTAATCATGAGCACCATGATCAATACCAATGAAGCAGGATGTAGGCTTTTACCTCCAACGTGAGGGGCCGAACCTGGGTAAAACCTCGCATCTCTCATCCCACTCAACCCCTCTCAAGCTATCACATAGATGCGTTGGCCTCACGACTATGTCCTCACACTAAGGACATCTGCCGTGACAAATCCACGACACGTACTATGGGTCTACCTGTACCCCGCCTCCTGACAGATTGACCCATTTGCACCAAAACAAAGGGACCTTAAATTCATGTCCATAGTCAAGTTCCCATATCTCCTCTATGTAACCATAATATGTGTCCTTTCCCCTATTGGTTGCTGCATCAAAGCGGACACCACTGTTTTGGTTGGTGCTCTGTTTATCTTGGGCGATCATGTAAAATGTATTCCCATTTTTCTTGTACCCTTGGTAAGTCAATATAGTCAAAGATGGTGTCTTGGCCAACAAGTATAACTCATCTCCAACAATGTTGTTACCCATGAGGTGTGTTTGCAACCAACCGTCGAAAGTACTGATGTTTTCACGTGTAATCCAGTCGTCAGACTGCTCCAGGTGTTTGGAGCGTAGAATATTCTTGTGGTCATTGATATATGGGGTCACCATGGTAGAGTTCTATAGAACTGTGTAGTGTGCTTGAGCCCAAGAATGCCCGTCCCTACATATTATTGAATCTGCTCCTAGTGTGCCTTTTCCAGCCAGTCTCCCCTCATACCGCGATTGAGGGAGACCAATCGGCTTAATGTCAAGACTAAAGTCAACACAAAACCCAATGACCTCCTCTGTTTGATGGCCTGTGGAGATGCTTCCTTCTGGCCTAGCAAAGTTACGAACATGTTTCTTTAAGATTCCCATGAACCTCTCGAAGGGGAACATATTGTGTAGAAATACAGGACCCAGAATGGCAATCTCGTCGACTAGGTGAACTAGGACGTGCATCATAATATGGTGGGAACACCAACTCAAAACTGACAAGACATTGGACCAATCATTCTGTAACCTTGGTAGGATTTCTGGATCGACTACCTTCTGAAAAATTGTATTGAGGAATGCACATAGCATCACAATGGCTAATCGAACATTTTCTGGTAGAAGCCCCCTAAACACTAGTAGAAAAAGGGTCAATCGTGAAGCACATTAGTGCCGGTTTGTATTTGAGCCGGCACTAATGTATACATTAGTGCCGGTTCCAACGGCTAGCCGGGCCGCTTTCATTAGTACCGGTTCGTGGCGAACCTTTAGCACCGGTTCGTGCCACGAACCGGTACTAATGAGAGTGGTGGCAGGATGTTGTCAGACAGGCGCCCCTCCAGCCCCTTTAGTACCGGTTCTTGGCACGAACCAGTACTAAAGGTCGTACTATATAAACCCTTCGTCCACCAGCACTCTGTTCTTCCCCCTTTCCCCTCTCCGGCCCTCTCCTCTGTTCTTCCCTTCTTCCTCTCGAGTTCATCACAAAATTTGCCCAAAATTTGTCAAGATTTGAAGGCCCTCATCCATTCAAATGATCACAAAGGTTAGCAACTTTGTCATTTCATCTCTCATTGCTAGATTAGCTCTTGCATTGGTTTATATAGTGATTAATTTGTGAGTTTAGTAATTTGGGAGGATATATATATATATATGTGCTAGTATTTGATTTATATGCAATTTGAGGTCAAAAATAACACTTAGTTTGCATATGTAGGTGTGGTTTACTTAGTGCCTTCTAAATCTCCATCGTAGCCACCGTTGATCGCCCGCACCGTCCCGTCGCCGGCACCACCTTGTGGTGAGCCTCTTGTTCATGAAATTTTATATAAAAATTGATGTGTGTGATTTGGATATATAGTTACTCGTATAATTATCTTACCCGTACGTTGTTTGTTATACATATAGTGCCATGGTTTTGATATCCGTCCCCGTCGGCCCTAGTCCTTGTTATGATTCGGATGTGGTATGTATATTCTATTTTAAAACTAGTTGCATTTCGTGTTTATGACAAAGTATGCCCATCAAGTTGACATAGAAATTTTTTCTAGGAGGTATCTGAACCTGAAATTCCAACCGACCCTATTGCCGAGAGGTTAAATTTAGTTGAAAGAGAAAACGAGTACTTGAAAGAAAAATTGAAAAGAATTGAGGGGGAGAAGATGGAATTGGAGTTGCATGTTGCCGATGTCGTCGATG
>NC_053022.1:574565524-574667554 GCF_003073215.2 Triticum urartu | reverse complement strand
GAATTCCTTGTTATATATAATGCGACTAATTACTCTCACAATAAAAACAGGAGATATCAAGTCCAAGGAAGCACATGAAGTCAAGTACAAGCATGGAATAACTTCCTATTGTTCTTAACTAAAACCAAAGTTCTAAAAATATAGCACTGCAGAGGACCTTCAAGTTACATTTCTCATGAGCAGCTTCCAGCATTGACACCCAAATAAGAGCATTAATAATCTTTTCATCGCCAGCATTGACACCCTAATAAGAACAAATGCCACAGATATCCTGCAAAGTAAATTCCTATTATTGGTACTGAATTGCCAATGGCGTCATAAAAAATATAAATTTCAATCAAAAGAATGCATGACGCATCAAATATTAAGCGGTAAATCAGCTCAAGTGAAAAGGGCATGGAATGCTGGCCTCAAGATTAAGTTTCGGTATAAATTGCAGGTACCACAAACTCAAGCTGATACAACGATATGCGAGAATCGTGTGGAGATGATGAGAGACGAAATAAAAGGGAACTCACAGGAAGTGCAGATCAGGGTGAGAGGGAGAGAACCTGTAGGTCTAGCCGACGCCGTCGGAATCAGCAAAACCAGAGAGGAGGACGGCCTCATGTGGACGAAATTTCAACAACAAAAAACTCTGCAAGTCTGAAGTGTCACAATTATACTTTTTGTTAGTTGTCGTCTTAATCTGTACATTACATGACCAATGTATAATAGTACCCTGCCTTTTTCTAAATGGCTCTTCTGATTTTTTGAGAGTGCAGACCAATGAGATTATCTTAACTAAATTATCTCGCAATTCCATTAGAGACTATAGCAGTGCCAAGAAAGCATCATGGTTCAAGTTATGCAACTACCAACCTGTGTTTTATTGAAACGGAAGAAACTTAGCTTAAGTACATTATCTTACAACTTCCTTAGAGACTACAGAAGCAACAAAAAGCATCATGGTTTAGGCTTTGCAACTACCAAAATGTGATCTCACGCAAAGAAAAAAGACAGTAATTGTTCAGCTTAGCATCATGTTTCAGCTTACTCAACTACCAAAATGTCAGCCTAAGTCATTGTCTAATGGTTTCAGAAAAAGGATCACGAGAAAGGTCACCCATTAATGTGATTCAGATTCAGCCTACCACAAGGTCAAAGAAGTTAATCTTCATCCACGTTGGCATCATCCGTTGCGCCGTTTTGCTCCTGCGGTACTGTTTTTTATCTAGTTTCCTCCATTATGCTCCAGGCTTCATTTTTTGCTTTTGAAATTGCAGAAAGAGTTGAGTGCAATAGAATAAATCTTAATGTTCTTTTATCACAATTGTGTCCTAATACAAAAGCTACTCGCCACAGGCGAAGGAATCCGAAATTAATGTAATACCACATTCATAAGGATATAGAGCCAATAGAATTGCATTGTTGTTCACTATTTATTTATTCTCCCATTTTATAACAATTGTGTGTAAATACAATAGCTATTCTCTACAGCCAAAGGAATTTCAAAATTCACACAACCCCTCGTTCATAAGGATATAAAGAGACAATAAAATTCCATTGTTGTTAGCAACTTCTATCTATTTATGCTCCCAGATTCTCACTAATAATCTACGGACTTTGCCACTTCACCTTCATTTGCATTGTCACATAGAGTTACTTATCCATGCAGCATCTAAACCCAAAGAATGTATCTTTGATGGACACAACTGAGCAAGAGTAACAGACTAACAGAATGGAGACAAGTAGACAACAACACTGACCTTACAATGCAGTTCTCAGGGGCTCAACAAACTCTGGGAACTCAATCTCATAGAGCGCCTCGAAGACATCTTCAGCGTTGATCATGTGCACCTTTCCTTCCTTGCACTCATCATTTGCCATGCAAATAAGATCAAACTCATGTTACTATTATTATCCCAAGAAGAAGCCTAATATTATGCTCTCTGGCACTCTCCCCATGATCAAATAGCAAAGCCATTAGCTAAAGACGTTCACGATGAAGATCCTAAACCAGCAGTGCTAACTGCTAACTGATGCCAATAAATTAACTTCCACTATTTTCTTCCCCCAAGAAACCCCCAAAAATTTAACATAAGCATCAAATTCGTCACCCAAAATACATAAGAACAACATTTCAGACTTCAGTCTACATGCTACAGCACCCAGCGGCAATCAAATTTAAACATCCATAGTGCATATTAGGCACTGATCCTGATAAATATATCTTGCTAGCCTGTTATTGTAAAAAAACATACATTTAAGTTATATCTGCCCATGAATACATGTAAGGAACCACGTCAACCAAAATTGAACCAAGCTTTTTCCATTTCATTTTGAATCTCAATCAACACAAGCCTTTTCCTTTTTGAAACTCAATCTAACCATGATAGATTGACAACATGAGGAACTGAGGAAGAGGAATTGAGGACTTACCATATTGGAGGCTTGGAGATGGACGAGATATAAGCAGTGAGTTGACACGACCGCCAGCCGCTGCAGAAGATCGGAGTGTCGGAAGCTGCAGCCTCTAAATCAGAGAATGAAGATGGGGGAGGTCCACCGTGCTAGGAGGCCGGCAGCCAGGACCTCGGAGGGGGAGGCTCGCATGCTTGGATGGAGAGGTGGTAGTGGTAGCAGAAGCGCGGGATGTCGATGCCATTACCTCGCAGACCTGGAGAACGGAGAAGCCATTGGGGATCCGCACGGTATGGCCGTCGACGAACACCTCGAGCGCGTCCTCCGGGTTGGGCGGCAGATCGACGCGCACCCCGCCGACGGGCTCCCACGGCGGCCGCGGCGGCTCCGAGTTGGCGGGCGGCACGGCCGCGCTGGTCTCCAGTGAGCTCACGGTGGCGCTCGAGCTGGGAACCTGGGAGGAGGTGAGGAGAGGTGGCAGCCTCTCCCTTGCTGGCGAGCGCGCGGGACACCCGCCTTGCTGTCGGGGAAGAGCAGCGCCGCCCTTCCTATCAGATTAGCCACAAAAGTGAAGACCCTGGGGAGAAGCAGGCCTTTCTCCGGTCGGCAGCGCCAGAGGGGCGATGGGGCGGCGGCGGTGGCGGCGGCGGCTGCCGCAACCTAGTTGAGAGGAGGAAAAACGAAAGAGACAAAGAGACAAAAAAGGAAGAACCATGTATGGGGAGGAAAGCCTACCAGCGAAATAAAAGCAAACGACGTGGCTATCGTGAGCTATCGCCTTTGATGTATAGCTGAATGGTTTTAATAGTCCGAGACCTTTCATTGATCAGGAGGCTCTATCGGGTCTTGCACTAGCTGATACCAAGTCAATCAGCCGCACTTGTTTGAAGCGCAAGTCGAAGCGTCGACTCGACAGTTCGTACTTGAATCCATGCAGAACTAACATTCAAGTGAATCACTGGTTGTCAAATGGCCACAGGGACCAAAGCCGAGTTTTTTTCTTCAGTTTTTCCTAAAGAAACACACATTCATAGCCTGGTCGCGGTGCGCTGCGCCCGATCAAACAAAGCCGCAAAATAGCGCCTGCTGCATGAGGGCATCTACAATGCTAGACGCCTCAATAGACGCTTATGAAGGAATAAATAAATATTATAAAAATTAAAATACACTTAAGCGCCTTATCTTCCAACGGCGGATGCTAATTTATAGGCGCTAATCAAGCAACTGCACGCTTCCTGCAGGAACAAAACTAGCCAAGCGCTCGGCGCATGCTTTGGCATCGATGCTACGTTTGACACCAGGATTTAACAACACAACCGCTAAACGGGGAGGAAATCAATCCTAGCGTCTGCCTCTAGCATCCAGCGTTGTAAATGCCCTGAGGCAGCCTTTTGGCAGGACGTGAATTGTTTTTAATTTTTGTGAATTTTGAAAATTCCTGAACTATCATTGTGAATTTTGGAGTTCCTAAGAACATATCCAATATATGATCCAAATGTAAAAGTATCTAACTTTTGAATCGTCTGGGGCAAAAAACGCTGCTTCAACACACGGTCCATATTTAAAAAAAAAATTGAACCGCGGCCTTCTCGTGATGTAAAATACAACACCTTGGGGTGCAGATTTACATCACGAGGTGCATCTGGTCCAAAACCAGCCGCCTCCCGCGAACACCCAACCGCCACTTCTTTCCTTTCCAGCCAACACCCGTCTATAGACCAGCCGACCGGAATCCGCCGCCACGACCGCCAAAATCTCGCTGTCAGCGCCGCCACCACCCCGCATCCCCGCCGCCGCCCTCCGCCGCCGTCGGCCCCGTCGCCTCCCTCGCCGATAGCCGGCTCGTAGCCGCCCGGACGCCGCCGAATCGGGAGGCAACTGGCGCGGGATTCGGCGCCTCTGGCGGTCCGGCTGCCGCGGTAGGCCTCCGCCGGGTCTTAGGCTGCCGCCGACCTCCTCCCCGTCGGCCGTGAGCCTGTCCACGGCCGTTGCGCCGGCCGCACGACCGCCGCACCAAGCCCTCCGCCCGGCTGCCGAACCATTCTTCGCCGCCCGCCGAGCTCCTCTTGGCCGGCCTCCAAGCTCATTTCTTATCAGCGCCGCCGTCCGGAGCTGACCGCAGCCGTCCGCAGCAGTCAATCCAACCCGCGGCCATTTTCTTCCACCGCGCGCACAAGGTGTTCGACGGAATTCCCCAATGTAAAAAAATGACGAAACTTGATGATTTAACTTGGGATTGGATAGTATGTTTGACGGTGGTTGTGTGCATTGTATTGTGCAAAACTATGTTGTATTTGTGTTGCATTTCATCTCCTGGATCTGAAGAACTATGTAATAATTTGATATTGTGGACATGAAAATTTTTATATTGTTTTAAAACATGTTTTATGCAATATGTGCGGCTATACAATGGCTAGACAGCGGCTGAACAGCAGCCGCACGGCTGCTGGCCGGTTTTAGACCATGAATTTGGACTATCTATTGGAGTTGCTCTTTTGGACCATGAATTTGGACCATCTGTTGTAGTTGACCTTTTTTCGGAGCTCCAAAACGCATTTTTTGACGGTCCAAATTTTAAATCTTTGGTTTTGGACCGTCAAAATTTGAACCATCTATTGGAGATGCTCTAACTTCGTGAAATTTTAATTTAAAGCGTTTACTAGCCTGGAGACCGTGCCTGAAGAATATAGCTGTCTGTACTCTTTTTTTTTTTGCGGGCTATAGCCGCCTATACTCTGCCTAAGAATTTGATCTTTCATGCCTGATCAGGAGGACATGTTTTGGTTACTGCCTGGCCTGGATGTACTAGTATCAAGAAATAAATTACAGCAGAAAAGCAAAAGAAAGGAAGGTATTGGCTGGCACGAATCCCCATTAGGCGCCAGGCAGTTGTTAGCCTGTGCCCAGGCGTGGGAAATCCGAAGCCTGGTAGGCTAATGAAGATGTTTGGTTATTCAGGCCAGGCAACTGCTACTCTTTCCATGAATCGGACCAAACAGCTCCCATGCATATCACAGGCACGCTGCAGGCCAGTCTTGAAACAACCAGGACGCAAATAAGCTAACCCTAAAATTTTGAACTTTTTTAAAATTCGAGCTTTTAGAAATAATTGTGAACTTCTCTCAAATTCATGACCTTTTTTCAGATTTGTTAACGTATTAGAAATTCGCAAACTTTTTAAAACAGTTTCTGAACTTTTTAGAAATTTCTAAAAAAGATTATTCAAAATTTTGAATTCTTTACAAATTCAAAAAATTTCTTAAATTATGTTAACTTTCTCAAATTCGTGAATTTTTTATTTAATTTTGTGATGTAATATTAAAAATTTTGTGAGTTTTTTTTCTAACTCAGAATAATTAGAAATTTACTACTTCCTCCGTCCTATAATGTAAGATGTTCCTTGACACTACACTAGAGTCAAAACCATCTTACATTATAGGACAGAGGGAGTATTTTATTTTGCAAATTCGTGAACGTTTTTGAGCTCACATACATTTTTTTAAATACTAATTTGTTTTTTTCTGATTTTTTTGTTTAATCCATGATTTTTTGCAAATTTCAAGAATTTTCTAGAGTATAGAATGACCACATCCCCCAACCCCCTATCTACATGCTAGCTGCTGGCGATGAGTGACCGAGCGAACGAAATTCATGTTTCCTAACAAGCGAAGGAGATAGCTGGGTCGCAAGCGAACAATATAGATGGGCCACGGCTCGCCAGAGTGCTAGTTACTGTTCGGTCGCTAAAGGCGCCAATTAAGAGGTCTCGACATGGCACGTAGTCTCCCCAGGGATTTGTTTTTCCTGGCCGAGATTTTTGGAAACGGCTAGTTTCCAATAAAATTAGCGAACCTTGAGAAATTTGAGGACCATCCGAAACAAAATCAGTTTTTTCAATTTAAACAAGCGAGTAATGGTCAAACAAGCTCCGCATGCATATACTTCAAGAACCATGCACTTGGCCTAGACTCCCCATTTCGCGAACTGTTTTTTTCATTATTCAAGCTTAACTGGAAAAAAAATTTGTCACAGTACGGCTGTACCATCCAGTTGAAATCGCGACCTTCTAATGGTACCCATGCGTGCTCCTCACTAGAACAAAAGGAACTTAAGTACACAGAGGTGCTCATAGAGGAAGGTTGTGCATGCGTGCGTTTATAGGGGAGAGTGTAGGTCCGTATGTATGAGCGTCTGCGTGTGTGTTCAAAAAAATGTAACATATTTTGATGCTAAATAATTTTTAATCCAAAATCTGCCTTGAACATTCAAAAATCAGAATGCCTGAGATTTTTTTAAAAACAGGATTTTCCGGGCATGAACGCAAAACATGGAATAAAAGAAAAACTTGGGTCTCCCCCAAATCTCCCAGTACACAGCCAGCCGGCCGGCTGGAATCCTCTGTTGCGGCCGACCTCCCACCCCTTCCTCCAAGAGGACAACCTCTATTCCATCGCCATCCTCTTGCCTGCCTCTCGACGTCGCGCCACCGTGGTGCTCGAGCAGAGCAGATCGGCATATGGTGGTCGAAAAGGTTGAGGAAGTTGAAGGTCAGAAAACGGGAAGTCGGCACCTCTCACGTGTTGTCCCCCGTGACGACCAGGGAGCCCAACCCTAGACAGCGCCCCTCTCCAGCTCTCTTTTTCATGACATGTCTAGGCGGTGGGGAGCCCTTTGACGATGGTTGTAGAGTGATTGAAGCGCAAGCTAGTGACTTCTTCTCTACGTCTTCTCAGTGTCGGTTCTCCTATTGATTGATCCAACAGTGCTAGGTCATGCTCCTTCTCGGTCTGACCTAGTGGTGATCGGTGCTAAGTTCTTGGTGGTGGTTGCTTGTCGTAGTTCATTTCTGGGTTTCTCTCTATGTTGCATGAACTTCTTGAGCATGTCAGATGCTACACTCTGTATCTGATATGTTGTATCTGTTAGGATGATCTCCACCATGTGGGCCCAACGGCCCCTTAGATCCGCGCCCTGATCGGGGGCGCTCAACCCACTATGGGTGACGGGCCCCTGTCACCTGCACTATATAAAGAGGTGGGGGCCGGCGGCTCGCAACACGAGGTTCGTCGCAACGCCGTACGCTCCACCTACATCCCCTACCGATCTAGGGTTAGTGCAGTGCTGATGGGAAGCGCCGCCACCACTTCATCCACTCTCTGCCACCACCGCCGCCATCCACCATGGCCACCCCATCGGGCTCATCGATACAAGGAGAAGGTAGTACTACTGCAAATCCCTAAGCCTATACGATCCACAGATCTATCAATGGTATCAGAGCCAGGTTTGGTTTAGTATTTTCAGTAGAAAAGAACACAAAAGAAAATCTTCCCCGCTCCCGTAGAACCCTAGACAGGGCAAAGAACACCGGAACAGGGCCTTGGGCCCGCCGGCAAAGAGCGCCGCCGTCATGGCCGCGTCGTTCCTCTCGATCTCGATGCGCATCGGCAAGCCGAGGCATCGAGAAGAAGAATACCACTCCCTTTTGGGTGCAAAGAGACCACGTGGTCGCCGAAACAGGGCGTCGCTACTGAACCGCTTGACGGCGGTGCGCCCATCTACGGGTGCACGCACATGCCAGCAAGGAGGCCAGAGGGGCGTTATTCTTCCCTGAATCTCCACTACTCAAAGCCTTATATGGTGGTGGAGGGAGAAAAAGCAGAAAAGAAAGGGAAATAGGGAGGGGATCGAGCACCGCGGTGGTTTGCTGTCTACGCCGGCGGCCGGCGCAGCCGTGCCCAGCCGCTACTCCGACAGAGATGCACGCGCCGTCGAGGCACAAGTGGAGCAGAGGAGGGCGCAAGCCCGACCCCCTCTCTCTGCCACAGGAAAGGAAGGGAGGCGCTGTGCAGCGCGGCGCGGTGGCGCTCGTCGCCATCGCGATGCCCAGGCGTGCGGGACAGAGCGACAGATCAGAGGAGGGGCTCGCGCCTAGTCCTCTCTGCAAAAGAGAAGGGGTAAGGGAGAGGAGGCGCGCGCGGCGCGGTGGCTTCCGCCGGCGGCCGGGCTGGGCGGCCGGGGCACTGCCCTTGTTTCCGCTACGGGAAAGAGAGAGTGCGTCGATAGGAGAAAGAGGAGATCGAGAGAATGGGGCGCTAGTGTTTTCAGTCGGGGGCAGCTGCCCCGTTTTGTTCGAGCAAAACAACCGCTGCCTCGTCCGATCCAATCGAACGGTAGAGATCAAAACCCTAGCTCCACCCGGGCCACTGGGTCGAAAGAGAAGGGGGCCCCTGGCCCTTTGACCAGGCCGCCAGCGCTGGCACTTGCTGCTGGCCGTGGGCCGCATCGCTCGCTCCCGGTGGGCTGCGTCCGCGTCGCGCCGGCGACATATACAGTACCTTTTTTTCTTCTGTTTTCTGTCCAAGTTTTGGGCAAATTTCAGATAATTTTTCTATGCAAAATTTTCAATGAAATTATTTGTTTAGAAAATAGAAAAGTAAATAGAAAAAGTTTCTGAAAATGAAAATAGAAAATTTTCAGAAAAAGAATTGTTCATGAATTTTATAAAGAAAATAATAAAGTTCATGATTTTTTCAGTGAAAGAAAAGTTTTTGTAAAAAGAAAAAGTTCATGAATTTTCTATTCATGTTTCCGCTGCAAATAAAAATAAAAGTGCTCTTTTAGAAGTGAATAGAACTAAAGTAAAATATTAAATGGTTGCTTCTCTAATACAATTTTGAACCAACCGGTTAATATTGCTTAGAGAGTAAAAGAGTACAGAATTATTTATGAATAGAATATTATAAAGTTCCTGCTGCAAAGTAAATGTTTTATCCACCAATTAAATTGGAACCAACGGGAAAATTTAATTGGCAAAATAGTTCTTTGCAATGTTTTCTCCCCGTGGGTGAAATCAAATTCAGATAGTTTTCGCTATGACAAAAGAAAGATATTTGCTTTAAAATTAAAATATGGTATTGTTATTTTCTGACCGACATTGATGATAACAGTACTATAATTCTATGAGTCTTATATTCAAATCTCAAATCTCTGATAAATTTTGTATCAAAGTGATCAATTTTCATAGAACAAATAAAGATCAAGAAATGCTCTTCAGCTAGAGAAATGTATATTTCTTGTTCCCGCTGCAATAAAGTTGATGAAGATGATGATTTCTTAGCAAAGTTGTTTAATAGAAATACTATCATCACATTGTTTATGAGTTATATGCATTATTTCCATTTCCGCCCAATGGTGATATGGAATTAATGTAGGATGATGTTTTATTCTAATACTGCCACAACGGTGATTTAGAATATAAAAAGAAAGTTTGAAAAAAGTTTAATGTGCATATTTTTTAACCAGACCAACGTAGGGTTATTTCTATGCTCATTATTTTTTATTATTGGCTAAGTTTTCTCAGACTAAAAGTTTTCCATGCTTTCATTCGTGAAAGCGACTGGCTGGGTACTCGTGACCCGAAAGATGACCAAGAAAGGTCATAACGTAAGGGAGTATCTTCTCTCTAAAGAATGGCTTCAAAAGAAAAGAATTATTGGATATTAATTCAAGAAAAGAAAAAAGATAGATCATTGAGAGTCATGGTTGACGAATGTATTTCATGTACTCTCTATGAAGTAGTTTTTTCAATCAACATGATTTGAGATGAAACAAGCAACATGCGTATTTAATTTGACCAATGTCGGATCAAGCATGTGTGTCAAAGAGCGTTCAGATTTATTTCTGAGTTTGATGATTGAATATGCGGTCAAAAGAGCCAATTCTGGCATTTATGTCCCTTACAGGGAATTACCTGCATAGCAGGAAAAGTTGATTATGATAAAACCCGCATGGCGGGAAAAGTCTGGGAAAATACTTGCGTAACTGGGTAAAGTTGACATAGTACTATGTCAAAAATCCTGTATGGTAGGAGAAATTTTGGCAAAGGACTTATCCTGTATGACATGAGAAAGATATGATGACTCATGTGCTTTTAATGTGTCCCACTCTGAGAGAAAATTATGGAGTAGTTATTATGCTTTCCTAGTATCGACCGTACACCTTATGTGTAATGGTCATTAAGCACTCAATAAATTCAAAGAGAATAAAAGTTACAGACGAACCTAAAGATAAGAATGATATGCAGGTGTGACTTGCAAAAGTACTCATGATAAAGAACTCTGTTGAGTTTTTGAAATGGAATGAGGAAAAAGTACTCCCATACTAGTTAAAAGATAACTTCATTTTGTATGAAGAGATAACTTCATTTTGTATGAAGTAATATGATGAATGAAGTAGATAATCGAAGTTTCCTCAATTCACAAGAGTTATCAATGGTTTTCGAAATTGTGGCAGAAAAGTTCTTGCCACATTTCGAGGGGGAGAAAGATATATGAGATAAATTAAGAATGATGAAACTCCCCTATACTTTAGATAATGTGATGAAGAATGTGATCGTCTAGGGGAGTATGACGGTCATATTAATACCCCTAAAGAAAAGAAATAGTTGTATTTATAGATCTTTTACAGTTCCGAAAGAAGAGTAAGGAATACTAAGACGATGCTTAAAGTGCCATAAAGAAGAAAGTTTTAACAGAATAAACCCAAATTATAAAGTTTAAAGATACGCCATTTTTAGTGAAGATGGAGTAATCTGGGGGAGCATGTTGTATGACCTATACAACACATGTTGTTAGCTCTATAAAGGATGAATGAGTAAACATGGATCTTGTGATACAGGTCCCTGCAAAACCTATTTCCTCTTGGAAATGAAAGACTATAGAATTAGTTTGCCTCTTGCAATGACAGAGCAACAACATCCCCATATGAAAGAAGTGTCAGTACCTGAGACACTGATGGTCTCAAGGAATGAGAAAATCAGATACTTCTGATTACTATAAAGTCTATGTTAGTGAAATTCAAATGGAGGTTGATCCAATCTCATTTAAAGCGCTCATTCAAGCTTTGAGAAGTGTCTGCTTATCTAAATGATAAGAGACTATGTGAGATGAAATGAAATTGGTGAATCCCGACGATGTTTGGGACTGATGAGTAATTTCCAATGGAGCCAAAACAGTAGGCTGTAAAGAGTCTACAAGGACAATGTGACTCCAAAGGAAATATGTAAAGGTGTAAAACACGACTTAAATCGAGAGGTTTTTGCGCGTTTTGCACTGAATAGATTACAATGAGTGTTGGTAGCACATCATGATCTGAGTCACATCAGATGAAAGATATTATGATCTAAGTTACATCAGATGAAAGTAAAGAACACACGGGATACTGCCTGAAGAAGTCTTTTATGGACTAAAACAATCAAATGTTGTTTTGGGTTAAAGAAAATGAGAGGACAATTGTATTCGTGCAAAGTTATAGAATGGGAAATTCATTTCCTAATCCTGTGCATGTGGATGACATCCTACTTGCTAGTGGTGATGTCAACCTACTGCAGGAGGAGAAAAGAAGTTCTTGTCCTCAAAGTTCAAAAGAATGTTCTCGGTAGAATGTCTCTCGTTATAAGTATCGAGATTCATGAAGAAAAGAATAAACGGGGGTATTAGGGATGTCGAATGGACATGCTAAGAAAGGTCTCTAAAGTATGCATGCGAGAAAACCTAGGCCTGTTCTTATAGTCAAGGGTAATGAAACTGTAAACTATGGTGTTCCGAAAGTTGACGAGAAAAGATTGAAACGGATATGGTACCATATGCTTTAGCGGTTGGAAGCTCAATATATTGCCCTAACACAGTTCACATATCCGGGTTGTTTTGCCAATGTCCAGTCCATATATAGATCACTGGAATGGAGTCAAAGATATCGGCCTCATGCTGAAAGAAATAAGTGCTCTCAAAAGATTGTGAGTACAAAGACATGACTTGTGAAATGTATAGCGAACCACAATTGTCGCTAACTTTCATACTTGGAGGTTTTTGTGTGGAAAAGCTCCAAAGAATGAAACAATTATCATCAATGTGATGCAAAGATATTTTATAGCTTGATATGAGGCTGAGGGACAGGCAAAATTGTTAAGGAGACCTGTACCTAGAGTTGATAATGGTTGACAACAACGATAACTATTTTAAGT
Source organism: Triticum urartu (assembly GCF_003073215.2). Lineage (NCBI taxonomy): Eukaryota > Viridiplantae > Streptophyta > Magnoliopsida > Poales > Poaceae > Triticum > Triticum urartu. Next base: position 574,655,130 of record NC_053022.1, on the reverse strand, counting down.
CTTTCGCTCCTATGACAACGAGTCAAGTGTTGATGCCAAACGCATTGACACAGAGTTATGCGTTGTAAAGGAGAAAGTCCAGAATTATGTAGAAATGCTTGGAGCATAAAAGCAATAGACAAGTGTTTGCAGATCTGCTTATTAAAGGCTTACCGCCCAGTGTGCTCGGAGAACACACAGTCGACATGGGTTTTATGGTATAGTCTAACATTTCCGGACAATAAAAGGACCCAAGGTTAAAGAATTTGTTTCAAAACAGAGAGGTACGCTGTGGCTGTCTGATTCTATCGGCAATTGAGCTGTGACGATGAAACTTGTTCTATGTATTGATCTGTTATGAAACGAGTAAAGTAAAAGTATAAGGTCAAAAGTAAAAGTTGAGATCAAGGGGCAGAATGTTAGGATGATCTCCACCGTGTGGGCCCAACGGCCCACCGGGCCCTTAGATCCGCGCCCTGATTGGGGGCGCTCAACCCACTATGGGTGACGGGCCCCTGTCACCTGCACTATATAAAGAGGTGGGGGCCGGCGGCTCGCAACACGAGGTTCGTCGCAACGTCGTACGCTCCACCTACATCCCCTACCGATTTAGGGTTAGTGCAGTGCTGATGGGAAGCGCCGCCACCACTTCATCCACTCTCTGCCACCACCGCCGCCGTCTACCATGGCCACCCCATCGGGCTCATCAATACAAGGAGAAGGTAGTACTACTGCAAATCCCTAAGCCTATACGATTCACAGATCTATCAATGGTATCAGAGCCAGGTTTGGTTTAGGATTTTCAGTAGAAAAGAACACAAATGAAAATCTTCCCCCCTCCCGTAAAACCCTAGACAGGGCAAAGATCATCGAAATAGGGCCTTGGGCCCGCCGGCAAAGAGCGCCGCCGTCATGGCCACGCCGTTCCACTCGATCTCGATGCGCATCGGCAAGCCGAGGCATCGAGAAGAAGAACACCACTCCCTTTTGGGCGCAAAGAGACCACGCGGTCGCCGAAACAGGGCGCCGCCACGGAACCGCTTGACGACCAGGGAGCCCAACCCTAGCCAGCGCCCCTCTCCAGCTCTCTTTTTCATGACATGTCTAGGCGGTGGGGAGCCCTTTGACGATGGTTGTAGAGTGATTGAAGCGCAATCTAGTGACTTCTTCTCTACGTCTTCTCAGTGTCGGTTCTCCTATTGATTGATCCAACAGTGTTAGGTCATGCTCCTTCTCGGTCTGACCTAGTGGTGATCGGTGCTAAGTTCTTGGTGGTGGTTGCTTGTCGTAGTTCATTTCTGGGTTTCTCTCTATGTTGCATGTTCCTTCTTGAGCATGTCAGATGCTACACTCTGTAGCTGATATGTTGTATCATCTTCAGTGATTTTTTGAAAGGAAGTTTGATTTCAGTCTTTCTTTTTTCTGCAGTAGTGACCGTAAAAAAAAAAAGGGTTCAGGCAATTGCATCAGATCTTCGCTGTCTTCTGTCTTGTACTATGATGGATAAGTTCCAAGCATCGTGTGCTTGCTAGCCGAGACTTGATCCAGTCTTTTATCACTTGTAGTATTATATTTTGTTTGGCTTACTCTGATACTGACAAGTACTAGTAGTACTGTAGTAGTAATACTGAACACACAACGATTAATTAATTAGCCAAAGTTAGGGGCTAATTGTTATTTTATGCACACACCACGTTTTTGGGTGTCGGAACGAGCGTGGAACTCTATACCAGGTCATGTACTTCTCCTTTTTTTGACGTGAGGTCATTGTGGCTTTTCCGTTTAGTACCGAAATCGACTAGAATGTATTCTACGATATGCAATACTGAAGCAATAAATTGCTAGTCTTTAGTAGAATGTTAATATAAATTATTATATATTGTGCCATGTGCAGTCGTACTAATACTACTCCTTGTGTCCTATAACGTAAAACGTTTTTTGACATTACACTAGTGTCATAGAACATCCTACATTATGAAATGGAGGGAGTAGTTGCTAAGTTTTACTCCCTTCGTTCCATAGTGTAAGATGTCCAGTGTCAAAAAACATCTTATTTATGAGACGGAGGGAGTAGCTACTAAAAATTCAGAGGTGATGGGGAAGCTGGTTGCAATTAGAAGCATAGTTTTAAATAGCGTGTCATGCCAAATAGCGATATTCTGTTCAAATGGATGGCCCGCTATTTTGTTATTTTGCCGTATAATTGCATGTGAATATACATTTAGCGGCGCCCTGCTTAAACCGTTATAATGTGGCTCGGCTATTTAAAACTTTGATTAGAAGTGCACAAGTCATCTCTCCGCGTAGTGTTTGTTAGGCCCGTAGTTCTAGCATTATTGTAGGCGGAGTCCACCCATTCTTAAATTTTGTAACTTCAACTTACTTCAGTCCCATTTGAATTGACGATTTCTCGTAGATAACGATTGCACATGCATGGACCGACTTGCATTCTTGTGGCACGCATGCATACTACACTAGGTGAGAAACATGCAGGAAATGAATCATTGAACACCATTTGGGATTATACTTCTATAAAGGGGCGTCATTTCCAAGCAAGCGTTTGAGAAGCACCAGTAGTCTTCCTTCCCATTAGTCTTCCTCCATGTATCCAGCCGTGTCTCATATGGTCCTTTGGCTTTTGGTCATCTCCCTGCACCTGCATATTCTCCAATGTCATGCTGCCACGGACACCCTCTCGCTTAGCCAAGAACTAACCGGCCATGACAAACTTTTGTCTAGCAATGGCAGGTTTGCGCTTGGCTTCTTCCAAACTGCGAGCAAGTTCTCTGACAACACACCAAAATGGTACCTTGGGATTTGGTTCCACACGGTCCCCAAGTTTACATCCGTATGGGTCGCCAACGATGAAAATCCTATCGCCAACCTCTCATCGTGCAAGCTTGTGGTTTCCCATGATGGCAACCTTGTCGTCCTCCTAGAGGAGACCAACACGGCTTGGTCCACAAAAGCCAACACCACAACCAACAACACCGTCGCTGCTCTCCTCGACGATGGAAACCTTGTCCTACTTAGTGCATCCAATTCATCCAATGTCTTTTGGCAAAGCTTCGATTACCCCACCGATACTATTCTTCAAGGTGCGAAGATAGGCTGGAACAATTCCACCGGCTTAATCCGCCGCCTTGTCTCCAGGAAGAACACCATTGACCAAACTACCGGCATGTACTCGTGGGAGTTATCTGGCAATAATGGTGGTCATATTACCATTGTTTCTATGTTTAACTCGTCCCAACAATATTGGTCCAGTGGAGATTGGGGAGGCCGATACTTTGTCAACATCCCAGAGACCGTAGGATAGACCAGGCTCTCACTTGATTTCACCAGCAATGAAGAAGGTGCGTACATCCAGTATGCAATTGAGGATCCAACAGTGCTATCACGTGGTATAATGGACGTTTCCGGTCAAATAAAGGTGCTCGTGTGGTTCGAGGGATCACAAGATTGGCAAACCATCTACACTGCACCAAAATCTCAATGCGATGTCTATGCTTCATGTGGCCCTTTCACAGTCTGCAACGATGACCCATACCCATCCTGCAGCTGCTTGAGGGGCTACTCCATACGATCACCTCAAGACTGGGAGCTTGATGATCGAACAGGTGGATGTGCAAGAAATACTCCACTCTACTGCAGCGCCAACATTACTAGAGTCGGCAAGGCAGATAAGTTTTACCCTATGACTTCTGTCAAACTTCCTGTTGATGCCAGGAATGTTGGCACAGCCACCACCGCAGATGAATGCTCACTTGTGTGCTTGGGAAGCTACTCCTGCACCGCATATTCCTACGATCAAAGTGGCTGCTTCATTTGGCATGACAAACTGCTCAATATTCAGCAACAAGGTAACAATATTCTTCACCTTCGCCTGGCTGCAAAAGAAGTGCAAAGTAGTAATACCAATAGAAGGGGGCCAATCATTGGTGTTGCTATTGGTGCAAGTGTTGCCATTGTTGGTTTGATATTTCTATGGATGCTCTGGATGAGAAAAGGGAGGTGGCATGGTGATAATGTTCAGGGTGGCATGGGGATCATTGCATTCCGATATGCCGATTTACAGCATGCAACAAACAAATTTGAAGACAAGTTGGGGGCCGGAAGTTTTGGTTCAGTATTTAAGGGTTCTCTAACGGACTCGACAACCATAGCAGTGAAAAGGCTTGATGGGTTCCGCCAAGGAGAGAAGCAATTCAGGGCTGAGGTGAGCTCAACTGGGGTCATCCAGCATGTCAACTTGGTTAAACTGATTGGCTTTTGTTGTCAAGGTGATAAGAGGTTACTTGTCTATGAATACATGCCCAATGGCTCCCTGGATTCCCATCTCTTCCAAAGCAATGGCATGGTGTTGGATTGGACTAGAAGGTACCAAATAGCCCTTGGAATTGCTAGAGGATTATCCTTTTTGCATGCTAGTTGTCGGGACTGTATTATACATTGTGATATCAAACCGGAGAACATACTTCTAGATGGCTCTTTCACTCCTAAAGTCACGGACTTTGGGATGGGCAAACTTTTGCGAAGGGATTTCAGCCATGTTGTTACTACAATGAGGGGAACCATTGGATACCTTGCTCCTGAATGGATCAGTGGAACTCCTATCACACCAGAAGTTGATGTTTACAGCTATGGCATAGTTTTGTTAGAGATTATATCAGGCAACAGGAACTCGAGTAAGCAATCCTTCTGCCAAGATGGCGTCCATGAAGCATATTTTCCGGTGCGAGTTGCACACAGTCTTCTTGATGGAGATATTGCTACTTTGATAGATGCAAAGTTGTTGGGTGAAGTGAATCAGGAAGAGGTTGAAAGAGTTTGCAAAGTCGCATGCTGGTGTATTCAAGATGTTGAGTTTGGCCGGCCTACAATGAGTGAGGTGGTGCAGTTTCTCGAGTGTGTGTGTGAAGTTGAGACGCCTCCAATGCCAAGATTACTTCAAGCTATCGCGGGAGAGCCAAATTCAAGGATAATGTAATTGCTAGACTAGATTCTGGTTTAATCTCCTTATATGGTAGTGGCGCATGTTGCTTTATTTTCCTTTGTACAAGTCTTGTAATTTGGTTTCCCCAACTGGCTATAAAAGTTTTCTTGTTTTGTTGACAAATACGCAGATCTTGGTTAAATATGCCTTTTCATGACATCTCTTGGTTATAGTTTACATTTTGTTTCGTCTTTTAGTTTGATATATAAGCAAATCGCTACTATAGGTATTGGTGAATACTAGCTTCAGTAATCAATCAATACATTCGGGAGAGCGACTCAAATCTAAACACGCACCCACCCTTGAGCCCTGATTGACGTTGAGAGAATGGAGGGAGACGTGTCAGCAACACTATGACAAGAGTTTGCGGATCAAAGTTGGAATTTACGCTGATATTACCATCTTGGCCATCAGAGATGGCGAACCCGTTGATCGGAGGTGGCATTAACCACCCTAGATTTGTTGTAGAGACACTATTGTCTTGTTTTTTTTTAAAAAAAAACGGAGGAAAACCCCATGGCCTCTGTATCTCGACGATGCATGCAGCCACTTTATTTATTATTCACATGAGACCTTACAAAGTCATACAACAGTCAGACTAAAGCCACCGTCTAGGCAACATCTGTCGCTACTTTTATCCAGTTGATGAAGGGATGTTGATAGTCTGGGCCTAATATCAAAACAGACTTCGTAGCCAAACCTACCATCTAAGACCCGAGGTCCCAACCAGGACGCCTGCCGGGTATGGGGCACCCACCAGTCCGGCGCACTTCTCAACCAGGACGCTTGTCCGGTATGAGACCGCCGCAACCACCTGCCACCAATCCATCTTCAGTGTTGTACTGCTGCATCAACCTTGCCCGGTCCAGCTGCCGTCGACACCACCACGATGCCAGACAGCGCCACCTCCCTGCGCGAGTCCATCTTCGCGCATCAGACGTCGAGTCTTCACGGCGCCTTGCCGCCGAGATCCGTCGCCATCAATGTGTAAGCTGAAGCACCGCTCCACCAAAAGCCTTCCATTGGTCCCTCGGTCAGTGTACACCTTCACGAATGACGCCCCCAAGAGGGAAACGACACCATAGCGCCGCCGTCATCTGATATACTGATCTAGGGTTTCCCCCGGAGGTAGCATAGAGTGGCGTTGAACTTCTTCACGGCGATGCCTTCACAAAGGGAACGACGCAGATAGCGCCGCCACCGCCGACCTTGGCAGCTAGCCGAGAGCAGGTTTTCACATAGATCTATTCGAAGATCCTCCCTCAAGCATCTCGTGCACGGGCTGCCTCCATGTCTGCCGGGGACTGGACGAAAGGGATCCAGGCCGCCGCCGCCTGACCGGCAATGGCACCACCACGGTGCCTACAACCGGTGCCGTCGGGCCCACCACGCTCGCCTATACATGCACACCGGAACCGCCGGCCCGCCCAAGCCCATCTGGGCAAGACTAGATCGGCGATCTCGGCTGCCGCCACAGGGGCGACTCTGCCACGGGGAGGTTGCGCCTCCGCTGACGCCACCGTCACGCATGCCGTAGGGATCCCACCGCTCCTTGCCGCCGGATCTCCGTCGAACGATGCACCGCCGCCGCCCGAAAAAAACGTCACCACCGTGCGAGGGATAAGGCCCCGTCGCCGCCGTCATAGGCCAGGCTTCACCGATGAGACCTCAGGCAGCGACAGGACGGAGGAGGCGAGGGGAGGGGGCCTAGGGCCGGCGGCGTGGTCTCCTCGTGTCGCCTAGGGTTGGCGACGCGGGGGTGGGTGCAGGTCGTCTGGTTTAGTACTACAGAGATGTTAATTAACGATGTTGCTTGGAGACAAAGCTGCAATTTTATTATCGAGCTGACGTGTTTGTAAAATATTCAACGAGAGAGAGGGAGAGGGAGCAAGTTGAAGTTGCACATCATAGCCCTGCAAAAAAAAGAAGTTGCACATCATAGAGAAGTACTCCCTCCGATTTCTTTTTAGTCTGCATATGAAGTTTGGTCAAAGTCAAGCTTTGTAAAGTTTGACTAACTTTATATTGAAAAATATCGACATTTCAATATGAAACCAATATTATCAGATGCATGATGAAATGTATTTTCACACAATATGATTTTAGTATTGTAGATGCTCATATTTTTTTTATATAAATTTGGTCAAACTTTGTATAGTTTGACTTTAACCAAAATATATACACGGAGTAAAAAAACAGAGGGAGTACTGGCTGCGCAAACAGTGCCTACAGGGGTATATGCAGCAATCAAGCAAATGATGGGTAGGAAGTAGGAATCTATATAGATGCGTGGTTGTGCTTTTTATTTATTCTGAAGAAGGCTTTTGCCCCGCTTTATATATAAAGCAACGAACCATAGTAATTCGATACAAACAAACGCCATCACAACACACGCACACACCCAAGACAAGATGCATAGATGCTGATCGTAGCAACACCACCCTTAGCACTACAAGAGCAACCGAGGGCTCAACCAGGAACACGTCACCGCGAAGAAATGAGGTCGCATATGACGAACCGTGGGCTCTAAGACGGCGCCTTTAGGAAGGATCCGACACCGAAGCGCCGCCACTGCCCGATCCTAGGATCAGAGTTTCCCCTGGAGCAGCATGACGTCAATGAGAGCCGCGACGACGCCTTCAAGAAGGGAACGAGAGCTTTGCCGCTGCCGGTCCGTCCGAAGATAGAACAGATTTTCACCCCGACCAACACCCACTGCCACCGAACGCCACACCACGCCGCCCACACGGCCATGGTCACCAGGCAGCACCAAGCCACGGGCTCTGCCCATGAGCACCGCGCGACCACCACCAGGGCCGCCGCCCCGGTATCCAAGACCTAGACACCACCTCACCCGAGATCTGCCGCAACCCCAACCAAAGAGACGAGCAGAAAGGACATGCCTTTCGCACCCCTGGGCGCCTCCCAATGCCGAAACCCAATAGGTCGGCCAAATCTGGCCTCCACGGGCCCGTCTTGCAGCACCGGGCGTGAGACGAGCTCGGTCCTGCAGCACTATGTGCAAGATGAGGTCGCTCCTGCTGCACCATGCGCGAGACGAACTCGGTCCTGCTACACCATTTGCGAGACAAGCTCGGTCCTCCCGCACGCGCGAGACGTGTGATGGACCACACCTGGGAGAAGGACATCCCTTCCATGGAAGTAGCACCCGAACGACGAGGAAAGAGAGCGAAGGCCGTCACAAGTCACCTACACTCAAGCCGATGCCGGGACATGCCAGCCGCCGCCGCAGTCAACCTGCCAAGCTGCCATGGAGCCATCCATGGCCGGGGCAGCAGCCAGGCTCCTGCCCAACCCATGCCGCCCGGCGAGCTCGAAGATTCGGAGCCACCGGGCACGCACCCGCGCTTCCACCGCCACTGCGCCGCCACCCTGACTAGCCGAGATGGCCCCGGTCAAGGCAGCCGCCCGCAGCCCTAGCCGAACACAGCCCGCGCCGCCGCGAGGTCAGATCTGGCCGGGCCGCTTGCCGCCGTCCCCGACCCTTGGCTCGCACCACCACCGCCCACCTTGACCAGCGCCGCCCACGGCCCGCCCCGTCGGAGGTCAGATCTGGCTGACATGCGCCTCGCCAGCCGCCGTCCCCGACTCCAGCAGGCACATCTGCTGCGCCACAACCCGCCATGAGCAGGATCCGGTTGGGGTCGAGCCGGATCTCGCCGCCGCGGCCTTGACGGGGCACACGCCGCCCAGCAGCCCACCACGCGTCACCAGCAGTCGCCGCCATCGCCGGGACGGCCGCCAACGCCGCGCCGCCGTGCCCTACCCAGCGTCGCGCAAGCACCCGAGGAGGCTGCCCCGTGATACGTCTCCGTCGTATCTACTTTTCCAAACACTTTTGCCCTTGTTTTGGACTCTAACTTGTATGATTTGAATGGAACTAACCCGGACTGACGCTGTTTTCAGCAGAATTGCCATGATGTTGTTTTATGTGCAGAAAACAAAAGTTATCGGAATGACCTGAAACTCCACAGAATATCTTACAATAAATAATAATAAATCCTTGCCAAAGATGAAGACCAGGGGGCCCACACCTTTGCCACGAGGGTGGGGGGCGCCCCCCTCCCTAGGGTGCGCCCCCTACCTCATGGGCCCCCTGGAGACCTCCCGACTCCAACTCCAACTCTATATAACTGCTTTCGGGGAGAAAAAAATAGGAGAGAAGAAATCATCGCGTTTTACGATACAGAGCCACCGCCAAGCCCTAAAACCTCTCGGGAGGGCTGATCCGGAGTCCGTTCGGGGCTCCGGAGAGGGGGATTCGTCGCCATCGTCATCATCAACCATCCTCCATCACCAATTTCATGATGCTCACCGCTGTGGGTGAGTAATTCCATCGTAGGCTTGCTGGACGGTGATGGGTTGGATGAGATTTATCATGTAATCGAGTTAGTTTTGTTAGGGTTTGATCCCTAGTATCCACTATGTTCTGAGATTGATGTTACTATGACTTTGCTATGCTTAATGCTTGTCATTAGGGCCCAAGTGCCATGATTTCAGATTTGAACCTATTATGTTTTCATCAATATATGAGAGTTCTTGATCATATCTTGCAAGTCTATAGTCACATATTATGTGTTATGATCCGTTAACCCCGAAGTGACAATAATCAGGATACTTACCAGTGATGACCGTAGTTTGAGGAGTTCATGTATTCACTATGTGCTAATGCTTTGTTCCGGTTCTCTATTAAAAGGAGGCCTTAATATCCCTTAGTTTCCATTAGGACCCCGCTGTCACGGGAGGGTAGGACAAAAGATGTCATGCAAGTTCTTTTCCATAAGCACGTATGACTATATTCGGAATACATGTCTACATTACATTGACGAATTGGAGCTAGTTCTATGTCACCCTATGTTATGACTGTTACATGATGAACCACATCCGTCATAATTATCCATCATTGATCTGATGCCTACGAGCTTTCCATATACTGGTTTACGCCTATTTATTTTCCCATTGCTATTGTTACAATCACTACAAAATATCAAAAACATTACTATGCTTTCATTACTCTTTTGTTACCGTTACCATCATTATTATATTACTTTGCTACTAACACTCTGCTGCAGATACTAAGTTTCCAGGTGTGATTGAATTGACAACTCAGCTGTTAATACTTGAGAGTATTCTTTGGCTCCTCTTGTGTCGAATCAATAAATTTGGGTTTAATACTCTACCCTCGAAAGCTGTTGCGATCTCCTATACTTGTGGGTCATCACCCCGTGCTAGCCCTCCCCGCACGAAGGGTGAGAAGGCGTGCCGCCAGCCCGACGGCGGCGGGGGAGGGGGCTGGCGGCGGCCGGCCGAGGGAACACCCCCCCCCCCCCCCCCCCCGGGGGGGGGGGGGGGGGGGGGGGGGGGGGGGGGGGGGGGGGGCCCCCCCCCCCCCCCCCCCCCGCGGGAGCGGGTCGGGCGAAGGGTTGACGAGTTCGTGCCTTTTATTGAAACTATCAAAGAAAGCGAGCGGGTCGGGCGAAGGGTTGACGAGTTCGTGCTTTTTATTTAAACTGTCAAAGAAATGGCAACCAGATAATTAGCAACTTGACGATGATAGTGCATGGAACAGTAAATGTCCAACGATTCATTTAGTTTCAGTCCTATGAGACGAACGAAGATGGTCATCCGTCCAGCTAAATATCACTCTCATAATTTAGAAAGAATTCCTTATTTAACACTATCTTAAATTTCGTTTCCTTATTTAACATCGAAAAACTTTTTCTTCCCTATCTAGCAACGAGTCTAAATTTTATGCCTATTATGACACTTTTGTGCATTTTGAGCCTAAATAACACCGGAAAAGACTTTTTTACCCTTCATGTGGTATGTGTGTGCATAGGGCAATAGCACATACGTAGCATCAGCGCAAGGAGAGTAGCACACACGTAGCAACAAGCTAGTGATTTATTCCGTGCTTACTCACGCCCCGCGGTCTCCTTAACTATCTATTTTCTCCCGCGGAACTCCCAACTGCGTGCATAATTTATTTTCGGATCTGCCCGGTGATTGCATGCGTGAAAATTGGAGAAGAGATGAAATCACCACGCTGCATTGGTAGGGCCTTTTGTTAGGCAATCCATTCGTGGGCCTTTTTTATCTTTACCGTAGACCGACCAGAGCAAAAATTAAGGAGTCAGATAGGTAGAACAAATACACCTAATACCTTTTGGTAATGCATAAACACGCATGCACGCAACAGCACGCGCGCCCACACACACATGCACCTACACACCCACTAGCAAACCCACACGTACACATGAAGTAGCAGACACATAGGCACACACTGACACGCATCGACACTCAGCAGTAGCACACACATACACGTACACGCGCACGCACGTAACAGCACACACGCACACAAACATACCATTTGAGGACAAAAGAGTCTTTTCAGGTGTCATTTTGGTTTAAAATGAACAAACGTATTATAAAAGGCATAAAATTTAGACTCGTTGTTAGATAGGGAAGAAATTATTTGTGGATGTCAAATAGGGCATAAAATTTAGACACGATGTTAAATAAGGAATTCTCTCCATAATTTACTTGGTGCTTGGACACTGAAATGTTGTCGAAAAGCTATATACACCAGCCATGGATGATGGATAAATCAACTGATCACCACTCGCGTGTGGCTGCTACGCCGAGATCCTACGCCCTGCTGCCTGGGCTCCGTCGGCAGCTGGGTAATCACACCCCGGCGGCGGCCTCGCTATGGATTGTGGTGGCCACAAAAAGGTCTTCGTGAGGGTTACTTACTCCAGATCCGGTGGTTGACTTCGGCGGTGAGATGTAAACTAAGAACGACGACTTGATGCAGAGAGATGGTGGTGCAGCGGCGGTGGTCACACATTGCATGCAATTGCTGGGATCATGAGAAAGTGATGGCGACAACACATTACTACTTTGATGGTGGTGCTTCTTGAGCACTCGGTTTCGAGCTCCGCGGTGAAAGTCTAGGTAACCCGAGTTAGTTATGTCCGGCAATGGCAATGTTTTTACGTCGTGTCCTTGTGAAGGCATTGCTCGGATATGCTTGGATTGGTTCTTCAAGGTGAAAACCTAGATTCTGACCATGAGTGGTTGGATCCGGTGACGGTGGTGATTGAGCGTCGCTCCCTTTCTGAAGGTGTTGTTGTTGAAGAACCTCGTCGTTAGTGTCGTTCCATGAGATAGTTGATGCGGATATGGTCATTGATGTAGTTTGCGATTGGGATCTGATCACTCTATTTTTTTTGCTTGCCTATATATAGGTTTGGTCTTATATGACTTTGCTATTTTGTGGCGTGTTCTTGTGTGCGTGCATTGGTGTTGACTGTGTGCATTCTAACTATACAGAGACCCGGTGTGCTCAATATGTCTGTATTCTCTTGATGATTCATTTTAAATAAATAAAATTCATCCTTTATCAAAGAAAAAAATGAGACATACCCATGAATCTTCTAACCTTGTTCTGTTGTAGGAACAAATATAATGAAGGCACGATGAAAATATTGATTAATCTTGAAGGCTCACCCGAAGTCTGGATGAGGCGGACTCCGTGAACAAAGATCAGACTCATGTGCTCGCCTAGTGAGGGACTCAATACAAGGCCACGGGAACTGACCACGTCTAACTACCAAGTTCTGGTAACCTTCCGGAAGAAGCTGGTAGGACACATACTCATTGGACTTATTGGACCGATAAGTTACAACAGATATAAAAACCTACGGCGCACATTCGCCTTATTGGAACGGAAAGATAACAACATATGTGGAGAAACTAGGGCGCACACTGGCCTGTGCATGAAACACAAACAACAAGGCAACACAAGCCTGGAAATTGTAAGCGGAGGTTTTCAGTGCGCACACAGGATTATGTCGCAACGGACTGAATCCCGTGTTCGCCCTTGCTGCAGAAACTGGCGCATGATTCATTGCAGCGACCCACGGCGGCATGCTTCCCTGCTTCAGTGCCATCTGTTAAGATTTAATTATTAGAGATAATCGTTGTTGTAAATAACAGCATGCACGGGATCCTCTCGAGGCAACCGCCGCCTCGTTCGTGCGGGAGCCTCTCCAGGCAATCGTCGCATCCGCTCCTCGCATCCCCTCGAACAGGCGCATCTTCTCATAAGCGCCGGTTCCCCTTGTATAAATGTGTGACATTTCGATCAAATCATTCTTTCACACGTTATCCTAGAGCACGCATGCTCCGCCCGAACCGGCCATGCCGGCGGCGGCGGCGCTCCCGGCCTGGATTCTTGCCGGACCGGCCGCTCCAAACCTGTATGCGGACGAGGTACTGGAGCCCGCGGACGACGCAGTGGACGTCGACGTTGAGCTGGAACTTGCGGTTCAAAAGTAAGAGATTGTAGCTTTGTGAGTTGCCGCATGTTCTCTTTCAACTCCTTTAGTCCATCACTTTTACATATTTGTAAATTTTGTCTTCTACGTAGTGTCTCCAAAGAGGATAGATGATGGGTCATCTTCGGTGAGCCGGTTAGATCACCACAGCTCACAATAGACAAAGAAGGTAGTCCAGGGAAGTGTTCAAGCAAGTTCCACTGATGAGGCCCCTTGCAGTCTTTAAACGATAGCATGGTAGTTACTGGATAGGAGGAGGAAGAACTGGTGTGTGACATGGTACACTCTTCCCACAATGATAACATATTATCAGTTTTTGATATCTCCCAACATTTAGCTTTAGGCAGAGGCCCTTTCATCCTTAGCATGGAGCAACCATGTATTTTTATTGCAAAAATGTTGAATGGAGCCATGGTGCAGCCGCACCTACGCTCAGCACCACACATCCGCTGGCAGCTCTTACGGGGATTTGTGCATGGCAGGAACTGTTAAGCATGGCGCGAAGCATCAAGCAACAATTACCAAACCTACAGGTCTTAATAAAGCCTAGCACATGGTACAGCCAGGGCCGGTCCTGACTTTTCAGAGGCCCGGGGCGAACTTAAAAAGTGGGCCTAATATAGTGAAAAATATATATTACATCGATGCATAGCACAATCGGTGCAAAAAAAAGATACAAAGCACAACATTTTTATGCCTAAAAAACATCCTTTTTTCATTACTAAATAAAATATATCGGATCTAACTTATCCGCTAGCATTTTCTTTCTTCTTTCTCAAAATCATGTTTTTAGCCAACATTTTACAAGAAAGGAGTCGAAATACCTGGATTTGTCTGATGAAAAATAGAAGAAATCCAGCTATCCAATCCCAAGCATATCAGGTCTTCCTAGGGTCTTCGTATCCTCAAATGAACAACCCCGTACAGAAATAGAAGATCAGTCAGGGAATCACTGGAAAACAAAGAAAAACAGTACAAAAATCAAGCGGAAAAGGACTATGAAATTACAAGAACTTTGTAGGCCTTTGACCCAAGAAAATGTCCTGCTGCAACTTGCAAAGTAACTGAGCTTATGAAGTGTTGTCTCTGCCTGTGGCCGTCCGCTATATGAGAATAGTTATAGGCAAATCCATAGAGGAGTGAGATGGAGAAACTGAAAGGGTATCAAAGGAATCAAGTATAGAAGCAATATCCATTAATTTGCTAGGCATGCTGCATGCTTCGGGAGTAGGAGCAGAACGGGGAACGAGGATACAGGAATAAGAAACGACGGCGGCTGGTGTTATGAGATGGATCGATTGAAACGAGACTGGGATTGTGCCTTTCACAATTCAAGTAACCTACTAGTTTTTTTAACAGTACGTGCACTACATGCTTTAAGGCCCGTCTTGTTCGGTTGTGTAGTATATATATGCACAGGGTTGGGGCCCCCAATCGGGCTGGGCCCTAGGGCGTCGCCCTTCTTGCCCCTACCCAGGGCCGGCCCTGGTTACAACAGTCGAGTTTAATATAGTAGGCTTGCTTCGCACAACGCGTAGCCTATCTTCAGGGCAAACACTGTGCATATATTTTATAGCTTCCATATGCTCTTCAGATGACCACACAACCCACAATGATTAGGCTTGGATGAACATGTTATCTGTCTATAGTTTTTTGAGACATTAACTTGGATGCGTGGTAGCGTTTTCTAGTGCACTATTTTTATGGTTTGCCGGTGCAAAGTATTCATATATGATTAACCTGTGCCACGATTGAGTTTGCAGGACAACTTTTATTTGAAACAGGTAGATAAATTTTTCGTTGTTGTTAAGGCTGACGAAAAAAATTGAATCCAAAGAGGGAACAGACCCACATGTGAAACAGTAGTATATCGTACGGCACCCACTATAGGTTCGGGTGGACCATGGTTCTGAAACTCACCTCTCATTTTTACTGTTTCAATCACATGCTCCAAACCACTGGAGTATGATGTCTGCCACTCTTCCAGGTTTACCATATCTCTGAGAATCAGTGACTCTAGGCTTGGTAATTGACCCACTAGCCAGGTTGGAAAGCTGACACTATTATAACCACATATCTCCAATTTCCTCAATATGCTCGGGGGCACTAGTTTTTCCAGCAACATTTTGTCATCCACAAATCTCTCAACACCCCGAGTCCAGTCCAGTTTCAAGTTCATAAGGCTTTGCTTTTCAATTAATTTAATATCATGTGCCTCTACTGCCGACTTCACATTTTCAAGTTCAGTTATCTGCAGCTCAACAAGATCTATGGGTTGTAGACGAAAAAGATTGCTGCTAGATTCATCAGCAGCTGCACACACCACAAAGTGTGGTAATGATAATGTATTGCCACCAAGATGAGGTATTCTGGAAATAAGACCAGAGCCATTTAAATAAATGTAGTTCAGACTACCAGTTTTATATATGCTTTCTGGTAGGTGCCTAAGATTTCGGCATACGGAGAGGTCCAACTTATGCAACTTTCTCATGCTACAAATACTTTCAGGTATACTTGTAATATTCTCATTGTAAGACAAATCCAAATGCTCTATATTGGAAAGATTAATGGATATATGGTTGATGAGGCTGTCAAAGGAGTCAACGGTATGGTCTGGCAGTCCAGATAGATTTAAATACCGGAGTTTGGTCAGATCATCTGGCAGCAATCTGAGATGTGTCATTTTTAGATTCAAATACTGCAGATTGGTAAGACCAACCAATGCTTCCTGTATATTTCTTAATCATACTACTGTATGATAAATCAAGATGCACCAAATTTTATAGACTCCCGAATAACCTTGGCAATTCTGTCCTGTGCCTACAACCTGATAAGTTTAAGTATTTGAGTTGAATGAAACTAACCAATGCTTCAAGGATCTTTTGGATGCAACAATTTGACAAATCCAGATGCAACAATTCTTTTAGCCTCTCGAATGATTCTGGTAGTTCTGCACCTATTGAACAGTCTGACAGATCAAGATACATTAGACCCTCAATTTCTCCAATCAACTTTGGCAGTGCTAATATTTTATGAGATCCGTGAAGGTTCAGGTAAATTAATTTTGATTGCTTGGTGAAACTGTCTGGAATCGTTTCATCTTGAACTCTTGGTGCCATAAGATACCTCAACTGCTTCAGTTTACCAATAGAATCCAGCAACTTATGAATTGAGCAATCACTCAAGTCCAAAACATGCATGGACTTAGAAAATGAGAAGGCACCACCATGAAGTTTAGTTTTACCACACTCCATAAAAAGGAGTGCCCTTATCTTGGGTGACTCTAATGGTTTGCTGCAATCATTGAGCAATGCAAAGTGACAAGTATTGCCTTGACTTCCCCCAGAGTTGCCTTGTTTGCTAGCGACAAGTATTTCGTTGACCATGAAAAATCTTGCTAGATCGTGCACCAAATCATGCATGGTGAACAATGTATCATTTTCAGAATACACTCCTGTGGTCTATACGAAAGGTTAGTAGTGTCAGTCTTTAATCATGCATGCATCGATTTAATACGCGTCAAAATCTAAACATGGGATGGAGAGGAATAAAAGTGCGACTAACAAAACAGGAAATTTAAAAGATTGAGAAGGCCCAACAAAATAGAGAGGGGGATGTACTCAATATCAATATTATAGTATCTAGACATGCTAGGGGTGTGTTTATGTGTGTGTAAGAACAATGGGATTCTTTTGAAAGTTGTTTGGACAATAATACATTGTAATGTGTTGTGATTTGATAATATGATGCACCACACTAGATGAGTCTTCTCTTTCATGCAGTGTCTGCATTGTACATATACATCATGTGAATTTCTGTACAATAATTCAAAAAATTGTGAAGTTGTAAACTAACTCACCATTGCTGAATTTGAATGTTCTAGGAAGGACAGCCCCAGAAGCTACCTAATGCATTTCTCACCAAGCTGCCAGGTGCATGACCCATTTTTTGCCTTGATGAAACCTAGGGAAATCCACTGATGAATCAGGTCATCTTTAACAATCTTGTAACCTTTTGGGAAAATTGCACAATAGGCAAAACATATCTTCAAATACAAAGGCATAACACTATAGCTTAACTTCAAGGATGCAAGTGCATGGGTAAAATTTGTATCTTCCGGATCAGATAAATTCCAGAAATCACTGTTTCTCACCGACTCCCATTCATCAGAATTGAGCGAATGCAACATGTGTCCAAGTGATTGGGCTGCTAAAGCCACACCTCCACACTTATTCGCAATGTCTTTCCCTATGTGCTGCAACTCTTCTTGGTCATCTGTTGATTCGAATCCACTCTTTTTCTTTATGATAGTCCAACACAACTCATCCGTTAGTCGTGCTGATTTGTGAGGTTGAATAGTAGAAATCTTCTTTGCAATGCCCTCATAGCGTGTGGTTACTATAACAACCATCTCGCCATTCACTCCAACCTTTAACATACCAAGCAACTCTTCCAAATGAGGATTGTTGCGTTCCTAATAGAACTTATCAGCGCTCATTAGGACAATCCACAACTAGATGCAAATTTGCCGAGGGGGCAGGGACTTCACCATACTCTGTCATTAGCTCATTCTTTAGGCCTCAGCTCCGACGGAAGCCCATCTTTCCTTCAAGACATACATCACCACGTGATCTTGCCATCGTCCACTCCACCATCTAGATCATCTGCACCATGATCCAATTCACACCTCACTTTGATACCATTTGTTCGAAATCGTCGTGATCAAATGGCGGGAAGATGTTTGTTAATGAGGTTCACTGCAAATGGCTATATGTGCAGAGTTTGAATACGAGTGCTCCGTCAGATGTATTAAAATGATATGGTACATCAACGACAAAGCCCCTTGAGGCCATCAAACATCATCTCGACCAACCCACAATGGCCGGTACAGCCTAGATGGTCCATTCGTGATCTTGTGTCCAGCCTATTACTAGCTTCTGGTCTATTTTGGATAGCTCAGAGTGCCTTTATATATTAGGTCCAGGTTGCATCTGTTCATCTGTTCGAATCCCAACACCTAACTATGTACATAAACCAAATCTAGTTGTAGCCCTATACATAGTTTTGATGTGAATTCTAATAAAATGTTCTCTTACATACGTGAGGTGACCCAACCTTTATTTCTATTAGAATCTTTATCTTCTTAATTTTGTGTGTACTACTAGTAATATATACTACCTCTGTCACTAAATATAATCTTATATTTAGTTACTGGGGTAGTAGCATTCTGTAGAACGGTAATTAAGTGTGTGGAGTTTAAAGGTGAACACAAACCACGAAAACATGCAACGACAATTCCCTAATCTTACATACCTAAATTTAAATATAGGTACGATTTGTAGTAGTTGTTGATATGCCTTTTGAGCTCCTCATGACCTTCAATACGCCATTCATCTTGTTGGAGACTATAAATACATTTATTCCTATGCCAACCATTAGCGGCCAATTGGAAGTATCTTGTATTTCTATATCCCATCAATATGAAGCCAACTTTGTATTTTTGGTAATATTTGATACCCTCTTCTCGCAAAAGACGGGCAACCTTCTCATTGGATTGATTTTTCAAATCAACCTGTTATTGAGATAAGATGCGAGTCTTTGCAATTTTATCGAGGTCATCAATAGTGGTAGAGAGGCGTTGTTTTTCTTTTTTTATACATTCCTCTGGTGTGTTTTCCTCGTCCAGAGACTAATAATTGCTAATTGCTAGCTCAATGTACGCCCTCTGTCCCATAATGAGCATTTTTTTACACTAGCAACGATAGTGATTAATGCAAGGTATGTGGGCCCTAGTGCTAGGAGGAGCTAGCAGTTAGACGATGTATGGTGTCAATGTAAAGTCATCTATTACCATAATTTCAAGTGAATGATTGTTTTTTTAGAAAAGGAGGAGGGCCCCCGGTCTCTGCATCTAGACGATGCATGCAACCACTTTATTAATTATTCACACAAGACCTTACAAAGTCATACAACAGTAAAACTAAAGCAACCGTCTAGGCAACATCTGTCGCTACTCCTATCCAGTTGATGTAGGGATGCTGATAGTCTGGGCCTAATACTACATAGACCTCGCAGCCAAACCTAATATCTAAGACCAGAGGTCCCAATCAGGACGCCTGCCAGGTATGGGGCACCCACCAGTCCGGCGCACTCCTCAACCAGGACGCCTGCCGGGTATGAGGCCGCCGCAGCCACCTGCCACCAATCCATCTTCAGTGATGTACTGTTGCATCTACATTGCCCGGTCTAGCTGTCGTCGACGTCACCACTACGCCAGACAACGCCACCATCCTGCGCTCGTCCATCATCACACGCTCACCGGCGAGACCCCGCTGCTCCATACTGCCGAGACCCACCGTCGTCGACGCGAGAGAAGGCATGCCACACCACCTCACGCATCTTCCATCCGGCACCGCTCCATAAACGATGCCCCCAATAGGGAACACGACACCGCAGCGCTGCCATCGTCCAATCCGGTGATCTTAGGATTTCTCCTGGAGCGGCACAAGCAGGTTGATGATAGTTGCTTGACAATGCCTTCATTAAGGTAACGACGTAGACGCCGCCATCGCCCGCCATGACCGGAGTCGGCTCGGTTTTCACCGGCGACTATGTCTCCCCAACTTGCCATGAGTGCTAATAGTGGGATCCAAGATCCGTCACTACCAGCCTGGCCAACCGCCTTCGGTGGAGAAGGCAACCACCACCAACATGCCTGGGCCAAGAGACCCGGACGTCGTCGTGCCACGAAGATTACCCAGGGGGATCTCCTCTTGCCGTTGTCGAGACGAGGCGCAGCCGCAGTGGATCTCGATCTAAACCCCTTGGGCCCAGATCAGATCTCATCGCAGCCAAATCTCATCCGCCAAACGGCCACCGGAGATCTCCTGGCCACCGCCAACCCGCTGCGCACTACCGTTGGAGGAGGAGGGGATGGACGCCGCTGCCCCCACGCGTTCCCCGCCAGCCGAGGATAGCGCCGCCGCCGCGGCCTCGCCACTGGGGCTTTGCCCCGCGGCGTCCTCAGTGACGGCGGTGGTAGTGGGAGGCGCTGGAGGGGAAGGACTGACGACGGTGTGGATGGGGGCGGCGCGGCACCACCGCCTCGGGGGAGAGAGGTCGTGAGATGAGAATGTGATTCATGTTATTTGCACATGCTTAAACAGTATAGGATGATCCCAAGTTAGGTGATAAAGATGATGATACTGGTAATAGGGAGAATAATGGTGGTGATGGAGCAAGTAAGGGTTCAGATACGGCCGCAAGCCGACCCGTTGCGTAGGTGACGGAAAGGGGCTCAGTGCCGGCTACGTCCACACCAGTTCAGACTCTGAGGTTTGGGTCCTTTGGGACGCCGAACTCCGCACCGCCTCGGCTGTGGAGTGACTGTGTCGATAGTGATGATGCTGCTGAGCATGTTTTGCCACCCATTCCGACAGAGCTTCGTATCTTGTCACCACAGTGTGGACCGGCCTTGCCAGGAGTGGCGCGTGTCTCGTCTCCGACGTGCATGACAGCAGCTGGGCAGGAACACGGGGCGGCGTCACTACCGATGATGGATCAGCAGGTGGACGACTGTGCGTCGGGGCCCGTGCTTGCTTGACTCCGACGCGGGTTGCTGACGAGTCATCCCACGCGCATGGACTTGTGGCACAGGCATGTCCCGAGTCCCAGTTTGCGCCCGCATACCCTAGGGGGGTGCCTGAGGGGTCTTCGCCGTTGTCACTTCCAGGGAAGGTGGCTCTAGACTCGGTCGCGGGATCACCTCAGGTGCGATCTTCACCGGCCCCATCAGGTGGGCGCCAGCCGATCTTGGGTCTTGCAGGGGGGAGGGGGTCCGGGAAGCGCCAGGTCACCGACTCCCTACTCCCGTGGTAACGGCACGGCGGACGGCCCTGCAGAGGCGCTGCAGGGCTCGCGATCCACCGAGGAGGTCTTGCAGGGCTCGCGGTCTACCAAGGAGGTGATCGCGTTCGGCGGCCACCCGGACCCGTGTTGGAAATATGCCCTAGAGGCAATAATAAATTGGTTATTATTATATTTCCTTGTTCATGATAATCGTTTATTATCCATGCTAGAATTGTATTGATAGGAAACTCAGATACATGTGTGGATACATAGACAACACCATATCCCTAGTAAGCCTCTAGTTGACTAGCTCGTTGATCAATAGATGGTTACGGTTTCCTGACCATGGACATTGGATGTCGTTGATAACGGGATCACATCATTAGGAGAATGATGTGATGGACAAGACCCAATCCTAAGCCTAGCACAAGATCATGTAGTTCGTATGCTAAAGCTTTTCTAATGTCAAGTATCATTTCCTTAGACCATGAGATTGTGCAACACCCGGATACCGTAGGAATACTTTGGGTGTGCCAAACATCACAACATAACTGGGTGGCTATAAAGGTGCACAACGGGTATCTCCGAAAGTGTCTGTTGGGTTGGCACGAATCGAGACTGGGATTTGTCACTCCGTGTAAACGGAGAGGTATCTCTGGGCCCACTCGGTAGGACATCATCATAATGTGCACAATGTGACCAAGGAGTTGATCACGGGATGATGTGTTACAGAACGAGTAAAGAGACTTGCCGGTAACGAGATTGAACAGGGTATCGGGGTACCGACGATCGAATCTCGGGCAAGTATCATACCGATAGACAAAGGGAATTGTATACGGGATTGATTAAGTCCTTGACATCGTGGTTCATCCAATGAGATCATCGTGGAGCATGTGGGAGCCAACATGTGGTATCCAGATCCTGCTGTTGGTTATTGACCGGAGAGTCATCTCGGTCATGTCTGCATGGTTCCCGAACCCGTAGGGTCTACACACTTAAGGTTCGATGACGCTAGGGTTATAAAGGAAGTTTGTATGTGGTTACCGAATGTTGTTCGGAGTCCCGGATGAGATCCCGGACGTCACGAGGAGTTCCGGAATGGTCCGGAGGTAAAGATTTATATATGGGAAGTCCTGTTTTGGTCATCGGAAAAGTTTCGGGTTTTATCGGTAACGTACCGGGACCACCGGGAGGGTCCCGGGGGTCCACCAAGTGGGGCCACAAGCCCCGGAGGGCTGCATGGGCCAAGTGTGGGAGGGGACCAGCCCTAGGTGGGCTGGTGCGCCCCCCACCAAGGCCCAAGGCGCAAGGGAGTGGGAAGGGGGGGGCAAACCCTAGGGCAGATGGGCCCTAAGGCCCACCCTGGTGCGCCTCCCCCTCTCCCCTCCCCTTGGCCGCCCCTAGATGGGATCTAGGGGGCTGCCGCCACCCCTAGGGAGGGAACCCTAAGTGGGGGGCGCAGCCCCTCCCCTCCCCCTATATATAGTTGAGGTTTGGGCTGCCCAATACACACGAGTTCCTCTCCCTGTTGGTGCAGCCCTACCTCTCTCCCTCCTTGTCTCTTGCGGTGCTTGGCGAAGCCCTGCTGGAGTGCCACGCTCTTCCACCACCACCACGCCGTTGTGCTGCTGCTGGATGGAGTCTTCCTCAACCTCTCCCTCTCTACTTGCTGGATCAAGGCATGGGAGACGTCACCGGGCTGTACGTGTGTTGAACGCGGAGGTGCCGTCCGTTCGGCACTAGAATCTCCGGTGATTTGGATCACGACGAGTACGACTCCTTCAACCCCGTTCTCTTGAACGCTTCCGCTTAGCGATCTACAAGGGTATGTAGATGCACTCTCCTTCCCCTCGTTGCTGGTCTCTCCATAGATAGATCTTGGTGACACGTAGGAAAATTTTGAATTTCTGCTACGTTCCCCAACAGTGGCATCATGAGCTAGATCTATTGCGTAGATTCTATGCACGACTAGAACACAAAGTAGTTGTGGGCGTTAATTTTGTTCAATATGCTTACTGTTACTAGTCCAATCTTGTTTCGACGGCATTGTGGGATGAAGCGGCCCGGACCAACCTTACACGTACGCTTACGTGAGACCGGTTCCACCGACTGACATGCACTAGTTGCATAAGGTGGCTGGCGGGTGTCTGTCTCTCCCACTTTAGTCGGATCGGATTCGATGAAAAGGGTCCTTATGAAGGGTAAATAGCAATTGGCATATCACGTTGTGGTCTTTGCGTAGGTAAGAAACGTTCTTGCTAGAAACCCATAGCAGCCACGTAAAACATGCAAACAACAATTAGAGGACGTCTAACTTGTTTTTGCAGGGTATGCTATGTGATGTGATATGGCCAAGAAGAATGTGATGAATGATATGTGATGTATGAGATTGATCATGTTCTTGTAATAGGAATCACGACTTGCATGTCGATGAGTATGACAACCGGCAGGAGCCATAGGAGTTGTCTTAATTTATTTATGACCTGCGTGTCAACATAAACGTCATGTAATTACTTTACTTTATTGCTAATCGTTAGCTGTAGTAGTAGAAGTAATAGTTGGCGAGACAACTTCATGAAGACACGATGATGGAGATCATGATGATGGAGATCATGGTGTCATGCCGGTGACGATGATGATCATGGAGCCCCGAAGATGGAGATCAAAAGGAGCAATATGATATTGGCCATATCATGTCACTTTTTGATTGCATGTGATGTTTATCATGTTTATACATCTTATTTGCTTAGAACGACGGTAGTAAATAAGATGATCCCTCATTAAAATTTCAAGAAGGTGTTCCCCCTAACTGTGCACCGTTGCGAAAGTTCGTCGTTTCGAAGCACCACGTGATGATCGGGTGTGATAGATTCTTACATTCGAATACAACGGGTGTTGACGAGCCTAGCATGTACAGACATGGCCTCGGAACACATGCAAAACACTTAGGTTGACTTGACGAGCCTAGCATGTACAGACATGGCCTCGGAACACAGAAGACCGAAAGGTCGAGCATGAGTCGTATGGTAGATACGATCAACATGAAGATGTTCACCGATGTTGACTAGTCCGTCTCACGTGATGATCGGACACGGCCTAGTTGACTCGGATCATGTAATCACTTAGATGACTAGAGGGATGTCTATCTGAGTGGGAGTTCATAAGATGAACTTAATTATCCTGAACATAGTCAAAAGGTCTTTGCAAATTATGTCGTAGCTCACGCTATAGTTCTACTGTTTAGATATGTTCCTAGAGAAAATTTAGTTGAAAGTTGATAGTAGCAATTATGCAGACAGTAAAAGGCTTATGTCCTTAATGCACCACTCAGTGTACTGAACCTCGAACGTCGTCTGTGGATGTTGCGAACATCTGACACACACATTTTGATAACTACGTGATAGTTCAGTTAAATGGTTTAGAGTTGAGGCACCAAAGACGTTTTGAAACGTCGCGAAACATATGAGATGTTTCGAGGGCTGAAATTGGGATTTCAGGCTCGTGCCCACGTCAAGAGGTATAAGACCTCCGACGATTTTCTTAGCCTGCAAACTAAGGGAGAAAAGCTCAATTGTTGAGCTTGTGCTCAGATTGTCTGAGTACAACAATCGCTTGAATCAAGTGGGAGTTAATCTTCCAGATGAAATAGTGATAGTTCTCCTAAGTCATTACCACCAAGCTGCTAGAGCTTCGTGATGAACTATAATATATCAGGGACATATATGATGATCCTTGAGATATTCGCGATGTTTGACACCACAGAAGTAGAAATCAAGAAGGAGCATCAATTGTTGATGGTTGGTGAAACCACTAGTTTCAAGAAGGGCAAGGGCAAAAAAAGGGATACTTCATGAAACGGCAAATCAGCTACTGCTCTAGTGAAGAAACCCAAGGTTGAACCCAAACCCGAGACTAAGTGCTTCTGTAATAAGGGGAACAGCCACTGGAGCAGAATTACCCTAGATACTTGGTAGATGAGAAGGCTGGCAAGGTTGATAGAAGTGTACTGGATATACATTGTGTTAATGTGTACTTTACTAGTACTCCTAGTAGCACGAGGGTATTAGATACCGGTTCGGTTGCTAAGTGTTAGTAACTCGAAATAAAAGGTTGCGGAGTAAATGGAGACTAGCTAAAGGTGAGCTGGCGATATGTGTTGGAAGTTTTTCCCAAGCTTGATGTGATCAAGCATCGCACGCTCCCTCTACCATCGAGATTGGTGTTTGCGTTGAGCGTAGACATGATTGGATTATGTCTATCGCAATACGGTTATTCATTTAAGGAGAATAATGGTTACTCTGTTTATTTGAATAATACCTTCAATGGTCTTGCTCCTAAAATGAATGGTTTATTGAATCTCAATCGTAGTGATACACATGTTCGTGCCAAAAGATATAAGATAGTAATGATAGTACCACCTACTTGTGGCACTGCCACTTAAGTCATATCGGTATAAAACGCATGAAGAAGCTCCATGTTGATGGATCTTTGGACCCACTCATTTTTGAAAGGATTGAGACATGCGAACCATGTTTGTTGGTAGATATGCATGAAGAAACTCTATACAGATGGATCGTTTGGACTCACTTGATTTTGAATCACTTGAGACATGCAAATCATACCACTTGGGCAAGATGACTGAAAGCCTCGTTTTCAGTAAAATGGAACAAGAAAGCTGAAGGAAATATGCCCTAGAGGCAATAATAAAGTTATTGTTTATTTCCTTATTTCATGATAAATATTTATTATTCATGCTAGAATTGTATTAACCGGAAACATAATACATGTGTGAATAAATAGACAAACTGAGTGTCACTAGTATGCCTCTACTTGACTAGCTCGTTAATCAAAGATGGTTATGTTTCCTAACCATGAACAAAGAGTTGTTATTTGATTAACGGGATCACATCATTAGGTGAATGATCTGATTGACATGACCCATCCCATTAGCTTAGCACTCGATCGTTTAGTATGTTTCTGTTGCTTTCTTCATGACTTATACATGTTCCTATGAATATGAGATTATGCAACTCCCGTTTGCCAGAGGAACACTTTGTGTGCTACCAAACGTCACAACGTAACTGGGTGATTATAAAGGAGCTCTACAGGTGTCTCCAAAGGTACATGTTGGGTTGGCGTATTTCGAGATTAGGATTTGTCACTCCGATTGTCGGAGAGGTATCTCTGGGCCCTCTCGGTAATACACATCACTTAAGCCTTGCAAGCATTGCAACTAATGAGTTAGTTGCGGGATGATGTATTACGAAACGAGTAAAGAGACTTGCCGGTAACGAGATTGAACTAGGTATTGGATACCGACGATCGAATCTCGGGCAAGTAACATACCGATGACAAAGGGAACAACGTATGTTGTTATGCGGTCTGACCGGTAAAGATCTTCGTAGAATATGTAGGGGCCAATATGGGCATCCAGGTCCCGCTATTGGTTATTGACTGGAGGTTTGTCTCGGTCATGTCTACATTGTTCTCGAACCGTAGGGTCCGCACGCTTAACGTTATGATGACAGTTATTATGAGTTTATGCATTTTGATGTACCGAAGTTAGTTCGGAGTCTCGGATGTGATCACGGACATGACGAGGAGTCTCGAAATGGTCGAGACATAAAGATTGATATATTGGACGACTATATTCGGACACCAGAAGCGTTCCGGGAAGTTTCGGATAAAACCGGAGCACCGGGGGTTACCGGAACCCCCCGGGGGGTTAATGGGCCTCATGGGCCTAAAGTGGAGAAGAGGAAGGGGCTGCCAGGGCAGGCCGCGCGCCCCCTCTCCCCCTAGTCCGAATTGGACAAGGAGGGAGGGGCGGCGCCCCCCCTTTCCTTCTCTCCTTCCACCTCTCCTACTTGGACAAGGAAAAGGGAGGGGAGTCCTACTCCCGGTAGGAGTAGGACTCCTCCTGCGCGCCTCCTCTAGGGCCGGCCGCACCCCCCTGGATCCTTTATATACGAAGGCAAGGGGGCACCCTAGGACACACAAGTTGATCCTCGTGATCGTTCCTTAGCCATGTGCGGTGCCCCCTTCCACCATATTCCACCTCGGTCATATCATTGTAGTGCTTAGGCGAAGCCCTGCGTCGGTAGAACATCATCATCGTCACCACGCCGTTGTGCTGACGGAACTCATCCCCGAAGCTTTGCTGGATCGGAGCCCGGGGAGCATCATCGAGCTGTACGTGTGCTAAGAACTCGGAGGTACCGGAGTAACGGTGCTAGGATCGGTCGGATCGGGAAGACGTACGACTACTTCCTCTATGTTGCGTCAACGCTTCCGCTGTTGATCTACAAGGGTATGTAGATCACACTCTCCCCTCTCGTTGCTATGCATCACCATGATCTTGCGCGTGCGTAGGAATTTTTTTGAAATTACTACGTTCCCCAACAGTGGTATCAGAGCCTAGGTTTTATGGTTTTATGTTATATGCACGAGTAGAACACAAGTGAGTTGTGGGCGATATAAGTCATACTGCCTACCAGCATATCATACTTTGGTTCGGCGGTATTGTTGGATGAAGCGTCCCGGACCAACATTACGCGTACGCTTACGCGAGACCGGTTCTCCCGACGTGCTTTGCACAAAGGTGGCTTGCGGGTGACTGTTTCTCCAACTTTAGTTGAACCGCGTGTGGCTACACCCGATCCTTGCGAAGGTTAAAACGGCATCAACTTGACAAACTATCATTGTGGTTTTGATGCGTAGGTGAGATTGGTTCTTGCTTAAGCCCGTAGCAGCCACGTAAAACTTGCAACAACCAAGTAGAGGACGTTTAACTTGTTTTTGCAGGGCATGTTGTGATGTGATATGGTCAAGACATGATGCTAAATTTTATTGTATGAGATGATCATGTTTTGTAACCAAGTTATCGGCAACTGGCAGGAGCCATATGGTTGTCGCTTTATTGTATGCAATGCAATCGCGCTGTAATGCTTTACTTTATCACTAAGCGGTAGCGATAGTCGTGGAAGCATAAGATTGGCGAGACGACAACGATGCTACGATGGAGATCAAGGTGTCGCGCCGGTGACGATGGTGATCATGACGGTGCTTCGGAGATGGAGATCACAGGCACAAGATGATGATGGCCATATCATATCACTTATATTGATTGCATGTGATGTTTATCTTTTATGCATCTTGTCTTGCTTTGATTGACGGTAGCATTATAAGATGATCTCTCACTAATTATCAAGAAGTGTTCTCCCTGAGTATGCACCGTTGCGAAAGTTCTTCGTGCTGAGACACCACGTGATGATCGGGTGTGATAGGCTCTACGTTCAAATACAACGGGTGCAAAACAGTTGCACACGCGGAATACTCAGGTTATACTTGACGAGCCAAGCATATACAGATATGGCCTCGGAACACGGAGACCGAAAGGTCAAGCGTGAATCATATAGTAGATATGATCAACATAGTGATGTTCACCAATGAAACTACTCCATCTCATGTGATGATCGGACATGGTTTAGTTGATTTGGATCACGTGATCACTTAGAGGATTAGAGGGATGTCTATCTAAGTGGGAGTTCTTAAGTAATTTGATTAATTGAACTTAAATTTATCATGAACTTAGTACCTGATAGTATCTTGCTTGTTTATGTTTGATTGTAGATAGATGGCTCGTGCTGTTGTTCCGTTGAATTTTAATGCGTTCCTTGAGAAAGAAAAGTTGAAAGATGATGGTAGCAATTACACGGACTGGGTCCGTAACTTGAGTATTATCCTCATTGCTGCATAGAATAATTACGTCCTGGAAGCACCGCTGGGTGCCAGGCCTGCTGCTGGAGCAACACCAGATGTTATGAACGTCTGGCAGAGCAAAGCTGATGACTACTCGATAGTTTAGTGTGCCATGCTTTACGGCTTAGAATCGGGACTTTAATGACGTTTTGAACGTCATGGAGCATATGAGATGTTCCAGGAGTTGAAGTTAATATTTCAAGCAAATGCCCGAATTGAGAGATATGAAGTCTCCAATAAGTTCTATAGCTGCAAGATGGAGGAGAACAGTTCTGTCAGTGAGCATATACTCAAAATGTCTGGGTATAATAATCACTTGATTCAGATGGGAGTTAATCTTCCAGATGATTGCGTCATGGACAGAATTCTCCAATCACTGCCACCAAGCTACAAGAGCTTCGTGATGAACTATAATATGCAAGGGATGAACAAGACTATTCGCGAGCTCTTCGCAATGCTGAAAGCTGCGGAGGTAGAAATCAAAAAGGAGCATCAAGTGTTGATGGTCAACAAGACCACTAGTTTCAAGAAAAAGGGCAAAGGGAAGAAGAAGGGGAACTTCAAGAAGAACGGCAAGCAAGTTGCTGCTCAAGAGAAGAAACCCAAGTCTGGACCTAAGCCTGAAACTGAGTGTTTCTACTGCAAGCAGACTGGTCACTGGAAGCGGAACTGCCCCAAGTATTTGGAGGATAAGAAGGATGGCAAGGTGAACAAAGGTATATGTGATATACATGTTATTGATGTGTACCTTACTAATGCTCGCAGTAGCACCTGGGTATTTGATACTGGTTCTGTTGCTAATATTTGCAACTCGAAACAGGGACTACGGATTAAGCGAAGATTGGCTAAGGACGAGGTGACGATGCGCGTGGGAAACGGTTCCAAAGTCGATGTGATCGCGGTCGGCACGCTACCTCTACATCTACCTTCGGGATTCGTATTAGACCTAAATAATTGTTATTTGGTGCCAGCGTTGAGCATGAACATTATATCTGGATCTTGTTTAATGCGAGACGGTTATTCATTTAAATCAGAGAATAATGGTTGTTCTATTTATATGAGTAATATCTTTTATGGTCATGCACCCTTGAAGAGTGGTCTATTCTTGTTGAATCTCGATAGTAGTAATACACATATTCATAATGTTGAAGCCAAAAGATGCAGAGTTGATAATGATAGTGCAACTTATTTGTGGCACTGTCGTTTAGGTCATATCGGTGTAAAGCGCATGAAGAAACTCCATACTGATGGACTTTTGGAACCACTTGATTATGAATCACTTGGTACTTGCGAACCGTGCCTCATGGGCAAGATGACTAAAACACCGTTCTCCGGTACTATGGAGAGAGCAACAGATTTGTTGGACATTATACATACAGATGTATGTGGTCCGATGAATATTGAGGCTCGTGGCGGATATCGTTATTTTCTCACCCTCACAGATGACTTAAGCAGATATGGGTATATCTACTTAATGAAACATAAGTCTGAAACATTTGAAAAGTTCAAAGAATTTCAGAGTGAAGTTGAAAATCATCGTAACAAGAAGATAAAGTTTCTACGATCTGATCGTGGAGGAGAATATTTGAGTTACGAGTTTGGTGTACATTTGAAAAATTCTGGAATAGTTTCGCAACTCACGCCACCCGGAACACCACAGCGTAATGGTGTGTCCGAACGTCGTAATCGTACTTTACTAGATATGGTGCGATCTATGATGTCTCTTACTGATTTACCGCTATCGTTTTGGGGATATGCTCTAGAGACGGCCGCATTCACGTTAAATAGGGCACCATCAAAATCCGTTGAGACGACGCCTTATGAACTGTGGTTTGGCAAGAAACCAAAGTTGTCGTTTCTGAAAGTTTGGGGCTACGATGCTTATGTGAAAAAGCTTCAACTTGATATGCTCGAACCCAAATCGAAGAAATGTGTCTTCATAGGATATCCAAAGGAAACTATTGGATACACCTTCTATCACAGATCCGAAGGCAAGACTTTTGTTGCTAAATTCGGAAACTTTCTGGAGAAGGAGTTTCTCTCGAAAGAAGTGAGTGGGAGGAAGTAGAACTTGATGAGGTAACCGTACCTGCTCCCTTATTGGAAAGTAGTGCATCACAGAAAACTGTTTCAGTGACACCTACACCAGTTAGTGAGGAAGCTAACGATAATGATCATGAAACTTCAGAACAAGATACTACTGAACCTTGTAGATCAACCAGAGTGAGATCCGCACCAGAGTGGTACAGTAATCCTATTCTGGAAGTCATGCTACTAGATCATGATGAACCTACAAACTATCAAGAAGCGATGGTGAGCCCAGATTCCGCAAAATGGCTTGAAGCCATGAAATCTGAGATGGGATCCATGTATGAGAACAAAGTATGGACTTTGGTTGACTTGCCCGATGATCGGCAAGCAATTGAGAATAAATGGATCTTCATGAAGAAGACTGACGCAGACGGTAATATTAGTGTCTACAAAGCTCGACTTGTCGCAAAAGGTTTTCGACAAGTTCAAGGGGTTGACTATGATGAGACCTTCTCACCCGTAGCGATGCTCAAGTCTGTCCGAATCATGTTAGCAATTGCCGCATTTTATGATTATGAAATTTGGCAGATGGATGTCAAAACTGCATTCCTGAATGGATTTCTGGAAGAAGAGTTGTATATGATGCAACCGGAAGGTTTTGTCGATCCAAAGGGAGCTAACAAAGTGTGCAAGCTCCAGCGATCCGTTTATGGACTGGTGCAAGCCTCTCGGAGTTGGAATAAACGCTTTGATAGTGTGATCAAAGCATTTGGTTTTATACAGACTTTCGGAGAAGCCTATATTTATAAGAAAGTGAGTGGGAGCTCTGTAGCATTTCTGATATTATATGTGGATGACATATTGCTGATTGGAAATGATATAGAATTTCTGGATAGCATAAAGGGATACTTGAATAAGAGTTTTTCAATGAAAGACCTCGGTGAAGCTGCTTACATATTAGGCATAAAGATCTATAGAGATAGATCAAGACGCTTAATTGGACTTTCACAAAGCACATACCTTGACAAGATTTTGAAGAAGTTCAAAATGGATCAAGCAAAGAAAGGGTTCTTGCCTGTGTTACAAGGTGTGAAGTTGAGTCAAACTCAATGCCCGACCACTGCAGAAGATAGAGAGAAAATGAAAGATGTTCCCTATGCTTCAGCCATAGGCTCTATCATGTATGCAATGCTGTGTACCAGACCTGATGTGTGCCTTGCTATAAGTTTAGCAGGGAGGTACCAAAGTAATCCAGGAGTGGATCACTGGACAGCAGTCAAGAACATCCTGAAGTACCTGAAAAGGACTAAGGATATGTTTCTCGTATATGGAGGTGACAAAGAGCTCATTGTAAACGGTTACGTTGATGCAAGCTTTGACACTGATCCGGACGATTCTAAATCGAAAACCGGATACGTGTTTACATTAAAAGGTGGAGCTGTCAGTTGGTGCAGTTCTAAACAAAGCGTTGTAGCGGGATCTACATGTGAAGCGGAGTACATAGCTGCTTCGGAAGCAGCAAACGAAGGAGTCTAGATGAAGGAGTTCATATCCGATCTAGGTGTCATACCTAGTGCATCGGGTCCAATGAAAATCTTTTGTGACAATACTGGTGCAATTGCCTTGGCAAAGGAATCCAGATTTCACAGAAGAACCAAGCACATCAAGAGACGCTTCAATTCCATCCGGGATCTAGTCCGGGTGGGAGACATAGAGATTTGCAAGATACATACGGATCTGAATGTAGCAGACCCGTTGACTAAGCTTCTTCCACGAGCAAAACCTGATCAGCACCAAGACTCCATGGGTGTTAGAATCATTACTGTGTAATCTAGATTATTGACTCTAGTGCAAGTGGGAGACTGAAGGAAATATGCCCTAGAGGCAATAATAAAGTTATTATTTATTTCCTTATTTCATGATAAATGTTTATTATTCATGCTAGAATTGTATTAACCGGAAACATAATACATGTGTGAATACATAGACAAACTGAGTGTCACTAGTATGCCTCTACTTGACTAGCTCGTTAATCAAAGATGGTTATGTTTCCTAACCATGAACAAAGAGTTGTTATTTGATTAACGGGATCACATCATTAGGTGAATGATCTGATTGACATGACCCATTCCATTAGCTTAGCACTCGATCGTTTAGTATGTTTCTGTTGCTTTCTTCATGACTTATACATGTTCCTATGAATATGAGATTATGCAACTCCCGTTTGACCGGAAGAACACTTTGTGTGCTACCAAACGTCACAACATAACTGGGTGATTATAAAGGCGCTCTACAGGTGTCTCCAAAGGTACATGTTGGGTTGGCGTATTTCGAGATTAGGATTTGTCACTCCGATTGTCGGAGAGGTATCTCTGGGCCCTCTCGATAATGCGCATCACTTAAGCCTTGCAAGCATTGCAACTAATGAGTTAGTTGCGGGATGATGTATTACGAAACGAGTAAAGAGACTTGCCGGTAACGAGATTGAACTAGGTATTGGATACCCGACGATCGAATCTCGGGCAAGTAACATACCGATGACAAAGGGAACAACGTATGTTGTTATGCGGTCTGACCGATAAAGATCTTCGTAGAATATGTAGGGGCCAATATGGGCATCCTGGTCCCGCTATTGGTTATTGACTGGAGGTTTGTCTCGGTCATGTCTACATTGTTCTCGAACCGTAGGGTCCGCACGCTTAACGTTACGATGACAGTTATTATGAGTTTATGCATTTTGATGTACCGAAGTTAGTTCGGAGTCCCGGATGTGATCACGGACATGACGAGGAGTCTCAAAATGGTCGAGACATAAAGATTGATATATTGGACGACTATATTCGGACACCAGAAGCGTTCCGGGAAGTTTCGGATAAAACCGGAGCACCGGGGGGTTACCGGAACCCCCCGGGGGGTTAATGGGCCTCATGGGCCTAAAGTGGAGAAGAGGAAGGGGCTGCCAGGGCAGGCCGCGCGCCCCCTCTCCCCCTAGTCCGAATTGGACAAGGAGGGAGGGGCGGCGCCCCCCCTTTCCTTCTCTCCTTCCACCTCTCCTACTTGGACAAGGAAAAGGGAGGGGAGTCCTACTCCCGGTAGGAGTAGGACTCCTCCTGCGCGCCTCCTCTAGGGCCGGCCGCACCCCCCCTGGATCCTTTATATACGAAGGCAAGGGGGCACCCTAGGACACACAAGTTGATCCTCGTGATCGTTCCTTAGCCGTGTGCGGTGCCCCCTTCCACCATATTCCACCTCGGTCATATCATTGTAGTGCTTAGGCGAAGCCCTGCGTCGGTAGAACATCATCATCGTCACCACGCCGTTGTGCTGACGGAACTCATCCCCGAAGCTTTGCTGGATCGGAGCCCGGGGAGCGTCATCGAGCTGTACGTGTGCTAAGAACTCGGAGGTACCAGAGTAACGGTGCTAGGATCGGTCGGATCGGGAAGACGTACGACTACTTCCTCTACGTTGCGTCAACGCTTCCGCTGTTGATCTACAAGGGTACGTAGATCACACTCTCCCCTCTCGTTGCTATGCATCACCATGATCTTGCGTGTGCGTAGGAATTTTTTTGAAATTACTACGTTCCCCAACAAAAGCAACTTGTTGGAAGTAATACATCTTGATGTGCGCAGTCCAATGAGTGCTAA
The DNA here is from genome assembly GCF_003073215.2 of Triticum urartu. NCBI lineage: Eukaryota > Viridiplantae > Streptophyta > Magnoliopsida > Poales > Poaceae > Triticum > Triticum urartu. The sequence goes on along the minus strand of NC_053022.1, from coordinate 574,620,502 downwards.
GGCATGTAGTGGATATCGTTATGTTCTTACTTCAAAGATGATTTGAGTAGATACTGAGTATATTTACTTGACGAAACATAAGTCTGAATTATTGAAAGGTTCAAGTAATTTCAGAGTGAAGTTGAACATCGTCGTGACAAGAGGATAAAATGTCTATGATATGATCGTAGAGATGAATATCTGAATTACGAGTTTGGCACAGAATTAAGACATTATGGAAATTGTTTCACAACCAATACAGCCAGGAACACCATGGTGTGATGGTGTGTCCGAACATCATAACTGCACCTATTGGATATGATGCATACCATGATGTCTCTTATCAAATTACCACGATAGTTTATGGGTTAGGCATTAGAGACAACCACATTCACTTTAAATAGGGCACCACGTAATTCCGATGAGATGACACCGTATGAACTATGGTTTAGAGAAACCTAAGCTGTCATTTCTTAAAAGTTTGGGGCTGCGACGCTTATGTGAAAAAGTTTCAGGCTGATAAGCTCGAACCCAAAGCGGATAAATGCATCTTCATAGGACACCCAAAACAATTGGGTATACCTCCTGTCTCAGATCCGAAAGCAATAAGGGATTGTTTCTAGAATCGGGTCCTTTCTCGAGGAAAAGTTTCTCTCGAAAGAATTGAGTGGGAGGATGGTGGAGACTTGATGAGGTTATTGAACCGTCTCTTCAACTAGTGTGTGACAGGGCACAGGGAGTTGTTCCTGTGGCACCTACACCAATTGAAGTGGAAGCTTATGATAGTGATCATGAAACTTCAGATCAAGTCACTACCAAACCTCGTAGGATGACAAGGATGCGTACTACTTCAGAGTGGTACGTAATCCTGTCTTGGAAGTCATGTTGCTAGACAACAATGAACCTACGAGCTATGGAGAAGCGATGGTGGGCCCGGATTCCGATAAATGGCTCGAGGCCATAAAATCCGAGAGAGGATCCATGTACGAAAACAAAGTGTAGACTTTGGCAGAACAGCTCGATGGTCGTAAGGCTGTTGAGAACAGATGGATTTTAAAAAGGAAGACGGACAATGATGGTAAATGTCACCATTAAGAAAGCTCGACTTGTCGTTAAGAAGTTTCCCGACAAGTTCAAGGAGTTGACTACGGTGAGACTTTCTCACTCATAGCGATGCTAAGAGTCTGTTGGAATTATATTAGCGATTACTACATTATTTATGAAATCTTGCAGATAGGATGTCAAAACATTGTTTCCTCGACGATTTTCTTGAGGAAAGGTTGTATGTGATACAACCGGAAGGTTTTGTCAATCCTGAAAGATGCTAATAAGTATGCAAAGCTCCAGCAATCCTTCTGAGGACTGGAGTAAGCATCTCGGAGTTGGAATGTATGCTTTGATGAGATGATCAAAGATTTTGGGTGTATACAAAGTTTATGAGAAACTTGTATTTCCAAAGAAGTGAGTGGGAGCACTATAGAATTTCTGATGAATATATGTTGTTGACATATTGTTGATCAGAAATGACGTATAATTTCTGGAAAGGATATAGGGTTATTTGGAAAGTGTTTTTCAATGGAAAGCTTGGATTAAGCTACTTGAATATTGAGCATGAAGATCTATAAGGATAGATCAAAATGCTTAATGGTACTTTCAAATGAGCACATACCTTGACATGATCTTGAAAGTGTTCAAGATGGATCAGTCAAAGAAGGAGTTCTTGCCTGAGTTGTAAGGTATGAAGTTAAGACTTAAAGCTCGACCACGGCAGAATAGAGAGAAAGGACGAAGGTCGTCCCCTATGCTTAAGACATAGACTCTACAATATGTTATGCTGTGTACCGCACCTGAAATGTGCCTTGCCATGAGTCAGTCAAGGGGTACAAGAGTGATCCAAGAATGGATCACAGGACAGCGGTCAAAGTTACCCTTAGTAACTAGTGGACTAAGGAATTTTCTCGATTATGGAGGTGGTAAAAGAGTTCGTCGTAAAGGGTTACGCCGATGCAAACTTTGACACTAATCCAGATTATTCTGAGTAGTAAACTGGATTCATATAGTAGAACAGTTATTTGGAATAGCTCCAAATGTAGCGTAGTAGTTGCATCTACAAGATGACATAGAAATTTGCGAAGTACATACGGATCTGAAAGATTCAGACCCATTGACTATAACATCTCTCACAAGCATAACATGATCAAACCCAGAACTCATCGAGTGTTCATCACATGGTAATGTGAACTAGATTATTGACTCTAGTAAACTCTTTGGGTGTTAGTCACATGGGGATGTGACCTTGAGTGTTAGTCACATAGCGATGTGAACTGGATTATTGACTCTAGTGCAAGTGGGAGACTGTTGGAAATATGACCTAGAGGCAATAATAAATTGGTTATTATTATATTTCCTTATTCATGATAATCGTTTATTATCCATGCTAGAATTGTATTGATAGGAAACTCAGATACATGTGTGGATACATAGACAACACCATGTCCCTAGTAAGCCTCTAGTTGACTAGCTCGTTGATCAATAGATGGTTACGGTTTCCTGACCATGGACATTGGATGTCGTTGATAACGGGATCACATCATTAGGAGAATGATGTGATGGACAAGACCCAATCCTAAGCCTAGCACAAGATCATGTAGTTCGTATGCTAAAGCTTTTCTAATGTCAAGTATCATTTCCTTAGACCATGAGATTGTGCAACTCCCGGATACCGTAGGAATACTTTGGGTGTGCCAAACGTCACAACGTAACTGGGTGGCTATAAAGGTGCACTATGGGTATCTCCGAAAGTGTCTGTTGGGTTGGCACGAATCGAGACTGGGATTTGTCACTCCGTGTAAACGAAGAGGTATCTCTGGGCCCACTCGGTAGGACATCATCATAATGTGCACAATGTGACCAAGGAGTTGATCACGGGATGATGTGTTACGGAACGAGTAAAGAGACTTGCCGGTAACGAGATTGAACAAGGTATCAGGATACCGACGATCGAATCTCGGGCAAGTATCATACCGATAGACAAAGGGAATTGTATACGGGATTGATTAAGTCCTTGGCATCGTGGTTCATCCGATGAGATCATCGTGGAGCATGTGGGAGCCAACATGGGTATCCAGATCCCACTGTTGGTTATTGACCAGAGAGTCATCTCGGTCATGTCTGCATGGTTCCCGAACCCGTAGGGTCTACACACTTAAGGTTCGATGACGCTAGGGTTATAAAGGAAGTTTGTATGTGGTTACCGAATGTTGTTCGGAGTCCCGGATGAGATCCCGGACGTCATGAGGAGTTACGGAATGGTCCGGAGGTAAAGATTTATATATGGGAAGTCATGTTTTGGTCACCGGAAAAGTTTCGGGTATTATCGGTAATGTACCAGGACCACCGGGAGGGTTCCGGGGGTCCACCAAGTGGGGCCACAAGCCACGGAGGGAAGCATGGGCCAAGTGTGGGAGGGGACCAGCCCCAGGTGGGCTGGTGCGCCCCCCACCAAGGCCCAAGGCGCAAGGGAGTGGGTGGGGGGGCAAACCCTAGGGCAGATGGGCCCTAAGGCCCACCCTGGTGCGCCTCCCCCTCTCCCCTCCCCTTGGCCGCCCCTAGATGGGATCTAGGGGGATGCTAAAGGAAATATGCCCTAGAGGCAATAATAAAGTCATTATTTATTTCCTTATATCATGATAAATGTTTATTATTCATGCTAGAATTGTATTAACCGGAAACATAATACATGTGTGAATACATAGACAAACAGAGTGTCACTAGTATGCCTCTACTTGACTAGCTCGTTAATCAAAGATGGTTATGTTTCCTAACCATGAACAAAGAGTTGTTATTTGATTAACGAGGTCACATCATTAGTTGAATGATCTGATTGACATGACCCATTCCATTAGCTTAGCACCCGATCGTTTAGTATGTTGCTATTGCTTTCTTCATGACTTATACATGTTCCTATGACTATGAGATTATGCAACTCCCGTTTTCCGGAGGAACACTTTGTGTGCTACCAAACGTCACAACGTAACTGGGTGATTATAAAGGAGCTCTACAGGTGTCTCCAATGGTAGATGTTGGGTTGGCGTATTTCGAGATTAGGATTTGTCACTCCGATTGTTGGAGAGGTATCTCTGGGCCCTCTCGGTAATGCACATCACATAAGCCTTGCAAGCATTGCAACTAATGAGTTAGTTGCGGGATGATGTATTACGGAACGAGTAAAGAGACTTGCCGGTAACGAGATTGAACTAGGTATTCGATACCGACGATCGAATCTCGGGCAAGTAACATACCGATGACAAAGGGAACAACGTATGTTGTTATGCGGTCTGACCGATAAAGATCTTCGTAGAATATGTAGGAGCCAATATGGGCATCCAGGTCCCGCTATTGGTTATTGACTGGAGATGTGTCTCAGTCATGTCTACATTGTTCTCGAACCGTAGGGTCCGCACGCTTAACGTTGCGATGACAGTTATTATGAGTTTATGCATTTTGATGTACCGAAGTTAGTTCCGAGTCCCGGATGTGATCACAGACATGACGAGGAGTCTCGAAATGGTCGAGACATAAAGATTGATATATTGGAAGCCTATGTTTGGATATCGGAAGTGTTCCGGGTGAAATCGGGATTTTACCGGAGTACCGGGAGGTTACCGGAACCCCCTGGGAACCATATGGGCCTTAGTGGGATTTAGTGGAAAGGTGAAAGGGGCAGCCCAAGGTGGCTGCGCGCCTCCCCCCTCCCCTAGTCCTATTAGGACTAGGAGAGGTGGCCGCCCCCCCCCTCTCTCTTTCTCCCCCTTGGAATCCTATTCCAACTAGGATTGGGGGGGGGGGATCCTACTCCCAGAGGGAGTAGGACTCTCCTGGCGCACCAACCATGGCCGGCCAGCCCCCCCCCTTGGATCCTTTATATACTGAGGCAGGGGACACCCCTAGACACACAAGTTGATCCTTGAGATCGTTCCTTAGCCGTGTGCGGTGCCCCCTGCCACTATATTCCACCTCGATCATATTGTAGCGGTGCTTAGGCGAAGCCCTGCGACGGTAGAACATCAAGATCGTCACCATGCCGTCGTGCTGACGGAACTCTTCCCCGACGCTTTACTGGATCGGAGCCCGGGGATCGTCATCGAGCTGTACGTGTGCTAAGAACTCGGAGGTGCCGGAGTAACGGTGCTTGGATCGGTCGGATCGGGAAGACGTACGACTACTTCCTCTACGTTGTGTGATCGCTTCCGCAGTCGGTCTGCGTGGGTACGTAGACAACACTCTCCCCTCTCGTTGTTGTGCATCACCATGATCTTGCGTGTGCATAGGAAATTTTTTGAAATTACTACGTTCCCAACAGCTGCCGCCACCCCTAGGGAGGGAACCCTAAGTGGGGGGCGTAGCCCCTCCCCTCCCCCTATATATAGTTGAGGTTTGGGTTGCCCAATACACACGAGTTCCTCTCCCTGTTGGTGCAGCCCTACCTCTCTCCCTCCTTGTCTCTTGCGGTGCTTGGCGAAGCCCTGCTGGAGTGCCACGCTCTTCCACCACCACCACGCCGTTGTGCTGCTGCTGGATGGAGTCTTCCTCAACCTCTCCCTCTCTCCTTGCTGGATCAAGGCATGGGAGACGTCACCGGGCTGTACGTGTGTTGAACGCGGAGGTGTCGTCTGTTCGGCACTAGAATCTCCGGTGATTTGGATCACGGCGAGTACGACTCCTTCAAACCCGTTCTCTTGAACGCTTCCGCTTAGCGATCTACAAGGGTATGTAGATGCACTCTCCTTCCCCTCGTTGCTGGTCTCTCCATAGATAGATCTTGGTGACACGTAGGAAAATTTTGAATTTCTGCTACGTTCCCCAACAACCCGGCACTTTCTGGTAGGCGTGTCAGTGCTAGGGTCCAGGGTCAACCGGACGCCGACGACTTTCAGCTTAGGCGCGCGATGAGAGCCGCAAAGCTTAGGGACGTCGAGGCCCAGACAGGTATGTCGGTTAATAAGCATTGCTCTATTTTGCACTTTTCTGAACATGAGATTATGAGTAGAGCACATGACATAGGAATCTCGCTAGGGGCAAATGGGGTCGAAATTGTTAATTCAGTTAATGACATGTTAGACCTAGAGGCTGAAAGAGCCTCTGAGTTGATTCATCAGTTAGCGGCGGTTAAACCTATGTCTGATGCCGAGATTCATAGCTTGAGTGTCCCCACACTGGTGAATTTTTGTGATGAGATGATGCCTGCATCGGAGGTTGATGAGGAGGCAGGAGAGGTAGATTCTACGCTGCCAAGCGAGGCATTTACGAATGTGTGTGTGTGGGGGGGGGTCACCGGAAGTAATGGCTCCTGATGCGGACATGCCGGGATTGAACAAACCTAAACGACCCTGGAAGAGGAAGGTCTACCAGTGTCGGCGGTCCATAGGAGTGCGAGAGTGAAACTCAAGAAAAAATTTCATGATGATTTATGAAAGGGATATTGTGGAAGAGCAGAGGTCTGGCAGACTTGGCTAAGCAACGGTTCCTTGCAGAAACAATTTTAGAGGATAAACTAGAGTTTATCGCTCTTCTGGAGACGGGTAGAGATAACTTCACGCCACAATTCTTAGGCTCACTTACAGCGGGAGTGGCCTTTGATTGGCACTGCCTTCCGCCAAGAGGGAGATCCGGTGGGATCCTCTTGGGAGTGAAATGTGAAACCCTTGAGGTTATAAATGTAGTAAGAGGAGAATATACGGTGAAGTTCAGGGTTAGGTCCAAATTGAATGGTTCCGTTGGGCCTTAGTGGCAGTATATGGGGCTGCTCAACCAGAGTTTAAGCCGGAGTTCTTAGCAGATCTGGTACGGATTTGTGGAGATGAAAGATTGCCAATTCTGGTAGGAGGTGATTTTAATATCATTGGGAGGAAGGAAGAAAAGAACAATGATCATTTTGATGGATGGTGGTCTTTTATGTTCAATATGATCATTAAGAGTCTTAACCTTGGGGAGATTGAACTCTCAGGAAGACAATTTACCTGGGCAAATTCTCTTCCTACTCCTACATACGAGAAGCTCGATAGGGTTCTGGCGAGTGTGGAATGGGAACAAAAGTACCCCTTAGTGTCGGTGCATGCGATGCAACGGGCGATCTCAGACCACACACCCCTGTTAGTTGATTCAGGGAGGGCCACGCATATTGGTAATAAAAATATTTTCTCGTTCAAATTAAGTTGGTTCGAAAAAGAGAATTTTATCGAGATGGTGGCAAGAGAGTGGGCTAAACCAGTGCATGGCACATATAGCGTGGCACGCTGGCAGAATAAAATCAGACACCTAAGACAATTCCTGAGGGGTTGGGCTAAAAATTAGAGTGGGATCTATAAAAAAGAGAAGGAGATGCTGCTCCAGTTAATTCAGACGCTAGATATACAGGCATAAACGAATTTGCTGGACCCAACTGAGCAAGCTTGCAAGTCGGAAGCCGAGGCCAAATTACATTCGTTACTTGGAGAAGAAGAGATGAAGTGAGCATTGCATGCCAAAGTTCTTAAGGTGGTAAAAGGGGATGACAATACACAATTTTTTCATATGATTGCGAATGGCAAGCATAGGAGAAAAAAATCATTCAACTAGAACAGGATGAGGAAACGGTTGTTGGACATGAGAATTTGAAGCTTTATACCTCCAACTATTACAAGCAGTTGTTTGGTCCTCCGAAAGATAACATCGTGACTCTGGATGAGAGTGTACGGGCTGATATCCCTCAGTTGCAGTCAGAGGAGAATGAGATCCTGTCTGCTCCTTTTACTGAGAAGGAGGTGTTCGACGCGATAGATCAAATGAAACCAAACAAGGCACCGGGACCAGATGGGTTCCCGGCAGAATTTTATAAGAAATGTTGGCATATTGTGAAAGATGATCTTATGCCTATGTTTCATGATCTTTTTAATGGACATCTTCAACTGTTCCAGTTGAATTTTGGCACGATCACTCTTCTACCTAAAAAGGAGGATGCTATATCTGCATCGAACAATTCAGACCCATATGCTTATTGAATGTCAGTTTCAAAATCTTTACAAAAGTGGCCACCAACCTGATGACAAAGGTGGCACACTCGATGGTGCAACCAAGTCAAACTGCCTTTATGCCTGGAAGACACATACTAGAAGGGGTAGTTGTCTTACATGAAACCTTACATGAAATCCACTCGAAGAAACTCGATGGAGCGATATTCAAAGTGGATTTTGAGAAGGCATACGATAAGGTCAAGTGGCCTTTTTACAGCAAGCTATGCGCATGAAAGGTTTCAATGAGTCCTGGACGAATCAGGTGGATTCTTTTGTCCAAAAAGGCAGTGTTGGAATAAAGGTTAATGATGATATTGGCCATTATTTTCAAACGCATAAGGGCCTAAGGCAGGGTGACCCAATGTCCCTAATACTGTTTAATATATTGTGGCAGACATGTTGAGAGTACTCATAGGACGGGCCAAGGAAAAGGGGATGATTGGTGGATTAGTCCCCCACCTGGTGGACGGGGGGGTATCCATCTTACAATATGCAGATGACACTATATTATTTATGGAACATGACCTTGCTCAAGGTCGTAACATGAAACTCCTCCTATGTCTTTTCGAGCAATTATCGGGGCTGAAGATCAATTTCCACAAAAGTGAGCTTTTCTGTTTTGGAAGGGCCAAAGAGGACCAAGAAGAATACAAGAAACTATTCAGTTGTGAACTGGGATAGCTACCCTTTAGTTATCTTGGCATTCCAATACATCATAGGAAATTGACTAATAAAGGGTAAGCTTATCTCATATGGAGGACGACTAGTATTAATTAATTCGGTACTCACGAGCATGCCGATGTTCCTCTTGTCTTTTTTCGAAGTACCCAAAGTATGCAAGAGATTAGACTTCTATCGATCTCGATCCTTTTGGCAATCAGACGAGGTTAAGACAAAATATCGCCTGGCAAGATGGGATATTATTTGTTGACCGAAGGACTAGGGGTGTCTTGGGATTGAAAACCTCGAGATGAAAAATGAATGCTTGTTGAGTAAGTGGTTATACCGACTATCGCTGCATTCCAAAGGAATGTGGGCCTAGATTCTACACAACAAGTATTTACACTCCAAAACTCTAGCCTAGGTTACTGTCAGACCTAATGATTCACCCTTTTGGAAGGGACTCATGCGAGCGAAGTATACTTTCTTCCATAGGGTGCAGTTTAGTGTTGGGGACGGCTCAACAATAAGGTTTTGGGAGGATACGTGGTTAGGTGATTGGCCGCTAGCTCTCCAGTATCCGTCTCTGTATCATATTGCTCAACGTAAGGAAGAGTACGTGGCAGCGGTGATGCAGACAGTACCCTTGAATATCCAGTTCAGGAGATCTCTAGTTGGAGAACGCTGGAACTCTTGGCTGCACTTAGTGAGGAGGCTAATGGAGGTACACCTCTCCGATGAGGAGGATTCTTTTAGATGGAAACTCACGAATAATGGTTTGTTCACAGTCAAGTCTATGTACTTAGATCTCATCAACTCTGGCCCAATCCCGCGCTCGCTCCATATTTGGCGAGTTAAAGTACCCTTACGAATTAAGATATATATTTATGTGGTTTGTCCATAAACAAGTGATCCTAACCAAGAATAACTTAGTCAGGCGGAGATGGGTAGGTAGCTCGAGGTGTTGCTATTGTGATCAGGATGAAATAATACAACACCTTTTTCTTGATTGCCCGCTTGCGAAGTTACTTTGGAGATCGGTGCATGTGGCCTTTGATATTTCACCTCCTGATAGCATAGAGATGTTGTTTGGGACGTGGCTTGATGGAGTGAATGTGCATCTCGCGCGTAATATTCGGATTGGAATATGTGCACTTATTTGGGCTATATTGAACTGTAGGAATGATATAATTTTTAACAGAAAATCTATGACTAATTTCTTGCAGGTTATATTCTGGGCTACTGCATGGATCCGTACTTGGTCATTACTCACTCCTACGGCCTCCAGGGAGCAGCTGGCTACTGCGTGCAACCGATGGAAGATGGCAGCTCGGGTTTTCTTCAACCGGTTTGGATGACGATCACTGCATAGGATTGGTCCTTAGTGGATCCTCGTTAAGCCGGATGCGGCTTTGAGACTTGTATTTTTATTTTTACTGCACTTTGTGAGTAGTACTTTGCACTACAAACTTTGTTCTATCGGATTTTTAATAAAGTGGCTACATGCATCTTTCCAATGCAGAGGCCAGGGGATAACCTCCTTTTCCAAAAAAGGTACATGGGCTTGGCAATATAAGATGTATATAAGCTAATCAACAACATTAATTTTGATGATCAGGAAAGTAAGATAGACGTTGGTTATTAAGTGTTGTAGACCCAAAATCATTGACCTGCAGATGAGAACGGTTTTTTGTAGCGTGAGCTATGCGGTACCCACTATCGTAGATGTCCATTGTTGGCTTTGGTGCATGTGGATCATGCTGAATTAGCAGCTGTGGCAGGAGGTAAACGCGTCATAATCTGGCACGAGAATACTCTGATAGCCGCGGTACTGTAGCTGACATGATGTGACATGGGTCTGTCAGACAAGCCCCATGCTTTTGTCCCGTCATCAACGTGTGACTAGTGTATTCAACTTTTTTATCCCGAGCAATGAAGATTCTGTTTTTTAACAGATTCACTAGATTGTCATCCTAACTTTCAATCATGTAAGTTATATGGAACAGCAGGGATCATTTATGTAATTACAACCAAGTCACTGTCACTCTTCGGAAAAAAAAAAACCATGTCAGTGTCACACAACGCCTCTCTCTCCCTTCTCTGCTCTTCTCTCACATCACCTCTCTCTTTCTTTTCTTTTTCACACAGCAACAGGCCAACACCTCACATGCATGCAGCTATAAAAAAAAGCTCCTTCGCATGCATGCAGCTCCATTGTTCTGCGGTCTCTCACATCACATCAGCACCTCACATGCACAGACATATGTTTTATTCCATATACACCAACAAGAGATGATCCCCTCTAAACCAGGCAGATAGACGGCGCATAGACAATAGAGAAAGGAAAGTAAACACTCGGGAGATATACAAGCACCACCAGGAATAAACAACACACATACCAAACGGCGAGACAAAGTACGTGGTAGCTTCAAGTGATTTTGTAGCCGAGACGTTCATGGGTGGCCGGCAACTGCGGTGACAAACCCTACCGGGTCCATAGTGGTGACCGCGTGTGCCACCCTGGCGACGGTCAAGGCAATCTTGCAGAAACGCAAGAACCTGCCAGACCTCCTGCTGGGCGCGCTCTGCAGCGTCCCCTGATCCCGGAGTTCCATTAAGCACGCCACATGCACGTACGCAGGCTCCCCGTCGGCGTAGTTGAAGCGGTAGCACCAGAACCTGCCACGGCGCCCGTTCTTCCCCTGCCCGCACAGCCCGCAGTTACCGCGGACAGGCGCCTCCTCCGAGAGGATTGGCACGCGTTCCTCCCCGGCGAGGACCGTGGGAAGGGAGGCACACTGCGGGTGGAGGTCGAGCTGGCGCTCGGCGTTGTGGTACACGAAGCCGAGCACCAAGTCTCCGCAGCCGTCGCAGAATCTGCAGCTGTAACCCGGGGCGCTGGGAGGCCTGTGGAGGAAGGTGAAAATGCGGCCCGGAAAGAGAGGATGCGTGAGGTAGGTCCTGAGGAGCGCGCAGCATACATGAAGGTCGTAGTCGCATGGCTCGCACCGGTACCAGCGCTCGTCGTCGCTGTACTGCCTGCAGCCATCGCACTGGAACGGAGAGCTGCCGGCAAAAAGCTTGAGTACGTGCCCTGGGTGGGCGGAGTGGGTCATCAGTAGCGGAGCAGCCTTGGAGGCCGGCGCCATGGCTGCCCTGTGCAGTGTAGTTACTGTTAGGTATCTAGCTTCAAAGGATCAAGCGAAGAGAATTGGAGAGCAGCAAAGAGAGAAGATGCAGCTGCTGCACATATATGTAGTTGAATCAGTGAACACACGCACACATCCACTAGTGATAGAGAAGCTCACGTACTAGTACTACTTAGAAGCTTTATTTCTTATTGACTGACTCAGTTAAACCGAAGGACTCTAGCTAAGCCCCTATATAGTGGACTGCAAGTTCGCTGTGAGCAGCACGTGTACAGCCACGTACACACACACTAGAAGCTACACTACGTACTAGATTTATTTCTTGCATGCACCGCTCATGCATGGACCATCTACTGAAGACACGTTGCTTCCTTACTAGCAGGGCCGGTCCTAGGCCTAGGCAAAGAGTGCGACTGCCTAGGGCCCAATCAGGGGAGGGGCCCATATCTTATATTTTTATATTCTGTGTATATACTACAAAGCCAACCAATGATACCTTTTCTCTAAGGCGCTTTCTTTGGTTTGGAGGAATTTTATAAGAATTCTAGAAGATATGATTTTTATAGGATTTTTTCCTTTATAACCTTTTGGTTCATAGGAATTGATTCTTATTCCTATATAGGATTGGTTCCTATCCTTCACATTTATAGGAAAATAAAAATGAGCCTAGATTCAATGAAAATTTCTTTGATGTCAACCAAATACATCTCATTTTCCATTCCTACTCATAGGATTTGAGATACATGTCATCTCATTTCCTACAAAATTCCTATTCCTACGATAATCCTATCCTATGAACCAAAAGAGGCCTAAAAAAACGCACGGACGCTTCGTTCTTTCTTCTTTCTTCCCTCTACTTTCATTCCCACCACTAGTAGAAAAAGGGTCAAACGTGAAGCACATTAGTGCCGGTTTGTATTTGAGCCGGCACTAATGTATACATTAGTGCCGGTTCCAACGGATAGCCGGGCCGCTTTCATTAGTACCGGTTCGTGGCGAACCTTTAGCACCGGTTCATGCCACGACCGGTACTAATGAGAGTGGTGGCAGGATGTTGTCAGACTGGGGCCCCTCCAACCCCTTTAGTACCGGTTCTTGGCACGAACCGGTACTAGAGGTCGTCCTACATAAACCCTTCGTCCACCAGCACTCTGTTCTTCCCCCTTTCCCCTCTCCCTCTCCTCTGTTCTTCCCTTCTTCCTCTCGAGTTCATCACAAAATTTGCCCAAAATTTGTCAAGATTTGAAGGCCCTCATCCATTCAAATGATCACAAAGGTTAGCAACTTTGTCCTTTCATCTCTCATTGCTAGATTAGCTCTTGCATTGGTTTATATAGTGATTAATTTGTGAGTTTAGTAATTTGGGAGGATATATATATATGTGTGTGTGCTAGTATTTGATTTATATGCAATTTGAGGTCAAAAATAACACTTAGTTTGCATATGTAGGTGTGGTTTACTTAGTGCCTTCTAAATCTCCATCGTAACCACCGTCGATCGCCTGCACCGTCCCGTCGCCGGCACAACCTTGTGGTGAGCCTCTTGTTCATGAAATTTTATATAAAAATTGATGTTTGTGTGATTTGGATATATAGTTACTCGTATAATTATCTTACCCGTACGTTGTTTGTTATACATATAGTGCCATGGTTTTGATATCCGTCCCCGTCGGCCCTAGTCCTTGTTATGATTCGGATGTGGTATGTATATTCTCTTTTAAAACTAGTTGCATTTCGTGTTTATGACAAATTATGCCCATCAAGTTGACATAGAAATTTTTTCTAGGAGGTATGTGAACCGGAAATTCCAACCGACCCTATTGCCGAGAGGTTAAATTTAGTTGAAAGAGAAAACGAGTACTTGAAAGAAAAATTAAAAAGAATTGAGGGGGAGAAGATGGAATTAGAGTTGCATGTTGCCGATGTCGTCGATGATCACAAGATGAAGATGGAGAAAATGCGCTTGAAGATTAGAAAGATTAGAAAGTATGCCATCGATAGTGAGGCTTGGTATCATTATGCTGTTGGATCCATTGTTACCTTAGTTGCGATCTTGATCGTATTTGTTGTTGCATTTAAATGCTTTAGCTAGAGAGTTATTTGTTTGTTACATTTAAGTGTTGTATGAACTTTATGTATGAACTTGTATTAATTTGGTCTATTCGGTGTTGTGTAATGAAGATGAGCCGGCAATGGATGTACGATGACCGATGCTCTCCCCAGTTCGTTGAGGGCGTGCATACTTTTCTGCTTGCGGCTGAGGCAAACAAGCGGGCGGATGGTTTTATGCCTTGTCCATGTTCTCGCTGTAAGAATGGTCACAATTACTCTACGTCAAGAACCATTCACTTCCACCTGTTTAAGTTCGGTTTCATGCCCCATTATAATGTTTGGACCAAGCACGGAGAAAGAGGGGTTATGATGGAAGACAATGAAGAAGAAGAGGACGACGACAGCTACCTGGCCATGGGTTCCCTGAATACGATGATACAACAATGGGGGAAGAAGCTGAGCCGGTAATGCGGGAAGAAGCTGAGCCGGCAATGCGGGAAGAAGCTGAAGAAGAGGCATCAGATGAGCCCGTTGATGATCTAGGTCGGGCCATTGCCGATGCAAAGAGAAACTGCGCAAGTGATTTGGAGAAGAAGAAGTTGCAGCGCATGTTAGAGGATCACAAAAAATTGTTGTACCCGAATTGCGTAGGTGACAAGAAAAAGCTGGGCACCACACTGGAATTGCTGCAATGGAAGGCAGAGAATGGTGTATCTGACAAGGGATTTGGAAAGTTGCTGGTAATGATAAAGGATATGCTTCCAAAGGACAACGAATTGCCCGAGAGTACGTACGAAGCAAAGAAGGTTGTCTGCCCTCTAGGGTTAGAGGTGCAGAAGATACATGCATGCCCTAATGATTGCATCCTCTACCGCGGTGAGTACGAGGATTTGAACGCTTGCCCGGTATGTGGTGCATTGCGCTATAAGATCTGCCGCGATGACCCTGGTGATGTCGAGGGCCGGCGCCCCAGGAAGAAGATTCCTGCCAAGGTGATGTGGTATGCTCCTATAATACCACGGTTGAAACGTTTGTTCCAAAACAAAGAGCATGCCAAGGCGATGCGATGGCACAGAGAAGACCGTAAGAAAGACGGAAAGTTGAGAGTACCCGCTGACGGGTCGCAGTGGAGAAAAATCGAAAGAAAGTACGGGAAGGAGTTTGCAGATGACGCAAGGAGCGTATGGTTTGGTCTAAGCGCAGATGGCATTAATCCTTTTGGGGAGCAGAGCAGCAACCATAGCACCTGGCCTGTGACTCTATGTTTGTATAACCTTCCTCCTTGGTTGTGCATGAAGCGGAAGTTCATTATGATGCCAGTGCTCATCCAAGGCCCTAAGCAACCCGGCAACGACATTGATGTGTACCTAAGGCCATTAGTTGAAGAACTCTTACAACTGTTGAATGGAACAGGTGTACGTGTGTGGGATGAGCACATGGGGGAAGAATTTGACCTAAAGGCGTTGCTGTTCGTGACCATCAATGATTGGCCTGCTCTCAGTAACCTTTCAGGACAGACAAACAAGGGATACCGCGCATGCACGCACTGTTTGGACGATACCGACAGTATATATTTGGCTAATTGTAAGAAGAATGTGTACCTGGGACATCGTCGATTTCTTCCGAGCAGGCATCCCGTAAGAAAGAAAGAAAAGCATTTCAAAGGTGAGGCGGATCGCCGGACGAAGCCTCGCCACCGTACTGGTGCTGATGTACATGATATGGTCAAGGATTTGAAGGTGGTCTTTGGAAAGGATCCTGGTGGACAACCTGTTCCGAATGACGCTGACGGACGCGCACCCATGTGGAAGAAGAAATCTATATTTTGGGACCTGCCCTATTGGAAAGTCCTAGAGGTATGCTCCGCAATCGACGTGATGCACGTGACGAAGAATCTTTGTGTGACCCTGCTTGGCTTCTTGGGCGTGTATGGGAAGACAAAAGATACACCTGAGGCATGAGAGGACCAGCAACGTATGCATGGAAAAGACGGCATACATCAGGGTCATGCAAGCTACGCTCTTACCAAAGAAGAGAAGGAAATCTTCTTTGAATGCCTGCTTAGTATTAAGGTACCGTCTGGCTTCTCGTCGAATATAAAGGGAATAATAAACATGGCAGAGAAAAAGTTCCAGAACCTAAAGTCTCCATGACTGCCACGTGATTATGACGCAACTGCTTCCGGTTGCATTGAGGGGGCTTCTACCGGAAAACGTTCGATTAGCCATTGTGAAGCTATGTGCATTTCTCAATGCAATCTCTCAGAAGGTAATCGATCCAGAAATCATACCAAGGTTACAGAATGATTTGGTGCAATGTCTTGTCAGTTTCGAGTTGGTGTTCCCACCATCCTTCTTCAACATCATGACGCACGTCCTAGTTCACCTATGCGAAGAGATTAACGTTTTGGGTCCTGTATTTCTACACAATATGTTCCCCTTTGAGAGGTTCATGGGAGTCTTAAAGAAATATGTTCATAACCGTTCTAGGCCAGAAGGAAGCATCTCCAAGGGCCGTAAAAATGAGGAGGTCATTGAGTTTTGTATTGACTTTATTCCTGACCTTAAGCCGATTGGTGTTCCTGAATCGCGGCATAAGGGCAGACTGGATGGAAAAGGCACGCTAGGAGGGGAACAAATAATATGTATGGACGAACATTCTCTCACTGAAGCACACTACACAGTTCTACAGAATTCCGCCTTGGTGGCTCCGTATATGGATGAACACAAGAATTTGCTACGCTCCAAACACCCGGAGCGGTCTGATGACTGGATTACACGTGAACAAACCAGGAGTTTCGCCAGCTGGTTGCAAGCACGTACCATGCATGACACCTCTATTGAAGATGACCTGTACTTGCTGTCACAGTTACCATCTTCGAATATAATGACTTTCAAAGGGTACGAGATAAATGGTAATACATTTTACACAATTGCCCAAGATAAGAAGAGCACCAACCAAAACAGTGGTGTCCGCTTTGATACAGAAACCAAGACGGGAAATGAAACATATTATGGTTATATACAGGACATATGGGAACTTGACTATCGACGTGGTTTGAAGGTCCCTTTGTTTCGATGCAAATGGGTCAATATGACACGAGGCGGGGTAACGGAAGACCCGCAGTACGGAATGACAACAGTGGATCTCAACAATCTTGCGTATGCAGACGAACCATTCGTCCTAGCCAATGATGTGGCACATGTTTTCTATGTGAAGGACATGTCTACCAAGCCAAGAAAAAGAAAAGATAAGGAAGCGAATGCATCGTACGATGAGCCAAAGCGGCACATAGTTCTTTCTGGGAAGAGAAACATCGTGGGAGTGGATGACAAGACAGACAAGTCAGAAGATTATGAAAAGTTTGATGAAATTGCTCCATTCACAGTGAATATTGACCCGAGCATCCCGTTAAATGATGAAGATTTTCCATGGCTACGACGCAAAGGGACACACACGAAGAAAAAGTTTCACACCCAAAGATCTGGGATGTGATCGGCTTAACTATCATCACTTTCTTTCATGCATTCTTTCATGCATTTACTGATTTTTTTCAGCTAAATGACCCTGAAATTGAAAAGCATTTCAAATGAACTCAGAAAAGGATGAAAGTTGGCATGGTATCATAATTTCACCCACATAGCATGTGCAAAAAAGTAGAGAGGGTTACCGCAAAAACTGGATGCACTTCGTGTACAAAATGGACAATCTGTTTCGAAGTATCAGGGTTTCGGACGAAAACTCATCCGTTACAAAGGCATTTCATTTTTTAAATAACTTAAGCATTACCAAATTGAATATAATGATAAAACACACTAATATTAAACATAAGAAAAAAGAATCACTGGAAAATGTATTTTTAAAGTTAAGTTATTCACAAACTAGTGATTCACACAAATTTCAAATAATTCAAAATTTAAACTATTCAAATTTAAAAACTACCGGCACTAACTGAAAGTTTCTAAAAACTATCAAAAATATTCACAAAGAAACTCTAAATACAGCTAAAAACAACTAAAAATAAATAAAACAAAATAAATAAAGCAGAAAAGAAAAAACTAAATGAAAAAAGCCCACCTACCGGGCCACAGCGGCCTGCATACGACTAGAAACCCAACCTGTTGTTGGGCCAGGATGCAGGCCCGCAAGCCCAATAGGCCCCACAGGGCAGAGTAGCAGAGGTAGGCCCAGAAGGCCTGCTTTAGAGAGGAGCTAGAGACAGCAGCGGCGGCGGGGCTTATAAGCAGGTGTGAACACCCTTCGGCTAGCGAGGTGGGACTAAACTTCTGCGCCCCTCGCCTGGCAGCACACACCCTTTAGTACCGGGTCGTGGCACCAACCGGTACTAAAGGGGGGGGCCTTTAGTACCGGTTGGAGCCACCACCCGGTACTAATTGGGGTCGCTTCCCGCCGCTTGGGCTAGCCAAAACAGACCTTTAGTACCGGTTGGTGGCTCCAACCGGTACTAAAGGTGCCTTCTATATATACAACACTTTGAAAAATTTCATTCTCCCCCTCTGTTTCTTCCCGATCGATCGACGCCGCCCCCGTCCTACGCCGCCCCCGTCACGCGACGTTGCCGTCGCCGCCCCCATCCTCGTCGCCGCCCTCATCCCCGTCGCCGCCCCTGTCCCCGTCGCCGTCGCCGCCCTCGTCTCCGTCGCTGCCCCGGGCCCGTCCCCGTCCCTGTCGCGCCGTCCCCGCCTCGCCGCCCCGTCACGCCCCGGGCCGTCGCCTCGCCGTCGCCATCGCCCCGCTGTGAGATCTCCCCCTCTAACCCCTCTTCGATCCCTCGCCCCCGGTTAATGGATGTATAGAAGTTGTTTTTTCTGTTTTTAGTGTTAGATGCTTAATTAGTATGAAATAGCATATAGAATTTTGACATATGCAATGATAGCATAATTAGTGTTACATTTGCATATAGTATTTGTTGTCGACAATGCCCGGCCCGCATCCTCGCCGTCGACCCGTTCGCGACGACGTCCTGCTTCAGAGGACCCATGTCCGGGATTGGGCTCCGCCGGGCTGGCACTGGGAGGTGCTACCTTCAGGGGCGCGACGCTTGGTGAGGAACCCGGCCCCGGGTCCCGTCGTCGACCCTCATCTCCTTTGGTGGCATTCGCGTGGGCCACTTTCGGTGCGGAGGGAGCCGGCCCCGCCGGAGGTGGTACGTCGCCGTGTCAGGGAGGAGGACGAGCACGTCCATCGCTACATGGCTGCTATGGACGTCAGGTTCTCCAATACCTGGCAGGTTCTTTGGGGAGATCACCCGAGCTATGATCCAGTGATGGTTCCTTCACTTTGGTTGTCCACCGCCTAGATTACTCTCTAGTATTCGATCTTTATTAGCTAGCTAGCTATCTAGTGATGTATTCGATATATAATATTCGAGATGATTTATTCGAGATTATATATATTATTTGAGACGATGTATTCGAGATTATATCTATTATTCGAGACGACGTGTTCGAGATTAAATCTATTATTCGAGACGATGTATTCGAGATTATATCTATTATTCGAGACGATGTATTCGAGATTATATCTATTATTCGAGATTATACTGAATTGTTTTATATTTCTTTTGGCATAGTTAAATAAAAGCTATGGCGGACAATACCGACAGAGAGAGAGAACAGACCATGTTCGATATCATACGCGGGCCAGATGATGATCAGAATGAAGAAGATTTTGACGGCTCCGAATTTCTAAACAACACCGGAGAGGGTGATATGATATTCGATCGCGACGATCGAGAAGATGAAGTCATGAACTACGACGAAGAACATGTTGATCCTGAAACAACAAACACCGGCGAGGTATATATATTTATATAAGCAGGAATCTGGTGATCATCGCATGTTTTAAATGAGATGAAGATATATTAACGAATCGATCTTTCTTCTTTCAGCCATCCGGATCGAGCAAATCTTCAGGCAAAAGAACGAAACGAGGCCCGAACAAAAAGTTGAAGGAGGGCGTAAAGTACAATATCGAGGCATTCAAACCTAATGGCGAACCATTAGCGCCTAAGAAGATTGCGGACAAGTTCGTTCGTCAGTGCGGAGTTCTTGTGAAGGACCAACTCCCGATCTCCCTTCAAGAATGGAGAAATCCAGCAAATCCACGTCCAGATGTTACTTTTGTCGACGAGAATCAAAAAAATCTGCTTTGGGATACTCTCATGGAACATTTCACCCTACCAGATAATTTCACAGAAGCAGATGTGCGGAAAGTCAAGGATGCTGCTTTAAGGAAGATGGCGGTTGCATTCAAGAACCACAAGAGAATGACGTGGGAGAAGTACGTCAAGGAAGGAAGGAAGACTCCAGTATTCGAGGGGATACTAGAGAATCAAAGTGCTCATTGGGACGATTTCGTGAAATTCAAGGATTCGGAATTAGCTAAGGAATGGTCGAGAATAAACAAGAAGAATGCCGAAAAAAAGGATAAGTTCCATAAGCTGGGGCCAGGTGGCTACACGGTGGCAATGCCTAAGTGGGATAAGTCTGAGAAAGAGATGGAGGGTGCAGGTGTCATTCCGGTTACTAAGAGCTGGCCCCCCAGGTGCAGGACTTGGTTCTATGCGCATGGGGGGGGAGTTGGACCCGAAGACAGGCAATGTTTCGACGAAGGCATGTCTGAACGGAGCCGATGATGCGCTACTTGTTGCAATAGAAGAGGCTCGATCGGGGGTGTTCCAGCCCAACAGAGAGAACGACGAGCTTACGCGTGCCTTGGGAAATCCTGAACACCCGGGAAGAACACGAGGCAAGGGCGCTCTTCCGTGGTATGAGGGGTTTTCGGACTAGAACGCCGACTACAGAACCCGTGCGAGAAAGAAGATTGCGGAGGAGAAGAAGAGGAAGATTGAGGAGGAGCAGAGGAAGCGGGACTATGAACACCTTCAAGGCCTAGAAGCAAGTCAAGCGGAATTGGCAGCTAAATTCCAGCGGCAGCAGGAGCAGATCGACTCACTTAGCCAGCAAAGGGGGTCTCAGCATCTGCAGCAGCTAGCGGATGATCCAGCATTGGATACCACCGCCCCATCCATGCTGAGAAGCAGCGTGGGTTCCACCCCGGGCAACGCAGTAGTGCTGGATAGATACCCCGTGGATGACATCACGGAGAACACTAACTGCGAGCTACACTTCAAAATGAAGAACATATCCATGAAGGTGGCGGACGCCGTTGCTTTTTCAAATTCCCCCGAGGCAACCTTCCATTGCAACCCGATTCCTGCGGGCTATGCTCGTGTCTTGGTTGATGAGGTGGTGGACCCATATTCGGAGCTACAGCTTGACATTCCTGGAGGTGACGACGAGCACACATTGGGAGAGGCCATACATCATGTCATCCTATGGAGAAAGGATTGCATCATCTTTCGAAGGCCACCGACACCGCGTCACCCGACTCCTCGTCGAAGTCCGCCACCGAGTCAGCAGACTCCCGCTCCTCCAAGTCCACCAACGCGTGAGGCCACTCCTCCTCCTCCAAGTCCGGCAAAGTGTCAGGCCACTCCTCCTCCAAGTCCGACACAGCGTCAGACGTCCACTCCTCCTCCAAGTCCGGCACAACCTCAGGCCACTGCAAGTCCGGCACAGCTTCAGGCCACTCCTCCTCGTCCAACTCAGCCCCGTCAGCCGTCTCCGCCACCTCAGCAACCGCAGAAGAGACACCCCACAGCTATGGTGCGTAGCGGTACGAGTCGAGGTCATAGTACAGGAAGTACAGGCGGAGGCAAGCGATATAAATATGGTCCAAACCTCACTACTCCTCTTCCTGTGAGGGCTTACGACAGGACCGAGGAGCAAACCAATGCCATAGTGCAGGCAGAAGTCGACGCCCATTTTGGACCGAAACCGCCACCGCCGCCAAGGGAGAGAGTGCCTGTGGAAGTAGTTGACCACTTCATTCGTATGGCTCAACCACCAGCTCCTAAGCCTGTTGACTCAGACTATGAGCGCCACATCAGGAAGTTACATCGACGACGTCTACAGAAGGAGGCGAGCTCGAGCTCGAGCAAACAACAAGCAGCTGTCAAAAAATGCGGGAAAATCGTTGCCCAGCTGGGAAAACAGGCGGTGCAATCGACCCCCCCGCTTGTTGTGCCGCCAACAACACGTGACAGTACGCGCGCCCAATATTATTGTGGCCAAACAGTTTACGTTCCCGAGGTGGGCGATGTGGTAATAACCCAGGAGCATATAATGCAGGCTAAAGAACTCAAGATCACTGTTGGAAAACTCCTCGAGATCGAGGACATGCCTGGGATTACAGAGGAGGAAATAAAATGGAAATATGTCCGGGGCCAACCTTTGGTCGAGCCAGAAGATGTCAACAAGCTCCCAACGAGAATGTATGAATTGCATCAATGGTACATGGACATTACCAAGAGATCCAATCGAGAGTCCCTCATGGTGAATGTCAAGAAGGATGATTACTACCATGAGAAAGCTGTGGCCGTTGAGTATCCTGAACTGTTTCAGTTATACTATCAAGACGCATTCGACATATCTATCGTCAGTTGCTATTGTCTGTAAGTGATTTCTTTCTGTAATTTAAGTCTCAAGCTAGCTGTAGTGATCCTTTTGATCAATCATTACCTGTAATTATCCTCACTATATTCTTTTCTGTGGTATTATGCAGGATGAAGATGTATGAAATGAGAAAAGGTGGACGCTATGGCATTGGGTTCATTGACCCAAACACCGTTAATGAATACACATGGAAAATGAACAAGCATCAAGAAAAATAGGTAGAGGACAGCATGCTAGAGTTCTTAAAGCGCCTCAAATACAATGAAGATATACTACTTCCTTACAACTTCCAGTGAGTCACACTTTCTTGTACTACAAATTCTCTGTTTTTGCCTACTAGCTAGCTACATGTTTTTGCTTACATATGCCCGCTTAATTAAGACATGCAAACGTGTGTGCATGCAGATTTCACTGGATCTTGTGTATCATTAAAGTTGACGCCGGAACAGTTGAAATACTGGACTCGCTACTCAAAGCAAATAGTGACTATAACATCTTGTTTGGGATAGTCAACAGGTAATTTCAATCATTATTAACTATATATCTCGGCCTATTTAGTTCTTCATTAATTTCATGATATGAACTATTTAATAACCCCTTTATTCATTTTCTTTGTCGGCGGGCAGGGCTTAGGCAAGGTTCATCAGCGTCACGGAAGGCGAATGGAAACCAAAGCTGAAATGGTTTCGATCCAAGGTAAGTAATTAAGTAGTACTAGCTAGCTAGCTAGCTGCCATCTCTTTAATTATCATGCTTGATTAATTATTATCTGATCAAATTAAATTCCATTCTCGTAATAAAGGCCCTGAAGCAGGCGCAGGGGACTGATCTGTGTGCATTCTGCGTTTGCGAGAACATTCGCATGATGGCGTCCGAAAGGAGCAGATCTCAAAGACAGGAATGGGTACGCTTGTCAGAACACTATTCACAATTTTTACACCATTATCGATATCTAGTCACACAACTAATACACATGCATATTGATCTCCTTCTTAACAGTTCAAAGAGGTGCGGGACAAGCTCCTACCAACGGAGCGCGTAGAAGCACTTCAAAAGGAAATAGCGGGATTTTTGCTCGACCAGGTCATAAATCCGAAGGGAAAATACTATTACCCGCTACCACCCCCATGAACCACTTCCAATTGTCATCGTGCTCCGAAGGCACCAATTAGGCTAATGCCACTAGCTCCGAAGGCAACATGGATATGTAGGAGAAATTGTATATAGCTATACATGTGTGTATGTGTAAATTAATATGGTGGTTTGTGAGACATTGATAATATATATGATTGGTTTTACTAGAAATTCTATTTATATATATATATATATATATATATATATGCATAACGTGTACAATGTGTAGTACCGTAAAATACTAGCAAACGAAAAAGAATTAAAATGGAAAACACAAAATTAAATGAAAAAGAAATCATAAAACCAAAAACCCCACAACCATTTAGTACCGGTTGGTGTTACCAACCGGTACTAAAGGGCTCCCGTACCCCGGAGCTGGCTCATGCCACGTGGATCCCCTTTAGCACCGGTTCGTGCCGAACCGGTCCTAAAGGGGGGGGGCCTTTAGTGCCGAAACTTTAGTGCCGGTTCCTAAACCGACACTAAAGGGCCTTACGAACCGGTGCTATTGCCCGGTTCTGCACTAGTTGAATTACCACAAGCTTCTTCTTTCTTCCCTCTACTTTCATTCCCACATGAATTACCACAAGTCTCAAAGAAGGCAGGGGCCCAACGATGCTAATTTTAATGATTTTTCTAGGTGCATCACCACCTTAATCTCTCTTTTTGTTATCAAATGGATTTGTTCGATTGCACACTTGCACTAGGGTCTTATAATTGCTAGGGCCGGCACGTCTCGTAGTTGTACGGCTGCCGCCGGCTAAAGTTCTCTCCGTGCATGTAATGCCTGTCGATCGTGGACTTTTTCTACTGTTTTGACCCATTATCAAAACTTTAGCATGATTTGACCCTAGTTTGGAACTTTTTTTGGATTTGACCCACTTCAAGACGCCAGCAACCATGGCGTTTTGGTTAGATGGAGGACGCCATAGTCTATGGCGTTTAGCCCTGGCCCGCGGTCCTATACATGTATCCACACACAGCTCGGTTCCGAGCGGCTGCTAGTCTTCATACATACATGCATGCGTAATATATACGTGCGCCCGTCGGAAACAAAGCAATCGATCCCCTACCTAGCTCTTTTCTGGTCCTAGCTTAGCCTAGCACATTACTTGTGTGTGAGGCCGGCCGGAATAGATCCATCAACCTAAGCCTCGTTTAATCTCATCCGGCTGGTGCGCTTCACCATAAGTTGTGAGAGAGTGCATATGGTCCCGCCAGGCTCCCCTAAGGTTTGGTCACAAAATTCTGATCAACCACATCCTTTATATATATCGGCCATCCGGACTGACCAACACATTCATATCTAGTCTAAATCTGGATGGACATAAGAAGATCCGGAAGGGTCGGATCCAACACACTGTGACCCATCCAATCTAATTGTACGCATGTTAGGGCATCTCTAACGTTGACATGTAAGCTCCTCGCAATCTAATTGACTCGGGAGTGCTG
Organism: Triticum urartu; assembly: GCF_003073215.2. NCBI lineage: Eukaryota > Viridiplantae > Streptophyta > Magnoliopsida > Poales > Poaceae > Triticum > Triticum urartu. The sequence goes on along the minus strand of NC_053022.1, from coordinate 574,595,486 downwards.
CGAAGACTACCACCAACTGTTGATCCACCGGTTCCTTGGATGTTGAAAAGACATGTTAACGAGATATATGAATGTGTTGAAAGGCATGATATGCTTTGGGTGAATAGATTGGGGATGAACTAACCGGCGAGGGGATAGCGTTCTGTGCCACAAACTCCTCAAAGGTAAGCAGCCTTGGTTTGTACTGGTTGCAATTGAGGAAACCTGTCGGCCGCCATTTCCTGAAAAGCGTGCTGCATCTGGCGATCCCTCTGCTCATGGTATGCATAAAGGCTCTCGTGCCACGCCATGGTCTCCTGGCGTGTGTACTCCATGTAGGCCTACGTATGACATAATGGAACTCATAAAACTACTAAATGTGAAAAATAAAGTTAGCAATGAAGATAAGAGGGAAAATACTTACAGATTGCCGCTCCTGAAAGAGGGACTGTGATTGTGCACTGGTCATGGGCGTGCTCGTGCGCTGGCTCAGACTCGGGTCGATCCGATGGAGCTATGTGTAGGAGATAGTAGGAGTGATCACAACATCGAGAACTGCCTCCCGACCGTGCTCCTTGGGCCCCATGCCCACCACCACCCTGTCGTCTAGATCCGCCGCAATGGGGTCAGGTGTGTCTGGATGTAACCTCAGATACCCATGAGTAGGCCTTCTTCCTCTACGCGGTCTTCTTGCCGTAGTACTTGGGCTCGCCAGGCTTGGAGTCCTTCCGCGTATGGGTGATCTCCCACGCCTCCATGTGTTAGAGCGGCCGCTTCAGTTTCTCCTCCTGCACCACCAAACAGAGGTCACCAAATAGAGGTTAGTCATACATAAGAAAGTGACGGTAAATAGAAAAAGAAGAATGTTTAATGAGGTTAGTCATACATTAAGTGCCCTGTGGAGAAAGTTGTTTCGGTTCCGTGAGCATGTACTCCCTCGTTCCCTTTGTTAGCCTTGTTTTTTATGCTCGTAGCCGCCCAGGCTCCATCCCTATCACACCAAAGATCCACCAATGCCGCCCAAGACTCGTCTTTTCCATAACACCAATTTCGACACACGTACATAATGAAAGCATAATGGCATGTCAAGACGGAACAGTGAAATGTACCACAAACATCAGAATGAAAAATCTTTTATACTTACCGCCAAGTACTCGTGCCTCTCCGAGGTAATGCCCATCCTCCGCGCTTCTTCCTTGGTCATCTTCACACCAAGAGCGTCGTGATAGTATGTCGATATGGCCACATAGTGCACCCCGTATTGCATCTGGTGGGCCTTCTTCCTGCATTGGCGTAGCACGATCTGGTCGGCTCTAGCCTTGTGCTCCGGAAGAACTTGATAGAATTTCTATAATCATGCATGAAACAAGAATGAAAGAAGCCATGAGTTAAATCATTCATGAAACTAGAATGGACTTGTGCTTTTGAAGATAACTCACCCAGAAAGTAGTGATCACGGCCTTGGCATGGGTCTCATGGTCCGCGAGGAGGGCCGCTGCTACCTCTTGAGCACTGTGTTGGTCTTCCCTTGAAGAGGAAAGGGTGATGCAGTAAAGCAGCGTAAGTATTTCCCTTAGTTTTTGAGAACCAAGGTATCAATCTAGTAGGAGACCACGCGTGAGTCACCTCGTACCTACACAAACAAATAAGAACCTCGCAACCAACCCGATAAAGGGGTTGTCAATCCCTTCACGGCCACTTGCAAGAGTGAGATCTGATAGAGATGATAATAATAAGATAAATATTTTTTGTATTTTTGTGATATAGATTGAAAGTAAAGATTGCAAAATAAAATAGATTAGAAACTTGTATGATGGAAAATAGACCCGGGGGCCATATGTTTCACTAGTGGCTTCTCTCAAGATAGCATAAGTATTACGATGGGTGAACAAATTACTGTCGAGCAATTGATAGAAAAGCGAATAATTATGAGAATATCTAGGCATGATCATGTATATCGGCATCACGTCCGCGACAAGTAGACCGACTCCTGCCTGCATCTACTACTATTACTCCACACATCGACCGCTATCCAGCATGCATCTAGAGTTCATAAGAACAGAGTAACGCCTTAAGCAAGATGACATGATGTAGAAGGATAAACTCATGCAATATGATGTAAACCTCATCTTTTTATCCTCGATGGCAACAATACAATACGTGTTGGTTCCCTTTCTGTCACTGGGATCGAGCACCGCAAGATTCAACCCAAAGCTAAGCACTTCTCCCATTGCAAGAAAGATCAATCTAGTAGGCCAACCCAAACTGATAATTCGAAGAGACTTGCAAAGATAAACTAATCATACATAAAAGAATTCAGAGAAGATTCAAATATTGTTCATAGATAGACTTGATCATAAATCCACAATTCATCGAATCTCGACAAACACACCGCAAAAGAAGATTACATCAAATAGATCTCCAAGAGAATCGAGGAGAACTTCGTATTGAGACCCAAAGAGAGAGAAGAAGCCATCTAGCTACTAGCTATAGACCTGTATGTCTGAGGTAAACTACTCATGCGTCATCGGAGGGGCCATGGAGTTGATGTAGAGGCCCCCCGTGATCAATGCCCCCTCCGGCGGAGCTCCGGAAAAGGCCCCAAGATGTTTCGTGGTGCTCCTGGATGTTTTTGGGGTACGTGGATATATATAGGAGGAAGAAGTAGGTCGGTGGAGCAACGAGGGGCCCATGAGGGTGGCGGGCGCGCCCCCCTGCCTCGAGGCCGCCTCGTTGATTGCTTGACGTCCACTCCAAGTCCTCTGGATCACGTTTGTTGAGAAAATCATGTTGCCGAAGGTTTCACTCTCTTTGGACTCCGTTTGATATTCCTTTTCTACGAAACACTGAAATAGGCAAAAAAACATCAATTTGGGTTGGGCCTCCGGTTAATAGGTTAGTACCAAAAATAATGTAAAAGTGTAAAATAAAGCCCATTAACATCCAAAATAGATAATATAATAGCATGGAACAATAAAAAATTATAGATACGTTGGAGACGTATCGAGCATCCCCAAGCTTAATTCATGCTCGTCCTCGAGTAGGTAAATGATAAAGAAAAGAATTTTTGATGTGGAATGCTTCCTAACATATTTCTCAATGTATTTTTTATTTATTGTGGCATGAATGTTCAGATCCGAAAGATTCAAGATAAAAGTTTAATATTGACATAAAAATAATAATACTTCAAGCATACTAACTAAGCAATCATGTCTTCTCAAAATAACATGGCCAAAGAAAGTTATCCCTACAAAATCATATAGTTTGGCTATGCTCTATCTTCACCACACAAAATATTAAATCATGCACAACCCCGATGACAAGCCAAGCAATTGTTTCATACTTTTGATGTTCTCAAACTTTTTCAATCTTCACGCAATATATGAGCGTAAGCCATGGACATAGCACTATATGTGGAATAGAATGGTGGTTGTGGAGAAGACAAAAAGGAGAATATAGTCTCACATCAACTAGGCATATCAACGGGCTATGAACATGCCCATTAATAGATATCAATGTGAGTGAGTAGGGATTGCCATGCAACGGATGCACTAGAGCTATAAGTGTAGGAAAGCTCAACAAAAGAAATTAAGTGGGTGTGCATCCGACTTGCTTGCTCACGAAGACCTAGGGCAATTTGAGGAAGCCCATCATTGGAATATACAAGCCAAGTTCTATAATGTAAAATTCCCACTAGTATATGAAAGTGACAACATAGGAGACTCTCTATCATGAAGATCTAGGTGCTACTTTGAAGCACAAGTGTGGTAAAAGATAGTAACATTGTCCCTTCTCTCTTTTTCTCTCATTTTTTATTTTTTTATTTGGGCCTTCCTTCTTCTTTTCTTTTCTTTTGGCCTCTTTTCTCTTTTTTATTTATTTTTCATCTGCAGTCTCATCCCGACTTGTGGGGGAATCATAGTCTCCATCATCCTTTTCCTCACTGGGACAATGCTCTAATAATGATGATCATCACACTTTTATTTACTTACAACTCAAGAATTACAACTCAAGAATTACAACTCAATACTTAGAACAAAATATGACTCTATGTGAATGCCTCCGGCAGTGTACCGGGATCTGCAATGATTCATGAGTGACATGTATGAAAGAATTATGAACGGTGGCTTTGCCACAAATACGATGTCAGCTACATGATCATGCAAGCAATATGACAATGATGAAGCGTGTCATAATAACAGAACGGTGGAAAGTTGCATGGCAATATATCTCGGAATGGCTATGGAAATGCCATAATAGGTAGGTATGGTGGCTGTTTGGAGGAAGGTATATGGTGGGTTTATGGTATCGGTGAAAGTTGCACGGTAGTAGAGAGGCTAGCAATGGTGGAAGGGTGAGAGTGCGTATAATCCATGGACTCAACATTAGTCATAAAGAACTCACATACTTATTGCAAAAATCTATTAGTTATCGAAACAAAGTACTACGCACATGCTCCTAGGGGGATAGATTGGTAGGAAAAGACCATCGCTTGTCCCCGACCGCCACACATAACGAAGGCAATCAATAAATAAATCATGCTCCGACTTCATCACATAACGGTTCACCATACGTGCATGCTACGAGAATCACAAACTTCAACACAAGTATTTCTCAAATTCACAACTACTCAACTAGCATGACTCTAATATCATCATCTCCATATCTCAAAACAATTATCAAGTATCAAACTTATCATAGTATTCAATGCACTTATATGAAAGTTTTTATTATTCCTAAAAGAAAATTGCCATGTTGTTCTAAAGGAATCTCAAAATAATATAAGTCAATCATGAGAGATCAATTATCTATATAAAATGAAACCACCACCATGCTCTAAAAGATATAAGTGAAGCACTAGAGCAAAAACTATATAGCCCAAAAGATATAAGTGAAGCACATAGAGTATTCTAATAAATTCCCATTCATGTGTGTCTCTCTCCAAAGGTGTGTACAACAAGGATGATTGTGGTAAACTAAAAAGAAAAGAGTCAAATCATACAAGACGCTCCAAGCAAAACACATATCATGTGGCGAATAAAAATATAGCTCCAAGTAAACTTACCGATAGACGAACACGAAAGAGGGGGATGCCTTCCGGGGCATCCCCAAGCTTAGGATTTTTGGTGTCCTTGGATTTTACCTTGGGGTGCCTTGGGAATCCCCAAGCTTATGCTCTTTCCACTCCTTGTTCCATAATCCATCAAATCTTTACCCAAAATTGAAAACTTCACAACACAAAACTTAAAAGAAAATCTTCATGAGCTCCGTTAGTGAAAGAAAACAAACCACCACTTCTAGGTAATGTAATGAACTCATTCTTGATTTATATTGGTGTTAAACCTACATTATTACAACTTCTCTATGGTTTATAAACTCTATTACTAGCCATAGATTCATCAAAATAAGCAAACAACACACGAAAAACAGAATCTGTCAAAAACAGAACAGTCTGTAGTAATCTGTAGCTAACGCAAACTTCTGGAACCCCAAAAATTCTAAAATAAATTTATGGACATGAGGAATTTATCTATTAATCATCTGAAAAAATAATTACCTAAATATAACTCTCAAATAAAGATTGGCAGCAATTCTCGTGAGCGCTAAAGTTTCTGTTTTTTACAGCAAGATCAAAAAGACTTTCCCCAAGTCTTCCCAACGGTTCTACTTGTCACAAACACTAATTAAACACAAAAAATACAACCAAAACATAGGCTAGATAAATTATTTATTAAATAACAGAAATGAAAAATATTGGGTTGCCTCCCAGCAAGCGATTTTCTTTAAAGCCTTTTAGCTAGGCATTGATTTCAATGATGGTCACATGAAGGACAAGAATTGAAGCACAAAGAGAGCATCATAAAAAACGTGACCAACACATCTAAGTCTAACATAATTCCTATGCATAGGCATATTATAGGCATACAAATTATCATAGCAAGCAAAAACTAGCATATGCAAGGAAGCGGAAAGAAACGATAACAATCTCAACATAACGAGAGGTAATTTAGTAACATGAAAATTTCTACAACCATATTTTCCTCTCTCATAATAATTACATGTAGGATCATAAGAAAATTCAACAATATAGCTATCAAAAAACATATTCTTGACACGATCCACATGTATGCAAAATTGACACTCTTCCAAAATAGTGGGATTAACATTAACTAAAGTCATGACCTCTCCGAACCCACTTTTATAAAAAAAATCATGAGATTGAACATTCTCCAAATATGTGGGATCTAAAGTTGACACCCTTCCAAACCCACTTTCAATATTATTGCAAACATTATTATAACTCTCATATTCATCATGGGGCTTAAATAAAGTTTCAAGATCATAAGAAGCATCACCCCAATCATGATCATTGCAACAAGTAGTCATAGCAAAACAAGCATCTCCAAGCTTGAGGTTTTGCATATCATTAACACAATTGACATTAAGAGAATTTATAAAAACATCATTGCAATCATGCTTTTCATCATAGGAACTATCAAGTATGGTGCAATAGCAACGATCATGTTTAACATAAGGAACTATAGCAAATTCATCTTCATAAATATTGGCATCATGGCCACAAGAATAGCAAGCATCATGTTCATCAAGGGATATTTCAATCAAATCATCGGAATCATAATTTTCTATAGATTCATGCATATCATTATTTTCTTCCAAAGCAACGGTCATTCTTTCAATAAATTCTTTGACATAGACATTATGAGCATAGTTTTCATAGCAATATTTAAGTATGTCAAAATTTTCAGATTCATAGAGAGTAATATCATACTTTTCAATCAAAGAAGCAACTTCATAAGCACCCTTCAAAGCAAAAAATTCTTCAATTTGTTCAATATCGTAGTAACTATAAACACACTTTGCATAAGAAGATAAGATTTCATTATCATTAAACTCACATAGGTAGGGGAGGTGTTTTTAGGGTTATTAGAGCAACAAGTAAAATCACAAATTTCACAAAGATTCCAAGCATAACATAGCAATCTGTTTATTTGATCCCATAAGAGTGTCCCTTTTTCAGACAAACGGTGACGCACAAAATGAGCATGCTCATCTAAAGATTTCCCATCAACTAGGCTAGTTGGGGTTTCAGCACGAGCGCATAAGGATCGAAGATGATCCAAGTAGAACACTTTAAGTGGATCCATATCAATAGATGTTTAGCAAGCAAAGATGCAAGAAAACAGAAGGCACATGGAAACACAAACAAGGATACATACGGGAAGAAGGCAAACAAAAGAAGAGGCGAATAAAACGGCAAGGGTGAAGTGGGGGAGAGGAAAATGAGAGGCAAATGGCAAATAATGTAATGCGAGGGATAAGAGTTTGTGATGTGTACCTGATATGTCTTGACTTGGCGTAGATCTCCCCGGCAACGGCGCCAGAAACCCTTCTTGCTACCTCTTGAGCACTGTGTTGGTTTTCCCTTGAAGAGGAAAGGGAGATGCAGTAAAGCAGCGTAAGTATTTCCCTCAGTTTTTGAGAACCAAGGTATCAATCCAGTAGGAGACCACGCGCGAGTCACCTTGTACCTACACAAACAAATCAGAACCTCGCAATGAACGCGATAAAGGGGTTGTCAATCCACTACTAGGGAAAAGCCTATACACAGAATTTTCCCAGTAGCGCTGTACAAAATCAAGCGCTGCTGCTACTTAGTAGCAGCGCGCGTAAATAAACCGCGCTACTGCTATGATTTTATCAGTAGCGTGTACTAGCGAAAAGCGCTGCTGCTACGTTTGAACTGGGCGCACATGGCTAGCCCAACCTAGCAGTAGCGCGTATAATGGCCCAGCGCTACTGCTAATCTCCGTAGCTGCAGCGCGCTTACGTGTAAAGCGCTGCTGCTAACAGAAATAAAATAAAGTGAAAAACAAGTAGAAAAGTAAATGAAAATGAAAGAAATAGAAAAAGGAGAAAAGGAAAAAATAAAATGTAAGGAAAAATAAAAGAAAAAAGGGAAAAAGGAGAAAGGAATAGCAGTAGCGGGTTTCAGTAAACGCGCTATAGCTAACTTAGCTATAGCGCGTTTCCGGAAACGCGCTACCGTTACGTTTCACTTAGACAGCGGTTTCCCCCACCCCGCCCCCCGGCCACCAATTCTTCCCCAAATCGTCCCTCGCCCTCGCCGCTGTCTCCTCACCGCCGCCGCCCAAGGCCGCCCTCAGCCTCACCGCCGTCGCCCGTCGGCCGCCGCGCGCTCTCCCCACGCCGCACCGACCCCAGATTCAACGCCGGCCTCGCCCCCGACCTCAACGCCGCCCGGGACGCCGCCCCTGACCCCGACCTCAACGCCGCCCCGGACGCCGCCCCCGCCCCCCCGACCTCAACGCCGCCCCGGAGCCCCGACCACGACCTCGACGCCGCCTGCCCCTCCCTCGTCGCAGGCACCCGAGGTGAGCACGCCTGCTCCTCCCTCTCCCCTACCTCTGCCTAGGGTTTCTACCTCCATAAAATTAGTTAGGGTGGAAACGAATCGGATGCGGATGCGGCTCAAATGAGTTAGGGTTCATGTAAGGGTGGAAACGAATCAAATTTCTAAGATGAATCATAAAACGAGTAAAATTTGACCACTTATTTCACTTTATAGTTGGATAATTGGAATATCCGCTACCACTTTCCACCCCTATAGGTTCATCAAATTAGATGGTAATTAGGGCAGTACTTCTTAGGTACTAATTAGTTAGTAAGAACTAGGTACTAATTAGGTACTAGAATATTTTTATTTATAGTAAGTTTATTTTTAGTCAGAACTAATTGAATTAATAGAACTAGTTAGTAAGAACTTGTTGCTATTTTTTTAGTTAAAGCAATTTTCCCGCATCGACGTGGACGATGCCTATCCCGCATCCTCGTCGTCGAGTCGGCGGAGGACGACACCTGCTTGACCAGATGGGCCATGTCCGGGACTGGGCTCCGCCGGGGTGGTACTGGGAGGCTCTACCTACCGGGGGGCGCAGGTTGGTGAGGAGCCAGCCTGTCGTTGACCCAAACCTTCTTTGGTGGCGGTCGCGTGGGCCAGTGACAGTCCAGAGGCTCGAGGACTCCGCGGAGGTGGTGCGTCACCGTGTCAGTGAGGAGGAAGCGCACGTCCGTCGCTACTTGTTTGCGTTGGAGCACAGGTTCTCCAATACATGGCAGGTTCTCCAGGGATCTCAATGGAGCTATGATCCCGTGATGGTTCCTTCTTTGTGGGTGTCCACCGCACGCGCCGATACCCGTCGTGTGCTAGGGTTTTAGTTGTACTAGTGATGTTATATGTATGACACTATTCAGGATGTATTTGTTGGAAATATGCCCTAGAGGCAATAATAAAATGATTATTATATTTCCTTGTTCATGATAATTGTCTATTATTCATGCTATAATTGTATTATCCGGAAATCGTAATACATGTGTGAATACATAGACCACAATGTGTCCCTAGTGAGCCTCTAGTTGACTAGCTCGTTGATCAACAGATAGTCATGGTTTCCTGGCTATGGACATGGGGATGTCATTGATAACGGGATCACATCATTAGGAGAATGATGTGATGGACAAGACCCAAACCTAAGCATAGCACAAAGATCGTGTAGTTCGTTTGTTGTAGCTTTTCTGGATGTCAAGTATCATTTCCTTAGACCATGAGATTGTGCAACTCCCGGATACCGTAGGAGTGCCTTGGGTGTGCCAAACGTCACAACGTAACTGGGTGACTATAAAGGTACATTACAGGTACCTCCGAAAGTGTCTGTTGGGTTGGCACGAATCGAGACTGGGATTTGTCACTCCGTATGACGGAGAGGTATCTCTGGGCCCACTCGGTAATGCATCATCATAATGAGCTCAATGTGATCAAGTGGTTGATCACGGGATCATGCATTATGGTACTAGTAAAGTGACTTGCGGGTAACGAGACTGAACAAGGTATTGGGATACCGACGATCGAGTCTCGGGCAAGTAACGTACCGATTGACAAAGGGAATTGAGTACGGGATTGATTAGGTCCTCGACATCGTGGTTCATCCGATGAGATCATCGAGGAGCATGTGGGAGCCAACATGGGTATCCAGATCCCGTTGTTGGTTATTGACCAGAGAGTCATCTCGGTCATGTCTGCTTGTCTCCCGAACCCGTAGGGTCTACACACTTAAGGTTCGGTGACGCTAGGGTTGTATAGATATGAGTATGCAGTAATCCGAAAGTTGTTCGGAGTCCCGGATGAGATCCTGGACGTCACGAGGAGTTCCGGAATGGTCCGGAGGTGAAGAATTATATATAGGAAGTGTAGTTTCGGCTATCGGGAAAGTTTCGGGGTCACCGGTATTGTACCGGGACCATCGGATGAGTCCCGGGGGTCCACCGGGTGGGGCCACCCATCCCGAAGGGCCCCATGGGCTTAAGTGGGGAGGGGAACCAGCCCATAGTGGGCTTGTGCGCCCCCCCCCCTTGGGCCCCCCATGCGCCTAGGGTTGGGAACCCTAGGGGAGGGGGCGCCTCCACTTGCCTTGGGGGCTACTCCACCCCTTGGCTGCCGCCCCCCCTAGGAGATCCCATCTCCTAGGGCCGGCGCACCCCCTAGGGGGCCTATATAAAGGCGGGGGAGAGGGAGGGCAGCCGCACCTCAAGCCTTGGCGCCTCCCTCTCCCCTGCTACAGCTCTCCCTCTCGCAGAAGCTCGGCGAAGCCCTGCTGCGTTCACTGCTGCATCCACCACCACGCCGTCGTGCTTCTGGATCTTCTTCAACCTCTCCTTCCCCCTTGCTGGATCAAGAAGGAGGAGACGTCATCTGCTCCGTACGTGTGTTGAACGCGGAGGTGCCGTTCGTTCGGCACTTGGTCATCGGTTATTTGAGTCACGGCGAGTACGACTCCATCATCCCCGTTCTCTTGAATGCTTCCGCTCGCGATCTACAAGGGTATGTAGATGCACTCTCCTCTCGTTGCTAGATGACTCCATAGATTTATCTTGGTGAAACGTAGGAAATTTTTTTGTTTTCTGCAACGTTCCCCAACAGTGGCATCATGAGCTAGGTCTATGCGTAGTTACTATGCACGAGTAGAACACAAAGTAGTTGTGGGCGTCGATATTGTCAATTTGCTTGCCGTTACTAGTCGTATCTTGATTCGGCGGCATCGTGGGATGAAGCGGCCCGGACCAACCTTACACGTACGCTTACATGAGACCGGTTCCACCGACTGACATGCACTAGTTGCATAAGGTGGCTAGCGGGTGTCTTTCTCTCCCACTTTAGTCGGATCGGATTCGATGAACAGGGTCCTTATGAAGTGTATATAGAAATTGGCAATTCACGTTGTGGTTTTGGCGTAGGTAAGAAAACGTTCTTTCTAGAACCCTATTGCAGCCACGTAAAACTTGCAACAACAATTAGAGAACGTCTAACTTGTTTTTGCAGCAAGTGTTTCGTGATGTGATATGGCCAAAAGTTGTGATGAATGATGAATGATATATGTGATGTATGAGATTGATCATGTTCTTGTAATAGGGATCACGACTTGCATGTCGATGAGTATGACAACCGGCAGGAGCCATAGGAGTTGTCTTTATTTATTTATGACCTGCGTGTCAACATAAACGTCATGTAATTACTTTACTTTATTGCTAAAGCGTTAGCCATAGTAATAGAAGTAATAGTTGGCGAGCAACTTCATGGAGACACGATGATGCAGATCATGATGATGGAGATCATGGTGTCATGCCGGTGACAAGATGATCATGGAGCCCAAGATGGAGATCAAAGGAGCTATATGATATTGGCCATATCATGTCACTATTATTTGGTTGCATGAGATGTTTATCATGTTTTTGCATCTTGTTTACTTAGAACGACGGTAGTAAATAAGATGATCCCTCATAATAATTTCAAGAAAGTGTTCCCCCTAACTGTGCGCCGTTGCGACAGTTCGTTGTTTCGAAGCACCACGTGATGATTGGGTGTGATAGATTGCAACGTTCACATACAACGGGTGTAAGACAGATTTACACATGCAAACACTTAGGTTGACTTGACGAGCCTAGCATGTAGAGACATGGCCTCGGAACACAGAAGACCGAAAGGTCGAGCATGAGTCGTATAGAAGATACGATCAACATGAAGATGTTCACCGATGTTGACTAGTCCGTCTCACATGATGATCGGACACGGCCTAGTTAACTCGGATCATGTTATACTTAGATGACTGGAGGGATGTCTATCTGAGTGGGAGTTCATTGAATAATTTGATTAGATGAACTTAATTATCATGAACTTAGTCTAAAATCTTTACAATATGTCTTGTAGATCAAATGGCCAACGTTGTCCTCAACTTCAACGCGTTCCTAGAGAAAACCAAGCTGAAAGACGATGGCAACAACTATACGGACTGGGTCTGGAACCTGAGGATCATCCTCATAGCTGCCAAGAAAGATTATGTCCTACAAGCACCGCTAGGTGACGCACCCGTCCCACAAAACCAAGACATTATGAACGCTTGGCAGACACGTGCTAATGATTACTCCGTCGTTCAGTGCGGCATGCTTTACAGCTTAGAACCGGGGCTCCAAAAGCGTTTTGAGCGACACGGAGCATATGAGATGTTCGAAGAGCTGAAAATGTTTTTCCAAGCTCATGCCCGGGTCGAGAGATATGAAGTCTCTGACAAGTTCTTCAGCTGTAAGATGGAGGAAAATAGTTCTGTCAGTGAGAACATACTCACAATGTCTGGGTTACATAACCGCTTGACTCAGCTGGGAGTTAATCTCCCGGATGACGCAGTCATTGACAGAATCCTTCAGTCGCTTCCACCAAGCTACAAGAGCTTTGTGATGAACTTCAATATGCAGGGGATGGAAAAGACCATTCCTGAATTATTTGCAATGCTGAAATCAGCAGAGGTAGAAGTCAAAAAGGAACATCAAGTGTTGATGGTGAATAAAACCACTAGGTTCAAGAAAGTCAAGGGTAAGAAGAACTTCAAGAAGGACGGCAAGGGAGTTGCCGTGCCCTGTAAGCAAGCTACCGGGAAGAAGCCAAAGAATGGACCCAAGCCCGAGACTGAGTGTTTTTATTGCAAGGGAAGTGGTCACTGGAAGCGGAACTGCCCCAAATACTTAGCGGACAAGAAGGCCGGCATCACGAAAGGTATATGTGATATACATGTAATTGATGTGTACCTTACCAGTACTCGTAGTAGCTCCTGGGTATTTGATACCGGTGCGGTTGCTCACATTTGTAACTCAAAGCAGGAGCTGCGGAATAAGCGGAGACTGGCGAAGGACGAGGTGACGATGCGCGTCGGGAATGGCTCCAAGGTCGATGTGATCGCCGTCGGCACGCTACCTCTACATTTACCTACGGGATTAGTTTTAAACCTCGATAATTGTTATTTAGTGCCAGCTTTAAGCATGAACATTGTATCAGGATCTCGTTTAATACGAGATGGCTACTCATTTAAATCCGAGAATAATGGTTGTTCTATTTATATGAGAGATATGTTTTATGGTCATGCTCCGATGGTGAATGGTTTATTCTTAATGAATCTCGAGCGTAATGCTACACATGTTCATAGTGTGAATACCAAAAGATGTAAGGTTGATAATGATAGTCCCACATACTTGTGGCACTGCCGCCTTAGTCACATAGGTGTCAAACGCATGAAGAAGCTCCATGCAGGTGGACTTTTAGAGTCTCCTGATTATGAATCATTTGACACGTGCGAACCATGCCTCATGGGTAAAATGACCAAGACTCCGTTCTCAGGAACAATGGAGCGAGCAACCAACTTATTGGAAATCATACACACTGATGTGTGCGGTCCAATGAGTGTTGAGGCTCGCGGTGGCTATCGTTATGTTCTCACCCTCACTGATGACTTGAGTAGATATGGGTATGTCTACTTAATGAAACATAAGTCTGAGACCTTTGAAAAGTTCAAGGAATTTCAGAGTAGGTTGAGAATCAACATGACAGGAAAATCAAGTTCTTGCGATCAGATCGTGGGGGAGAATACTTGAGTCACGAATTTGGCACACACTTAAGAAAATGTGGAATAGTTTCACAACTCACGCCGCCTGGAACACCTCAGCGTAATGGTGTGTCCGAACGTCGTAATCACACTCTATTAGATATGGTGCGATCTATGATGTCTCTTACCGACTTACCGCTATCATTTTGGGGCTATGCTTTAGAGACTGCCGCATCCATTTTAAATAGGGCACCGTCGAAATCCGTTGAGACGACACCGTATGAATTATAGTTTGGGAAGAAACCTAAGCTGTCGTTTCTAAAAGTTTGGGGATGCGATGCTTATGTCAAGAAACTTCAACCTGAAAAGCTCGAACCCAAGTCAGAAAAATGCGTCTTCATAGGATACCCTAAAGAAACTATTGGGTATACCTTCTACCTCAGATCCGAAGGCAAAATCTTTGTTGCCAAGAATGGATCCTTTCTAGAGAAGGAGTTTCTCTTGAAAGAAGTAAGTGGGAGGAAAGTAGAGCTTGATGAAGTACTGCCTCTTGAAGCGGAGAGTAGCGTAGCTCAGGAAAATGTTCCTGTGGTGCCTGCACCAATTAGAGAGGAAGTTAATGATGATGATCAAGATACTTCGTATCAAGCTCCTACTAAACTTCGAAGGTCCACAAGGACACGTTCCGCACCATAGTGGTACGGCAACCCTGTCTTGGAAATCATGTTGTTAGACAATGGTGAACCTTCGAACTATGAAGAAGCGATGGCGGGCCCGGATTCCGACAAATGGCTGGAAGCCATGAAATCCAAGATAGGATCCATGTATGAAAACGAAGTATGGACTTTGACTGACTTGCCCGATGATCGGCGAGCCATAGAAAATAAATGGATCTTTAAGAAGAAGACAGACGCGGATGGTAATGTGACCATCTATAAAGCTCGGCTTGTCGCTAAGGGTTATCGACAAGTTCAAGGGGTTGACTACTATGAGACTTTCTCACCTGTAGCGAAGCTGAAGTCCGTCCGAATCATGTTAGCAATTGCCGCATTCTATGATTATGAGATATGGCAAATGGACGTCAAAGCGGCATTCCTTAATGGTTTCCTTAAGGAAGAATTCTATATGATGCAGCCGGAAGGTTTTGTCGATCCTAAGAATGCTGACAAGGTGTGCAAGCTCCAACGCTCGATTTATGGGCTGGTGCAAGCATCTCGGAGTTGGAACATTCGCTTTGATGAGATGATCAAAGCGTTTGGGTCTATGCAGACTTATGGAGAAGCCTGCGTTTACAAGAAAGTGAGTGGGAGCTCTGTAGCATTTCTCATATTATATGTAGATGACATACTTTTGATGGGAAATGATATAGAACTTTTGGACAGCATTAAGGCCTACTTGAATAAGAGTTTTTCAATGAAGGACCTTGGAGAAGCTGCTTATATATTAGGCATCAAGATCTATAGAGATAGATCAAGACGCCTCATAGGTCTTTCACAAAGCACATACCTTGATAAGATATTGAAGAAGTTCAATATGGATCAGTCTAAGAAGGGGTTCTTGCCTGTGTTGCAAGGTGTGAAATTGAGCTCAGCTCAATGTCCGACCACGGCAGAAGATATAGAAGAGATGAGTGTCATCCCCTATGCATCAGCCATAGGGTCTATTATGTATGCCATGCTGTGTACCAGACCTGATGTAAACCTTGCCGTAAGTTTGGTAGGTAGGTACCAAAGGAATCCCGGCAAGGAACACTGGACAGCGGTCAAGAATATCCTGAAGTACCTGAAAAGGACTAAGGAAATGTTTCTCGTTTATGGAGGTGACGAAGAGCTCGTCGTAAAGGGTTACGTCGATGCTAGCTTCGACACAGATCTAGATGACTCTAAGTCACAAACCGGATACGTGTATATATTGAATGGTGGGGCAGTAAGCTGGTGCAGTTGCAAGCAAAGCGTTGCGGCGGGATCTACATGTGAAGTGGAGCACATGGCAGCCTCGGAGGCAGCACACGAAGCAGTCTGGGTGAAGGAGTTCATTACCGACCTAGGAGTCATACCCAATGCGTCGGGCCTGATGACTCTCTTCTATGACAACACTGGAGCTATTGCCCTTGCCAAGGAGCCCAGGTTTCACAGGAAGACAAGGCATATCAAGCGTCGCTTCAACTCCATTCATGAAAGTGTTCAAAATGGAGACATAGAGATTTGTAAAGTGCATACAGACCTGAATGTAGCAGATCCGTTGACTAAACCTCTCCCTAGAGCAAAACATGATCAACACCAGAATTCCATGGGTGTTCGATTCATCACAATGTAACTAGATGATTGACTCTAGTGCAAGTGGGAGACTGTTGGAAATATGCCCTAGAGGCAATAATAAAATGATTATTATATTTCCTTGTTCATGATAATTGTCTATTATTCATGCTATAATTGTATTATCCGGAAATCGTAATACATGTGTGAATACATAGACCACAATGTGTCCCTAGTGAGTCTCTAGTTGACTAGCTCGTTGATCAACAGATAGTCATGGTTTCCTGGCTATGGACATGGGGATGTCATTGATAACGGGATCACATCATTAGGAGAATGATGTGATGGACAAGACCCAAACCTAAGCATAGCACAAAGATCGTGTAGTTCGTTTGCTGTAGCTTTTCTGGATGTCAAGTATCATTCCCTTAGACCATGAGATTGTGCAACTCCCGGATACCGTAGGAGTGCCTTGGGTGTGCCAAACATCACAACGTAACTGGGTGACTATAAAGGTACATTACAGGTTTCTCCGAAAGTGTCTGTTGGGTTGGCACAAATCGAGACTGGGATTTGTCACTCCGTATGACGGAGAGGTATCTCTGGGCCCACTCGGTAATGCATCATCATAATGAGCTCAATGTGATCAAGTGGTTGATCATGGGATCATGCATTACGGTATGAGTAAAGTGACTTGCCGGTAACGAGACTGAACAAGGTATTGGGATACCGACGATCGAGTCTCGGGCAAGTAACGTACCGATTGACAAAGGGAATTGAGTACGGGATTGATTAGGTCCTCGACATCGTGGTTCATCTGATGAGATCATCGAGGAGCATGTGGGAGCCAACATGGGTATCCAGATCCCATTGTTGGTTATTGACCAGAGAGTCGTCTCGGTCATGTCTGCTTGTCTCCCGAACCCGTAGGGTCTACACACTTAAGGTTCGGTGATGCTAGGGTTGTATAGATATGAGTATGCAGTAATCCGAAAGTTGTTCGGAGTCCCGGATGAGATCTTGGACGTCACAAGGAGTTCCGGAATGGTCCGAAGGTGAAGAATTATACATAGGAAGTGTAGTTTCGGCTATCGGGAAAGTTTCGGGGTCACCGGTATTGTACCGGGACCACCGGATGAGTCCCGGGGGTCCACCGGGTGGGGCCACCCATCCCGAAGGGCCCCATGGGCTTAAGTGGGGAGGGGAACCAGCCCATAGTGGGCTGGTGCGCCCCCCCCCCTTGGGCCCCCCATGCGCCTAGGGTTGGGAACCCTAGGGGAGGGGGCGCGTCCACTTTCCTTAGGGGCTACTCCACCCATTGGCCGCCGCCCCCCCTAGGAGATCCCATCTCCTAGGGCCGGCGCACCCCCTAGGGGCCTATATAAAGGCGGGGGAGAGGGAGGGCAGCCGCACCTCAAGCCTTGGCGCCTCCCTCTCCCCTGCTACAGCTCTCCCTCTCGCAGAAGCTCGGCGAAGCCCTGCTGCGTTCACTGCTGCATCCACCACCACGCCGTCGTGCTGCTGGATCTTCTTCAACCTCTCCTTCCCCCTTGCTAGATCAAGAAGGAGGAGATGTCATCCGCTCCGTACGTGTGTCGAATGCGGAGGTGTCATCCGTTCGGCACTTGGTCATCGGTGATTTGAATCACGGCGAGTACGACTCCATCATCCCCGTTCTATTGAACGCTTCCGCTCGCGATCTACAAGGGTATGTAGATGCACTCTCCTCTCGTTGCTAGATGACTCCATAGATTGATCTTGGTGAAACGTAGGAATTTTTTTTGTTTTCTGCAATGTTGCCCAACAGTATTAGTGATAATATTCGATGATGTACGGACGCATGAGATGATTTACTTTTGCCTCTTTAATGCATGCTAATTTGAGTCTTATAAGATATTTTGAAATGTATATCTTGTGTTGCTCAATATCCAAGTGGCCGGTCATGTTTGCAGGTTACACCTCCGAGTGGCCTATGTTTTGCCGGAGTGTTGATTCATTTCCGTTCTGGCACATTTCAGGCGCTCGATATATCCTATTTTAGCAAAGGTCATGCCGGATTTTCCCGTGAATTTTGCATGACTTTTGCCAGAATATGTACGAAATATCGAGTGCCCCGGATTTGTGTGTTGAGTATCCTGGTAGTTGTCTTCTATCGATTTTCAATTAATGTTTTAACTATGAACATAGGAAATGTCTGACGACAACAAGGATTTCGATATTTGCAAATACTGCGAAGACGAGCGCGGCCTGTATGACGGAATCTTCCTAGATGATGATAGGCGCTTCAGCATCAAGCTGGGCGAGAACTTCGAAGTGGATACAGTAAGTCACAATGACAAGTCTTTTTTTGTAATTAAGCATGACATCTGCTTCATTTGCTTGAACATATATTTTTTTACTATTCTACTAGCGAATCCCCTGCCATGCAAGAGTTTTTGTATTGGATAAGATAGGTTTCAGTCATACTATGGAGGTAAAGAAAGTTTATTTGAAGACCGAGCATGGTTATATTTTCCACGCAAAATTATACAATTCAGACGACTACACCTATTTTGGATGCAAAACATGGCGAGCACTATGCAAGACTTATGCATTTCAGACTGATATGGTTATCACCTTTGATATTCGTCCAGAAGATGATATTGAATGTAATACCGACATCTGGGTCGATGTGCAGACGCCTCCAGTTACACCAAAATGTAAGTTTCTCAACCATATTTATGTCTTTGATATTGTTTATTCAAAAATAGTTGACAACTAATTTGTATTGTCAGCTTATTTCGGTGCAAGCAAACATGTCCAGCGCTTGGTAGACAGGACCTACTACTGTCCCGGGGCTGAACTAAACTGCGAGGAGCTAAGTCATCATGTTTCATGGCTTGAGGATCTTGATACCATCAAGACAAATTTTCTTCCTGGATTTAGAAATCTTAGTACTGAAAACGTGCGACCAATAGTGTTCGTCATGAACTACGGTCACATCTATTTAGGAAGGATGTTAAGATTTTTACTATTTGTCCTCAGTGCATCTTTTCCATACATTATTTGTGAAGCTAAACTTCATTGCTAAGTATGTGACCATACGATGTTCTTCAACAGGGACTCTCGATGAATGTTGTGCCTTATGGGATCGAGACTAAAGGTACCATGAGTATTATTAGCTTACGGCCAAGATATCCTACATGTTACTTTAGTGCATTCAAGATCAGCGATGAATGCTTAATAGTGCAAGACTGGACCAGATATGTGATGGGGGAGCGCAGACAAGTACTAGGGGGCAGCAAACAGATGTGCTACCCAAAATTAGGAGACAGGTTCATCTGCATGCTCCAACTTGATTAAGGAGGAGAGCTACACATGTTTTATGTTGTTTTACCTAAGAGAGAGCAGCAGGAGTGATTAGCTAGAAATGAGTTTGAGGATGATGATGTGCTACACTATTACTATGATGATAAAATAGCTAGTGTTGGTGGTAATGACTGATGATTATTATTAGCTAGTGTTAGTGGTGATTAAATAAATATTGTTGGTGCTAATGATTATATTGATGATTAAATAGCTTGTGCTGGCGGATTAGATTCAAGTGGAGGCAACATGTGGTGCACATAGAAAGTACTACTAGTCCAAACTAGATCAAGTTTGGATTAGTAGTATACTTTTGACATGCACCACATATTGCCTCCACTTGAACCTAATCCACCTTCATTTGACACACTGTTATGGACATAATGATGTAAACCTCATAACTAGTATTGTACCAATATTTGTACGATGGCGCATAAATACACTAAAAATAAAAAAATAAAAAAAACAATACTAGTAGCGATGGAAACAAAACACGCTGCCAGTAGTTACATTAGCAGCAGCGTGGGAGAGAACAAGCGCTGCAGCTATTTGCCCTAGCAGTAGCGCGTGCGGCACGCGTTACTGCTAAGCAATAGCTGTAGCGCCTTATTAGTAGCGCGCCTACCCGCGCTACTAGTGAGCACAAAACCAGCTATACTGCTAGGGTTTTCCCTAGTAGTGATCCCTTCACGGCCACATGCAAGAGTGAGATCTGATAGAGATGATAATAATAAGACAAATATTTTTGGTATTTTTATGATATAGATTGAAAGTAAAGATTGCAAAATAAAATAGATTGGAAACTTGTATGATGGAAAATAGACCCGGGGGCCATAGGTTTCACTAGTGGCTTCTCTCAAGATAGCATAGGTATTACGGTGGGTGAACAAATTACTGTCGAGCAATTGATAGAAAAGTGAATAATTATGAGAATATCTAGGCATGATCATGTATATAGGCATCACGTTCGCGACAAGTAGATCGACTCCTGCCTGCATCTACTACTATTACTCCACACATCGACCGCTATCCAGCATGCATCTAGAGTATTAAGTTCATAAGAATAGAGTAACGCCTTAAGCAAGATGACATGATGTAGAGGGATAAACTCATGCAATATGATGTAAACCCCATCTTTTTATCCTCGATGGCAACAATACAATACATGTCGGTTCTCTTTCTGTCACTGGGATCGAGCACCGCAGGATTGAACCCAAAGATAAGCACTTCTCCCATTGCAAGAACGATCAATCTAGTAGGCCAAACCAAACTGATAATTCGAAGAGACTTGCAAAGATAAACCAATCATACATAAAATAATTTAGAGAAGATTCAAATATTGTTCATAGATAGACTTGATCATAAACCCACAATTCATCGAATCTCGACAAACACACCGCAAAAGAAGATTACATCGAATAGATCTCCAAGAGAATCGAGGAGAACTTTGTATTGAGACCCAAAGAGAGAGAATAAGCCATCTAGCTACTAGCTATGGACCCGTAGGTCTGAGGCAAACTACTCACACGTCATCGGAGGGGCCATGGAGTTGATGTAGAGGCCCTCCGTGATCAATGCCCCCTCCGACGGAGCTCCGGAAAAGGCCCCAAGATGGGATCTCTTGGGTACAGAAGGCTGTGGCGGAGGAAATAGGGTTTCGTGGTGCTCCTGGATGTTTTCAGGGTACATGGATATATATAGGAGGAAGAAGTAGGTCACTCAAGCAACGAGGGGCCCACGAGGGTGGAGGGCGCACCCCTGCCCTGCCTCGTTGATTGCTTGATGTCCACTCGAAGTCCTCTGGATCATGTTTGTTGAGAAAATCACGTTCCCGAAGGTTTCATTCCGTTTGGTGTGTTTGATATTCCTTTTCTATGAAACACTAAAATAGGCAAAAAAAACAGCAATTTGGGCTGGCCCTCCGGTTAATAGGTTAGTCCCAAAAATAATATAAAAGTGTAAAATAAAGCCCATTAACATCCAAAACAGATAATATAATAGCATGGAACAATAAAAATTATAGATATGTTGGAGACATATCAGCCGCTTCCTAGTGGTCCCAGCTCGTGGCCAAAACCCGACGATTCGAGTGCCTAACTGGATCCGGACAGTACAACCCCGGCCAGTGTAACTTCAGTAAGACGTTGATGAGGCCGTTGGGAATCCGTCCCCTTTAGGATATATCCAATTGCTGCAAAAGAATGAAATATTAGCATGTGACAAGCAAAATAAATAACTACCGGAATGAGCATATGACAAGCAAAATAATGAAATTATTATAAAGTGGCACTTAGTCTTTCCCCATGGGCTCAATGAGCCACTTCTGCTCCTCAGTAGCAGGAATCTGCTTTGGTAGCTTTGCGTTACCACGCAGCCACCCCTTCACTACTAGGGAAAACCCTAGCAGCAGCGGGTTTTGGGTGTATCAGTAGCGCGGGTGCCCGCGCTACTGATACGGCGCCACAACTAACTTGTAGCAGTAGCGCGTGTTGACACACACTACTTCTATACATGGTTAGCTGTAGCGTGCGTTGCAGACAGCGCTACTGCTAATTATCTGTAGCGGGTCTTATACCCCGCGCTACTGATATCACTTTCAAAAACAAAAAAAATCTCAATCCCGTGCGTGTTTTCAATGGCAGCAGTGGTTCGATCTAGTGATTGTTGGGGTCACCGGAGGCATGAACGGAGAGCGGCAGACCAGATCCGGCGGTGGCTGTTGGAGAGGGCCCGTTTCTATGGAAGAACTAGGCCGCGCGTGGGGCTCCTCTTCCTGACCATGCTAGATAGCTCCTAGTCGTCCATGGCGACGACCTGCACAGGCATGGACATGGGAGGGTGAGTCAAACCAGAGGGAGAGAGGAAGGTGATGGAGGGAGCAGAAGAGCTACTCACCGGTGGTTGATACGTCTCCAACGTATCTATAATTTTTGATTGCTCCATGCTATATTATCTTCTATTTTTGGACATTATTGGGCTTTATTATTCACTTTTATATTATTTTTGGGACTAACCTATTAACCAGAGGCCCAGCCAAGAATTGCTATTTTTGGCCTATTTCAGAGTTTCGCAGAAAAAGAATATCAAACAGAGTCCAAACGGAGTGAAACCTTCGGGAACATGATTTTTGGAACGAACAAGATCAAGGAGACTTGGACCCTACGTCAAGCAACCAACAGGGAGGGGACGAGGTGGGGGGCGCGCCTACCCCCCCCCCCCCCCAGGCGCACCCTCCACCCTCGTGGGCCCCCTGTTGCTCCACCGACGTACTCCTTCCTCCTATATATACCTACGTACCCCCAAACGATCAGATACGGAGCCAAAACCCTAATTCCACCGCCGTAACTTTCTGTATCCATGAGATCCCATCTTGGGGCCTGTTCCGGAGCTCCGCCGGAGGGGGCATCGATCACGGAGGGGTTCTACATCAACACCATAGCCCTTCCGATGAAGTGTGAGTAGTTTACTTCAGATCTTCGGGTCCATAGTTATTAGCTAGATGGCTTCTTCTCTCTTTTTGGATCTCAATACAATGTTCTCCCCCTCTCTTGTGGAGATCTATTCGATGTAATCTTCTTTTGCGGTGTGTTTGTTGAGACCGATGAATTGTGGGTTTATGATCAAGTTTATTTATGAATAATATTTGAATCTTCTCTGAATTCTTTTTTGTATGATTGGTTATCTTTGCAAGTCTCTTCGAATTATCAGTTTGGTTTGGCCTACTAGATTGATCTTTCTTGCAATGGGAGAAGTGCTTAGCTTTGGGTTCAATCTTGCGGTGTCCTTTCCCAGTGACAATAGGGGCAGCAAGGCACGTATTGTATTGTTTCCATCGAGGATAACAAGATGGGTTTTTTATCATATTGCATGAATTTATCCCTCTACAGCATGTCATATTGCTTAAAGCGTTACTCTGTTCTCTTGAACTTAATACTCTAGATGCATGTTGGATAGCGGTCGATGTGTGGAATAATAGTAGTAGATGCAGGCAGGAGTCAGTCTACTTGTCTCGGACGTGATGCCTATATACATGATCATACCTAGATATTCTCACAACTATGCTCAATTCTGTCAATTGCTCAACAGTAATTCGTTCTCCCACCGTAAAATACTTATGCTCTCGAGAGAAGCCACTAGTGAAACCTATCGCCCCCGGGTCTATCTTCATCATATTAATCTTCCAACACTTAGTTATTTCCTTTGCTTTTTCCTTTGCTTTTATTTTACTTTGCATCTTTATCATAAAAATACCAAAAATATTATCTTATCATATCCATCAGATCTCACTCTCGTAAGTGACCGTGTAGGGATTGACAACCCCTTATCGTGTTGGTTGCGAGAATTTATTTGTTTTGTGTAGGTGTGAGGGACTCACGCGTAGCCTCCTACTGGATTGATACCTTGGTTCTCAAAAACTGAGGGAAATACTTACGCTACTTTGTTGCATCACCCTTTCCTCTTCAAGGGAAAACCAACGCAGTTCTCAAGAAGTAACAAGAAGGATTTCTGGCGCCGTTGCCGGTGAGGTCTACGCAAAAGTCAACATACCAAGTACCCATCACAAACCCTTATCTCCTGCATTACATTATTTGCCATTTTCCTCTCGTTTTCCTCTCCCCCACTTCACCCTTGCCGTTTTATTCGCCCTCTCTCTCTATCCTCCCTCTCTTTCTCGATTTGCCTCTTTTTGCCCGTTCCTCGTTTGCTTGTGTGTTGGATTGGTTGCTTGTCACGATGGCTCAAGATAACACTAAATTGTGTGACTTTACCAATACCAAGAACAATGATTTTAGTAGCACTCCGATTGCTCCTCTTACCGATGCTGAATCTTGTGAAATTAATGCTGCCCTGCTGAATCTTGTCATGAAAGATCCGTTTTCCGGCCTTCCTAGTGAAGATGCCGCTACCCATCTAAATAGCTTCGTTGATTTGTGTGATATGCAAAAGAAGAAAGATGTGGACAATGATATTGTTAAGTTGAAGCTATTTCCTTTTTCGCTTAGAGATCGTGCTAAAGCTTGGTTTTTGTCTTTGCCTAAAAATAGTATTAATTCATGGAATAAGTGCAAAGATGCTTTTATCTCTAAGTATTTTCCTCCTGCTAAGATCATCTCTCTTAGAAACGATATTATGAATTTTAAGAAACTTGATCATGAACATGTTGCACAAGCTTGGGAGAGGATGAAATTAATGATACATAATTGCCCAACACATGGTTTGAATTTGTGGATGATTATACAAAATTTTTATGCCGGATTGAATTTTGCTTCTAGAAATCTTTTAGATTCGGCCGCGGGAGGCACTTTTATGGAAATCACTTTAGGAGAAGCTACTAAAATCCTAGATAATATTGTGGTTAATTATTCTTAATGGCACACTGAAAGATCTACTAATAAAAAAAGTGCATGCGATAGAAGAAATTAATGTTTTGAGTGGAAAGTTGGATGAACTTATGAAATTATTTGCTACTAAGAGTGTTTCTTCTGATCCTAATGATATGCCTTTGTCTACTTTGATTGAGAATAATAATGAATCTATGGATGTGAATTTTATTGGTAGGAATAATTTTGGTAACAACGCGTATAGAGGAAACTTTAATCCTATGCCTTATCCTAGTAATTCCTCTAATAATTATGGTAATTCCTACAACAATTCATATGGAAATTTTAATAAGATGCCCTCTGATTTTGAATCTAATATTAAAGAATTTATTGCTTCGCAAAAGAATTTCAATGCTTTGATTGAAGAAAAATTGCTTAAGATTGATGAGTTGGTTAGGAACGTTGATAGAATTTCTCTTGATGTTGATTATTTGAAACTTAGGTCTATTCCACCTAAGCATGATATCAATGAGTCTCTCAAATCCATGAGAATTTCCATTGATGAGTGCAAAGAAAGAACCACTAGGATGCGTGCTAAGAAAGATTGCTTTATAAAAGCGTGTTCTTCTAGTTTCCATGATAATAAAGATGAAGATCTAAAAGTTATTGATCTGTCCCTATTAAATCTTTTTTTTGCAATATGAATCTTGATAATGATGGGACTGAATATTATCCACCTTTACCAAGAAGGCGTTCCAAAAATTCGGAGTTTTTAGATCTTGATGCTAAATTTGATAAAAGTGGGTTTGAAGAGATCAAAACTCTAGATGTTAATGAACCTACTATTTTGGATTTCAAGGAATTTAATTATGGTATCTGCTCTTTGATAGATTGTATTTCATTGTTGCAATCCGTGCTAAATTTTCCACATGCTTATAGCGAAAATAAAGCTTTTACCAAACATATCGTTGATGCTTTGATGCAATCTTATGAAGAAAAACTTGAGTTGGAAGTTTATATCCCTAGAAAACTTTATGACGAGTGGGAACCAACTATTAAAATTAAAATTAAAGATCATGAATGCTATGCTTTGTGTGATTTGGGTGCTATGTTTCCATGATTCCAAAGACTTTGTGTGATTTGTTAGGTTTCGTGACTTTGATGATTGCTCTTTAAACTTGCACCTTGCGGATTCCACTATTAATAAACCTATGGGAAGAATTAATGATGTTCTTATTGTTGCAAATAGGAACTTTGTGCCCGTAGATTTTATTGTTCTTGACATAGATTGCAATCGTTCATGTCCTATTATTCTTGGTAGACCTTTCCTTAGAACGATTGGTGCAATTATTGATATGAAGGAAGGAAATATTAGATTCCAATTTCCGCTAAGGAAAGGCATGGAACACTTTCCTAGAAAGAAAATTAAATTACCTTATGAATCTATTATGAGAGCCACTTATAGATTGCCTACCAAAGGTGGCAATACCTAGATCAATCCTTGCTTTTTATGCCTAACTAGGGGCGTTAAACGATAGCGCTTGTTCGGAGGCAACCCAATTTTATTTTTATTCCTTGATTTTTTATCCTGTTTAGTAATAAATAATTTATATAGCCTCTGTTTTGGTTGTGTTTTTTTGTGTTTAATTAGTGTTTGTGCCAACTAGAACCGTTGGGAAGACTTGGGGAAAGTCTTGTTAATCTTGCTGTAAAAAACAGAAACTTTAGCGCTGACGAGAACTGCTGCCATTTTTATTTGGGAAGTTATATTTAGTTAATTATTTTTTAAGATGATTAATAGATAAATTCCTCACGTCCAGAAATTTATTTTATAATTTTTGGGGTTCCAGATCTTGCGCTAGCTACAGATTACTACAGGCTGTTCTGTTTTTGACAGATTCTGTTTTCGTGTGTTGTTTGCTTATTTTGATGAATCTATGGGTAGTAAAATAGTTTATAAACCATCGAGAATTTGGAATACAGTAGGTTTAACACCAATATAAATAAAGAATGAGTTCATTACAGTACCTTGAAGTGGTCTTTTCTTTTCTTTCGCTAATGGAGCTCACGAGATTTTCTACTTTAAGTTTTGTGTTGCGAAGTTTTCAAGTTTTGGGTAAGGATTTGATGGATTATGGAACAAAAAGTGGCAAGAGCCTAAGCTTGGGGATTCCCATGGCACCCCCAAGATAATCCAAGGACACCAAAAAGCCAAATCTTGGGGATGCCCCGGAAGGCATCCCCTCTTTCGTCTACTTCCATCGGTAACTTTACTTGGAGCTATATTTTTATTCACCACATGATATGTGTTTTTCTTGGAGTCTCTTGTATTATTTGAGTCTTTATTTGTTAGTTTACCACAATCATCCTTGCTGTACACACCTTTTGAGAGAGACACACATGATTCGGAAATTATTAGAATACTCTATGTGCTTCACTTATATCTTTTGATTTATATAATTTTTGCTCTAGTGCTTCACTTATATCTTCTAGAGCATGGTGGTGGATTTGTTTTATATAAACTATTGTTCTCTCTTGCTTCACTTAGATTATTTTGAGAATATTAAATAGCATGGTAATTCTCTTAATAATCTTAATATGCTAGGTATTCAAGATTAGTAAAAAAATTATGAGTGTTTTGAATACTATGAGAAGTTTGATACTTGATAATTGTTTTGAGATATGGAGATGGTAATATTAGAGTCATGCTAGTTGAGTGGTTGTGAATTTGAGAAATACTTGTGTTAAAGTTTGTGATTCCCGTATCATGCACGTATGGTGAACCATTATGTGATGAAGTCAGAGCATGACTTATTTATTGATTGTCTTCCTTATGAGTGGCGGTCGGGGACGAGCGATGGTCTTTTCCTACCAGTCTATCCCCCTAGGAGCATGTGCGTAATACTTTTCTTTGATAACTTGTAGATTTTTGCAATAAGTATGTGAGTTCTTTATGACTAATGTTGAGTCCATGGATTATACGCACTCTCACCCTTCCACCATTGCTAGCCTCTATAATATCGTGCACCTTTCGCCGGTATCATACACCCACCATATACCTTCCTCAAACAGCCACCATACCTACCTATCATGGCATTTCCATAGGCATTCCGAGATATATTGCCATGCAACTTTCCACCGTTCCGTTTACTATGACACGCTCCATCATTGTCATATTGCTTTGCATGATCATGTAGTTGACATTGTATTTGTGGCAAAGCCACCGTTCATAATTCTTTCATACATGTCACTCTTGATTCATTGCATATCCCGATACACCGCCGGAGGCATTCACATAGAGTCATATTTTGTTCTAAGTATTGAGTTGTAATTTTTAAGTTGTAAGTAAACAAATGTGTGATGATCATCATTTTTAAAGCATTGTCCCAAGTGAGGAAAGGATGATGGAGGCTATGATTCCCCCACCAGTCGGGATGAGACACCGGACGAAAAATAAATAAATAAAAGAGGCCAAAGAAGCCCAAAAAAAGAGAAAAGAGGCCATAAAAAAAGAGAAGTCCCAAATAAAAAATAAAAAATATATAAAAAATGAGAGAAAAGAGAGAAGGGACAATGCTACTATCCTTTTACCACACTTGTGCTTCAAAGTAGCACCATGATCTTCATAATATAGAGTCTCCTATGTTATCACTCTCATATACTAGTCCGAATTTTTCATTATAGAACTTGGCTTGTATATTCCAATGATGGGCTTCCTCAAAATGCCCTAGGTCTTCGTGAGCAAGCAAGTTGGATGCACACCCACTTAGTTTCTTTTTGAGCTTTCATATACTTATAGCTCTAGTGCATCCGTTGCATGGCAATCCCTATTCACTCACATTGATATCTATTGATGGGCATCTCCATAGCCCGTTGATACGCCTAGTTGATGTGAAACTATCTTCTCCCTTTTGTCTTCTCCACAACCACCATTCTATTCCACCTATAGTGCTATGTCCATGGCTCACGCTCATGTATTGCGTGAAGATTGAGAATGTTTGAGAATGTTAAAAGTATGAAACAATTGCTTGTCTTGTCATCGGGGTTGTGCATGATTTAAATACTTTGTGTGGTGAAGATAGAGCGTAGCCATACTATATGATTTTGTAGGGATAACTTTCTTTGACCAAGTTATTTTGAGAAGACATAATGGCTTAGTTAGTATGCTTGAAGTATTATTATTTTTATGTCAATATTAAACTTTTGTCTTGAATCTTTCGGATCTGAATATTCATACCGCAATTAAGAAGAATTACATTGAAATTATCCCTAGTAGCATTCCACATCAAAAATTCTGTTTTTGATCATTTACCTACACTACAAAAAAAAGACACATCCGTGACATTTTGGGCCGAACGAAATTTTTTTCTGTCATACATATGACACTTCTATAACGATAATTGTGACAAAACCTGGTATCATCATAGATGTGGTGGGCTCCTACTTTTATGACAAAAAAATCATGACAGAAAATGGGCTTTTCGTCCTAGGCAGGCCGGAGATGCGGCTGCATGACATTCTTTGGGCCGTCCATGACGGAGAAAACCATGATAGAAGCGAGAGCGAGGAAAATTTTGGGGAGTTCCCGGTTACGGTGGGAGGTCGGGGACCGAGTGATGCGCGTTTCTCTCATACACGTACGCGCGTGTGTGCGAGGCGTTGGCTCTAACTGAACCCGAGCGAGGCGTTGGGCTCTAACTGAACCCGAGCGATTGCACTGCCACTACTAGAAAAAGGGCTATAGATGAAATTGACACTAATGGCGCACCAGACACGTGGTGCGCCACTACTATATACTAATGGCGCATCATGTGCTGGTGCACCATTAGTGTGGAAGACACTAACAGCGCACTAGACACATGGTGCGCCACTAGTAACAAAAACTTTTTTTTTCATTTTTCCAAACATACTAATGGCGCATCAAGGCACAGTGCGCCATTACTAGTTCTAACTAGTAATGGCGCACCAACAAGCAAGTGTGCCACTACTGTATTTTTTTATTCTTTTTTTTTGCAAAACTACTTATGGCGCACCGCGGCATAGTGCACCATTACTAGTTTAAACTAGTAATGGCGCACTCTGCCACAGTGCGCCATTA